>NC_080738.1:11714836-12069836 GCF_019097595.1 Hemibagrus wyckioides | reverse complement strand
TTCAGTGTAATAAACTAAATTATACAAATCGTCCTGTATTGATGTGTCTGAACCTCCATGTTTACCCTTGTAGGCACACATTTAACAAGAAAATACTTTATTACTTAGAAAGGTGTGTCGGTTTCTGACCTGAAGAAGGAGAGGAAACCCCCGTTATTTTTTTCGCCTTTGTTCCCCTCAGTGCCTTTACTAACAGTGTCCCACTTTTCTTCTCTGTCTTTTTCCCCATTTCTCTTCTGTCCAAACACAACACCCGTCACACCAGATTTTAGGTCCACAAGGAGCTCTTTAACCTCAGATAAATAAATAAATAAATAAAGAAACAAAGCATGTCTGATGAGTTAGCTAGCTAGCTTCCACAGGTGCTCCATCACAAGAAGAAACTAGCACAGGAACCTGTTTCTTGACCTTCTCACATATTCTGTATTTTTTCCATCAGACAACCTTATGATACCCGTTCCCGGATCTCAGATAGTTACCTTGTGAATGTATGGAGCACTTTAACTCAAGGCATTCCTACCTCTAGAAAAACAAACAAATCTCAGCTACACATTATCTATCTCATGCCTGAGCCTTCTAGTGTTGAGACCTAATTCACTGTACGTCTTTAGAGACTGGTTCACTCGTAACTCATAATCATCAGTGATCCATAGCATACATACACTTGATTAAGACTTTATACACCTAAAATCGATCCACTGTTGGCGAATTACATCTGTGGCGGCGGCGGTGGTGGACGGCAAAGTCACCAAACTCGGATTCAATGGCGACGTGTTGCACAGTCTCGGTTCTCAGTATTAGCTTAGGTTTGAAAGGTCACTGATTTCCGTCCAAACCGTTCACCCTGGCGGATCCCCAGCAGCCCCGGGAAGCCATGGCGTCCTCAGTGCGCTTCACTGTGACACCGACCAAAGCCGAGGATATCCCAGGCCTGTCGGATGCGTCGCCCGACACCGGCTCACGCGCCACCGGACGAGTCCACTTCGGCTCACGAGAGAGCTTCAACAACAGCGAGGACACGCCGGACCGAAGCCACCATGACCAGGGTAAGGACGAAAAATAGTCAGGTTCCTAAATAGTTAGAATTAGTAGTAGACAACAAAAAATCACTGTTATGCTAGTTGTGTGTCAGGTCCACATGTTCACTTGTATTGCAAATCAGTATTTTGACCATTACATTTCCATCCAGACGGGAGGGATAAAATTGCTCCTATCAACAGAATGGTCTGAGGAGTATGAAAATGAGGTAAATTCATCAGATGGGAGATTTATGTTGGTTATTTTACTTTAATTTGCCATAATCTATAACAACCAATAAGTGGTCCAATAATCATTTGCAGTCACATTGGAAATTGGGCTGTGGGACCTAATGTGCACTGTGAAGTTTGACCATGATTAAACATTTGTGAGAACAAGCAGGTTACTCTTTTCTGTTCCACCGATTGTGAGTTTGAATCCCATGAATGTCATAGCCATCTGTGTCTGGGCGTCTAAAAGAGTTGTGAGCTCTGTTGTTTAGGGGAGAAAGATGCCATTCCTCTGTCAGTCAGAGCAATGATGAACAATCACTGTAGTTGTCTGTGAGCTTGTGTCTTGAGTATTCTTCCAGTACACAAGGCAGCCAAAGCATGTGTTTGTAGATTTGATACACTGTATTGCCAAAAGTTTTGGGACGTCTGCCTTTCCATGCACATTGGTCACTCCAGAGAACGTGTCTCCATTGCTCTAGAGCCCTGTGGTGGCATGCTTTACACCACTGTATTTGAACACGACGCTTTGCATTGCACTTGGTGATGTGAGGCTTGGATGCAGCTGCTCGGCCATGAAAACCCATTCCATGAAACTCTCTACGCACTGTCCTTGAGCTAATCTGAAGGCCACATAGTTGGCGACTTCTCCGCACCTCAGCATGCGCTGATTTTTCACGGCCTACCACTTCGTGGCTGATTTGCCTTTGTTCCCAATTGCTTCCAGTTTGTTATAATACCACAAACAGTTGATTGTAGAATATTTAGTAGTGAGAAAATTTCACAGATGTACTTATTGCACAGGAAGCAACCTAACGCGGTACCACGCTTGAATTCACTGAGCTCCTGAAAGTGACCCATTCTTGTTTGTAGAAGCCGTGTGCATGCCTCGGTGCTTGATTTTATACACACGTGGCCATGGAAGTGATTGGAACCCCTGAATTCAATGATTTGGAGGGGTGTCCCAAAAGCTTTGGCAGTATAAGTGTAGCTCTGGGTGTCTGCAACTGTGAAAGTGATTGAAATAAATTTCGCTTGCACAAAAGCGAGTGTGACAAGATCTTCCACTCATAGACCATGGTTTCAGTTCAAAGCTTACAGCTTTGACACAACACAGATGTTTTCCAGGCAATTTGTCTAATTGTTGTTCGGGAATAACACTCAGGTATGAATGTGGGATGACTAGTTTGTGAGTTCAAACAAATTCTAAGCATAGCTACCGCCTTGTTTGTGTTCCCTCAGAGAAAAAACAAAACGCCGTCCTGTTCTTTAAAAATGATCAACATTAGGTTTAATTTGTGTTCATGTTGAATCGTACCGTGTGACGTGAACTCAGTGTTTATATTGAAATCTGTACAAAGCCGGTGACATGTTTCCGCTGTAACCATTGTACTAGGTTATAGATGTAATAAATGTAATTTGGCTGGGAAACATTATCATTTATTGTGGCACAATACATGGTGCAACCCAAATCCCTGTAGCTGTGATTCTCAGTGCCAGCTTTTCTTTCGGAAAAACATTTCATCATATTCATCCAGCCGAGACAGAACACGCAGTGACTTAAAACAGGGAAGCTTTGAGGAAAGAGCTGACGCCGAATTCTGAGCATAACTCGCACAACTCGGGGTTGTTCCCACGCAACCAAATATCTCTATTTGTTTCCAAATATAGATCATGTGTGAATGCGGCAAAGCATCGGTGGAGAAAAAGACAGAGATGGAAGAGCACTATTTTCATAGCTTGTGTGCTCTTTGTGTTATCTTTATTATTGTTGGTTATGTGATGGACATGTGCCGTTTGAAATCACGTATCTGTGTAGCTAAAGGACGTTTGTTTCTAAGCACACAGATTTGGTCCTATAATGAACTCACTAACTACACTGACCTAATAGTTCCTCAAGAGCTCTTGGTTGCTGTTGTAGAAAGGACAGTTATATTATTTACTGCCCAGTGTCACCCAAATGAGGATGAGGTTCCCTTCTGAGCCTGGTTCCTCTCAAGGTTTCTTCCTCGTATCATGTCAGGGAGTTTTTCCTCGCCACCGTCGCCTCAGGCTCGCTCGTTAGGGATAAAATAGTAGCTTTAAACTTGATTTATTTCTTTTTTTCTGTATGTTTCTATACTTCTGTAATGCTGCTTTGAGACAACGTCCATTGTTAAAAGCGCTGTACAAATAAATTGAATCGGATCGAATTGAATATATGCACACTTGCACAAATTTCGTTCACATCAGTCGATCAATCACGTGATTGCTGTGTAATTGATTACATGACATAGCTAGTGCTGCTTGATTTGCTTGGGGCTAGCATAGAATTATTCCTCAACACATAGCAAGCATTGTCAGCGTTTTTTGGGAGGGATCTTCCATGATGGAGAAAGGATTTAAAAGAATAGATAAGAAAAGCTGTTATTTTCCAATTTAGTGTCTGTGAATGTGGTTTGGAAGGCGATATTTATTTTGTAAGCCTGCTGTATCTGTAAGCAGAGAGTATTTTCTCCATAGCAGGCCTTCTATATAGCAGAAACAGCTGACTGAAGCAATTGCATCAAAACAAAAAGAATAACTATTGTGTCATGATGTAGGAAAAAACGTTTAAATGCATGTAAATGTTGTATTTTCTTTTTTAAGAAGTGATATCTATAAATATTTACATCGGAATGTACAATATAATGTTTCTTAATTGTTCCAGCCATTGCAGAACTGTTAACTCGGTATGAAACCTCAATATGCAAATATGTAGAGTAACACACCACTGCCTATTATCGCAGTTACACCGATCAGGTATAACATTATGAGCAGTGAGAGGTGAAGTGAATAACACTGATGATCTCCTCATCATGGCCCCTGTTAGTGGGTGGGATATATTAGGCAGCAAGTCAACATTTTGTCCTCACTGTTGATGTGTTAGAAGCAGGAAAAATGGACAAGTGCAAGGATTTGAGCGAGATTGATGAAGGGCCAAATTGTGATGGCTAGACGACTGGATCAGAGCATCTCCAAAACTGGAGCTCTTTTGGGGTGTTCCCAGTCTGCAGTGGTCAGTATCTATCAAAAGTGGTCCAAGGAAGGAACAGTGGTGAACCAGCGACAGGGTCATGGGTGGTTAAGGCTCACTGATGCACATGGGGAGTGAAGGCTGGTCCGTGTGATCCGATCCAACAGACGAGCTACTGTTGCTCAAATTGCTGAAGAAGTTAATGCTGGTTCTGATAGAAAGGTGTCAGAACACACAGTGCATGACGGGTCAGGGCTGTGTTAGGAGCAAACGGGCAACCAACACGATACTAGGCAGGGGGTCATAATGTTATGCCAGGTTGGTGTATATGACTAGTTTCTGAAAGCCTGGAAACCATGTCATCAGCGGAATAGTTATAATAATACAGAACTAATAAATATATCTGACACATCAAATTGTAAGGTAAAATAGGTATCTATGCATGTTTAAGTAATTAATCTTTTTTTTTTTAAATGAATAAGACAGACCTAGTTTTTTATCCACATACATGTTTTTCCTCAGAAATATTGGTGTTTACCTGCATGACTGCACAGGAGTGTATACACACATACAAAGGCACAATGTGTGAGTTGATGATTAGTAGGGGAAAAAAACAGGAAACTGATGTGAGCTATGCCTGTGCACGTGGAGTGATGATAAGGGTGTGACTGGCGAGGGAAGTGAGAGTAATAATGCAGACACAGTTTGCTGAGCCTTGTGAAACTGAAGTGTGACTGTTCAGCTACTGCAGTACCTTCTCTCTCTCTCACTCTTGCTCACAAACACACAAACACACACACACATACACACACACACACACACACACACACACAGAGAAACATACCTCACTCTAGGCCCACAGAAAATCTCGTATCTTGTTTATTTTACATCACATGTTTATAATCTTTCCCTCTTTTCACTGTGTCCGGCTTCTGCTTCTTTTTCTCTCAGATGGAAATTCTAAGATCTCCAATGTGTACATCAATAACACTCACACCATTGATGACGATGATTTCTACGACCGAAACCTGGCGCTGTTCGAGGTAAGTGCCACATACTACACCGATCGGGCATAACATTATGAGCACTGCCAGGTGAAGTGAATAACACTGATGATCTCCTCATCATGGCACCTGTTAGTGGGTGGGATATATTAGGCAGCAAGTGAACATCTTGTCCTCAAAGTTGATGTGTTAGAAGCAGGAAAAATGGACAAGCGTAAGGATTTGAGCGAGTTTGATGAAGGGCTAAATTGTGATGGCTAGACCACTGGATCAGAGCATCTCCAAAACTGCAGCTCTTGTGGGGTGTTCCCGGTCTGCAGTGGTCAGTATCTATCAAAAATGAACCAAGGAAGGAACAGTGGTGAACCCAGAGACAGGGTCATGGACGACAAGGCTCATTGATGCACATGGGGAGTGAAGGCTGGCCCGTGTGATCTAACAGACGAGCTACTGTTGCTCAAATTGATGAAGTTAGTGCTGGTTCTGATAGAAAGGTGTCAGAACACACAGTGCAGGACGGGTCAGGGCTGTTTCGGCAGCAATAGGGGGACCAACACAATATTAGGCAGGTGGTCATAATGTAATGCCTGCTCGGTGTATATTAACTACATTAACACAGACACTATAGTGTACAGATGGCATACGTATTAAGCTCCAAAGCACTCCATCCACAAGCAAGATCTAGATTATTAATAAAAAAAAATTAATTTATATTATTAATTAATGTATACCATAGCGCTGTTGAATACTCTAATCTAATCAGAAGGCATGAAGTATATTGATATAGTATACAGATCAGATAGTTGTTCCTGCTGCAAAATTCATCACAGATAATGAATTTTCAGAAAGAATGTTGTTGTTGTTGTTCTTTCGGCTGCTCCTTGGTCGGGGTCACCACAGCAGGTCATTTGGTCCGCATGTTCCAATTTGGCACAGGTTTTGCACTGGATGCCCTGCCTGACACAACCCTCCTATTTAATCCGAAAATTGGAACCGGCACTGAGAGTTAACTCTTAAGTGACTGGGTTAGCGCCCTGCCCGGGAATCGAACCCAGGCCGCGGCAATGAGAGTGCTGGATTCTGCTGCTGGACCGGAAAGAATATTTTATTAGAAGAATTTAAATATTAGGAAAAAAATGACAGTGTCCTTAAACACAATTGTCAACTGTTGACAAATGGCTGTGGTCCAAGAGGTATAAACACTTTGTGACATGCTGTTATGGAAAAATAATGAGTTAAATTAACCCTGCTTGGTGTCTAGCCGTCTCACTGATTCTTCTCTGTCACTGATTATTTTCCTTTAGCCGCATGCTTTGTCATGATTTACTCCTTCCTTGCTGAAAACAATACAGCAGAGTGTACTCAGTGAGTCAATATTAGCTTTTAGCATCCATGTTTCATTAACTAAATTTATTACATGGCATTGGTATAGTTTTTAATTAACGCCAGGCTTTCAAATGGATTAATATCATTTAGTGAGACAGTTACTTAAGACAGTGCTTCAGTATAAAGATAAGCTGCAGAAATCACGCTGTAGGATTTCAACACAAACAAATCCATCTGTATGATGCTGCTATAGATACAGCTACCGCATTGTTGTGTGTTTATTGATTTAGCCGTAAAAGCCCTTTTCATATTTCACTCAGTACTTATCACCAGTTTATGAACTTAGACCAGTGCTTGACTGTGAACTCGGAATTTTTGGACCGACTCCCAATTGCTCGTAAAATCCATTTATACAGTTGACAGAATTCATTAGCTCTGGGTGGTTATTGATTTGTTTTTAACTGTGCAAATGTGGCTTTTGCTGCATTTACAGACCATTACCGCCAGTGCTGTGTTGAGAATGACTGGTTGCTCTGGGCTCTGAGCCAAAGTGTAGCTGCATTTAGTGAGATATATTTAGCAACAGGTTTTTGTACATGCCACTTTTAGTTCAAGTAAAGGACGAGGCAGTAACTTCTCAATCCTTCTCTGTCATCCTTCATCCCCTCATCGCTCTGTCTCTATCTTTGTAGGAAGAGATGGACACCCGACCGAAGGTTTCCTCCCTCCTCTCGCGTCTGGTCAACTACACAAACCTCACACAGGGTGCCCGCGAGCATGAAGAGGCTGAAAACATTGGAGAGAAACGCAAATCTATCAAGGTATAACACATTTCGGTCACTTCAGCCTGTCTATATTTCAGACCTGCTCAGGTGGTAGCTTAAATATGGTAGTTAATATAATTTAACCCCAAATTTATAACAAGTTAATTCATTAGCTTTGCTGTTGATCTATTTCTGCTCCATCAGAAGGAATTCTTAGACGTGTGTCGTATGGAGCGCAGCAGGATAGATAGGACTAGCAAGCTGTGGTCCATGGGCAGGTGAAATAAACGTTGTTTGACCTCTCTCAGCATCAGCATCCTACTGAGTTATTTGGCAGTGATGATATTCTCCTTGGTTCGTATACCCAATTCCTGGTCCTAAGGAACTGAAAATGCCCTGCCATAAATGACTGCCCAGGACAAAAAGCTTTTGTGCCTGGGATGTAATTGTTTTTTACTCATAGCTGCCTAAAGGCAAAGTACAATATAGAGCCCAAAGTATGTGGACACCTGACCACTACTCCCGTATGTACTCATTCTAAGGGGCATTATTATGGATGCTGACCCCCTTTTCAGTCTCCACTCTTCAGGGATAAATTTTCCTCTAGATTTTAGAGCTTGGTTGTGGGGATTTGTGTTTATTTAGCAACAAAAATAGTAAGGATATACACTGGTTTATGTGAGAAGACCTGGTCAGTCTTCCAGTTCATCCCAGAGTTGTTTATTGGGGTTGAGGTGAGGGATCAGGTCTCTTCTATGTCAGCCTGGGCAAACCATGTCTTTATGGGCTTTGATTTGTGTACAGGGGCATTGCCTTGATGAAACTGGTTTGGGTCAGTGAAGGGAAATTATTATTGGTACAGTATTAATAGACTTTCTAGAGGGTTGTGTGCTTCTAATATTTTAGGGAAGATCCACATATGGGATGGTAGAACATATTTTTATTAAGCAGATTAATTAGCATGCACAGATGATAAAACAAACATTTTAGAAATACACAGGATTATACAGAAACACGGATGAAACCACCAAGTAAGCTTCCGTTACAGTACATTAACTGATACTTTTTTCCTGCCTGTGGGCAAGTTTATAAATGTAGGATTTTTCTAAACTCTGCTGCCTGTAATGCTTTTCGCTCTGTTTAAAATAAAAAAACAAAAAAACAAGCATATATAGGTGTACTGCACACACAGCTGTGATACTAAGTCTCTTATATGTATGACCCCCCAGTCTCTTCAGATGGGCACGTTCATGGGCGTATACCTGCCTTGCCTGCAAAACATATTTGGCGTCATCCTCTTCCTCCGGCTCACTTGGGTCGTGGGAACAGCCGGAGTTCTGCAGGCGCTGTGTATCGTCTTCATCTGCTGCTGCTGCGTGAGTTGAAGCCACAGTCCATTACTATTTATTTACTCGTTTTAGTGGCAAGATTTGGCACTGTGTCCAAAAGTAAAGCACAAGTTGCTGATTAACTTCGCTGATCTAATCTCTCTCTTGCCTCTCTTTCTTAGACCATGCTGACTGCTATCTCAATGAGTGCCATTGCTACTAATGGAGTGGTACCAGGTACGTAGGTCTCACTCTCCTTTAGAAGAAAAGCCTTGAACGTTAATGGCTTTTGAGAACAATACGACGCTCCGGGCGGTCCAGGGTAGCACATATGATTGGTAATAGGTGAAAGCATTTGCCTGTTGAAGTAAAATTGCTGTGCACTTTAACACAGACAAGGATGTTGCCATTTTTATTTTTATTTTTTTTTGTATTAATTTGTTTAAGGCAGGGGAGTCCAATCTTATCTGCACAGGGCCAGTGTGGGGGCAGATTTTCGTTCCAATCAAGCAGGAGCCACACCCGATTCCACCCGTTTAATCTGTTCTTGGCTTTCAATAGACTCGACTTGTGGCTGCTGCTCGGTTGGAATGAAAACCTGCATCCACCCACCAGCCCTTTGTGGATAAGATTGGACACCCCTGGTTTAAGGAATGTACTGGTTTGGTATGCGCAGATGAGCTACTGAATGAAGAGAAATGTATCTGGCTACACTATAAACTCTGTCTATGATTGATAGACTGTGGAAGCTCTGAACTGCAAGACGTGCATATTTTTCCAATTGCCGTCCCATAAGTTTGACTTACTCATAAGTCATCATTTTGACTATTTAGTTATTTTTACTTAATACCTTGTTATTTTGACTTTTAAGTTATTTTTCTTGTCAATCTAAATAATGGCACAGCAATTAAAAAAAATAATCACACGAACTTAGTCAGAAGATCAGTCATGACGTAAAATTATGAGTTAAAACGATTACAGCGATGGAGAAATTATACTCAGGCTTGGATAATGACACAGCAGCTGAAAAAAATGTTTCCCTAGATAACACCTCACTGGCTTATTATAAGTAATAAACCAAGGGCTCAGAGTTGGACAAATCATAAATGTGTTATCTAGCCTACTGGGCAAGTGCCTCCCAGGCCTATGCCCCCAAGCATCTAACAAGTAATGCAAAACTTGTTAGATCAAAAAAGATACACTAACTACTATTTGTATTTATGCATCTGCCCAACACTGTCTCTCTGACGCGTTTCGTCAGAGTCCTTGATCTCGCAGCACTACTGGACTGTGATCCCCCAGTTCATACATTAACATCAGTGGTGTCTTTTAGTTGCGAACTGTCATCATCATTGCTGTAGCTCCTGATAAGTGCCTTAATGTAACCAGAAGGATCTCAACAATATCTGCTCAGCCTAATGCTTTCTAACTTTTACCGTAGTCGTAACACTTTTGTAGAGTTAACGTAGACAAGATAACATAGCTATACAAATTCTTTCCCTCTGTCTGTTTCTCTCTGTGTGTCTGTCTTTTCCTTTAGCCGGGGGTTCGTATTTTATGATCTCACGCTCGTTGGGCCCAGAGTTTGGGGGTGCAGTCGGTTTGTGTTTTTATCTCGGCACCACCTTTGCTGGGTCCATGTACATCCTCGGAGCCATCGAGATCTTGCTGGTGCGGGTGTCTTCCTTACACTGCTCATTATTTCATAATGAAGAGTCACGATTAGCGCTTAACATAGCGTTCTCATATGATGACTGTGCCGATAATCAGTTTTTACAGCACAGTACTGTTCCAAATATAGTCACTACCTCCAGTTTCCTATGTGCAGCAGTGTGAGGTGTCCGAATGTGGTCAGATTTGAAGGCACGGACTGAATAAAGAGTGCTGTGAGAAAGGTTTCAGCAATCATCCTGTAGGAATGAATTGTATTTACTGTAGGATATCAGTTTTTAAACCATAATCACGGATTCGTACTGTGATATGAAACTAATATTGGCACATGTCTCATAATTAATACATTCATCCTTTAATCATATAAGAGAATAATTTCTACTATCATCTATTATAATTTTGTCACATTCTTTTTCTCCCTCTACCCCTCTGACAGATGTATATAGCTCCATCAGCTGCCATCTTTTACTCCCATAAGCCCGAGGGCGAAGCGGCAGCTATGTTAAACAACATGCGTGTCTACGGCTCCATTTTCTTGCTGCTGATGTCACTTCTGGTCTTCGTGGGAGTCAAATACGTAAATAAATTGGCGTCGTTATTTCTGGCCTGCGTCATAATTTCTATCCTCTCCATCTATACCGGCGCTCTGGTCTCAGCCTTCAGTCCACCTTCCTTCCCGTGAGTGACAGCTGACAGGCATTTACTGATAATTGGTAATGGGATGTATGTGATACTTCGGTATAATACTGATATCATGAGCAGTTCAGAACAGAGCCGCTAAACATCTATACCATTTAGATCTGAGACAGCAGAAATTGACTTTTATTGGGGCAAAAATTGTAGGCCACATTCTATTCCATTAAAATAGAAATCTGACATATTATTTAACTTGGTATTAAATATCAGTTTAATAATATGTAATATATTATACATATTATTCCAAGCGTAATACATTACACATGTAGCATATACATTATACATATAACAGGAGCACTGACTGGTGAAGTGAATAAGACTGATGATCTCCTCATCATGGCACCTGTTAGTGGGTGGGATATATTAGGCAGCAAGTCAACATTTTGTCCTCAATGTTGATGTGTTAGAAGCAGGAAAAGTGGACGAGCGTAAGGATTTGGAGGGCCAGATTGTGATGGCTAGACCACTGGATCAGAGCCTCTCCAAAACTGCAGCTCTTCTGGGGTGTTCCCGGTCTGCAGTGGTCAGTATCTATCAAAAGTGGTCCAAGGAAGGAACAGTGGTGAACCCAGAGACAGGGTCATGGGCAGTCAAGGCTCATTGATGCACGTGGGGAGCGAAGGCTGGCCCATGTGATCTAACAGACGAGCTACTGTTGCTCAAATTGCTGAAGAAGTTAAGGCTGGTTCTGATAAAAAGGTGTCAGAATACACAGTGCAGGACGGGTCAGGGCTGTTTTGGCAGCAAAAGGTGAACCAACACATTATTAGGTGGTCATAATGTTATGCCTGTTCAGTGTATGCACGCTTGTTAGGTTATTTGCTCAGGTTAGGTTGCTAGTAATATAAAGCAAACTAGGTGTGTGTCTTAAGTAACCGGATAGTGTGATAGTGAATCTAGAACCTTTACTGGGAAGCTGGAATACACCCTAAATGAAATGCTTGTCAGTTACAGGGCACTATGCACACATACACTATATTGCCAAAAGTATTCGCTCACCCATCCAAATAATCAGAATCAGGTGTTCCAATCACTTCCATGGCCACAGGTGTATAAAATCAAGCACCTAGGCATGCAGACTGTTTTTACAAACATTTGTGAAAGAATGGGTCGCTCTCAGGAGCTCAGTGAATTCCAGCGTGGAACTGTGATAGGATGCCACCTGTGCAACAAATCCAGTCCTGAAATTTCCTCGCTCCTAAATATTCCACAGTCAACTGTCAGCTGTATTATAAGAACGTGGAAGTGTTTGGGAACGACAGCAACTCAGCCACGAAGTGGTAGGCCACGTAAACTGACGGAGCGGGGTCAGCGGATGCTGAGGCGCATAGTGCGAAGAGGTCGCCAACTTTCTGCAGAGTCAATCGCTACAGACCTCCAAACTTCATGTGGCCTTCAGATTAGCTCAAGAACAGTGCGCAGAGAGCTTCATGGAATGGGTTTCCATGGCCGAGCAGCTGCATCCAAGCCATACATCACCAAGTGCAATGCAAAGCGTCAGATGCAGTGGTGTAAAGCACGCCGCCACTGGACTCTAGAGCAGTGGAGACACGTTCTCTGGAGTGACGAATCGCGCTTCTCCATCTGGCAATCTGATGGACGAGTCTGGGTTTGGCGGTTGCCAGGAGAACGGTACTTGTCTGACTGCATTGTGCCAAGTGTAAAGTTTGGTGGAGGGGGGATTATGGTGTGGGGTTGTTTTTCAGGAGCTGGGCTTGGCCCCTTAGTTCCAGTGAAAGGAACTCTGAATGCTTCAGCATACCAAGACATTTTGGACAATTCCATGCTCCCAACTTTGTGGGAACAGTTTGGAGCTGGCCCCTTCCTCTTCCAACATGACTGTGCACCAGTGCACAAAGCAAGGTCCATAAAGACATGGATGACAGAGTCTGGTGTGGATGAACTTGACTGGCCTGCACAGAGTCCTGACCTCAACCCGATAGAACACCTTTGGGATGAATTAGAGCGGAGACTGAGAGCCAGGCCTTCTCGTCCAACATCAGTGTGTGACCTCACAAATGCGCTTCTGGAAGAATGGTCAAAAATTCCCATAAACACATTCCTAAACCTTGTGGACAGCCTTCCCAGAAGAGTTGAAGCTGTTATAGCTGCAAAGGGTGGACCGACGTCATATTGAACCCTATGGGTTAGGAACGGGATGTCACTTAAGTTCATATGCGAGTCAAGGCAGGTGAGCGAATACTTTTGGCAATATAGTGTATTTACACACTCATCTACACCTAGGGGTAATTGAGAGCCGTGGTCATGACAGGACCCTGAAGCATTGATGCACATTATGATGAAGTAAACTTTACCAGACCTAACCTTCAGTCTTCAGTGTATTCTGACAATGGCTGCAAATGGTTGTTCTCTTTCCCAGAGACATGCTCTATGGGTTTGTATGCTTGATTTCCATACCAAGGTTATAAGCAAATGACACACAATCTCCCTTCAGTGCTATAAAGATGTTTATCTTAAATACATTCTCATGTTTAACTGTTTTGCCTAAGAGTTATTTTTGTTCATAGTAGTCATTTCTGCTCTCTGTTCATCTTGTCTGCCACCAGAGTGTGTATGCTGGGCAACCGGAGCATCTCTCGACACGAGCTTCATGACAATCTGTGTGCCAAGATGATTCAGGACGAAAACAGTATCAATATCAACATTAGTGAAAGCTTCAATGGCACCGAAGCCCCTTCTTTTACTCCATTAGTGGTGGAAAAGACAACAGTTCTCTGGTCACGGTTTTGTAATTTGTCGAAGCTGAACACAGTGTGTGATGAGTATTTCACTCACAACAATGTCACGAAGATCGCGGGAATACCGGGACTCACTAGTGGAATTATTGCAGGTATTACATGCTTATATTTTAATGTAACATATTAAACTTTAATTTCTGCTCACTTTTTTACCACGATATGTTAAGTTCTTAGATCTTATTGATCAAAAAAGTGTGGATTGATTTTCTTTGACAGCATTACTGATGCAGTAGTTTTACCTGGAAATGTATTTATTAATAATATGTTCTTGTATTAATACAATATTGTTTCAGTAGTAAGGGGAATTTCTCAGTGACTTGCCTATTGGGCAAGTCAAAAAATAAATGGATGACACAGATTTGTTGTTATTTAACAAAGATAAAGGTAGAATCATCAGCAGTTTTGACTGAGGACATTTATGAAAGGGGCGGCATGGTGGCTAGCACATTCGCCTCACACCTCCAGAGTCCTTGGTTCTTGCTCCTGGTCACTTTGTGTGTGTGGAGTTTGCATGTTCTCCCCGTGCTTGGTGGGTTTCCTCCGGGTGCTCCAGTTTCCTCCCACAGTCCAATAACATGCTTCTAGGCTGATTGGAGTCTCTAAATTGCCCGTAGTGCGTGAATGAGTGTGTGTGTGTGCCCTGCGATGGGTTGGTACTCCGTCCAGGGTGTTTCCTGCCTTGATGCCCGATGATGCCTGAGATAGGCACAGGCTCCCCGTGATAAGCAGTACAGACAGACATTTATGAAGATTCTTCTGTGGTGGAAAACACACTGATATAAAGCACTGCCACTTTTAGTACAATGGCTTTGCCTTTTTCTTTTCATTTTAATAAAAGCTTCAGTGCGGGTTGCCAGATTGGTGTAACGGTTTTTAAGCCGGATTCACCCCAAAATAACAAATAATCAACTTGCAGCATTTTGAAAATCAACATAAACCCATGTTACATGTCACTTTTTTTAATTATATGAAGCCAACTAATCTGATGTGATGTGTGTGCGTGTGTGTGTGTGCGCGTGCGTGCGTGCGTGTGTGTGTGTTTGCAGTGCTTTATATCGGTGTGTTTTCCACCACAGAAGAATCTTCAAGCCAGAGAACTTTTCTATTTCTCAGTAACATGCCATGGAATGATTTTTCTTCTCTCTTGATAATGAAGACAGAAAAAGAGATGCCAGGGTTAGGGTTAGGGTTTTTTCACATAAAAGTATATATTTCATGGCAAAAAAAAAATATCTATTTTTACATTTTAAAGATTCTGTCTTCTTCTTGTAGTCACCTAAAAGGAGCAAAACAATGAAAATGGTGTTTAGAGCAAAAGGGATACTTACCATTTCCAATATTCACCATCTCCCACATATTCAGTTTTATTAGTCTAGAACAGATAAAGATGGACCATGTCACCAAGCCATTTTAAGGAAATCCAGATGTCAGTTTTGATCCCTGATGAGCAAACCAAAAGCAAAACCAAAAAACCAAAACCCCTGCTTCCTCCTCTGTGTGACACCTGATAGTGGGAATATAAATTATGTAGACAGCACAGATCTTAAAGAGGAAGCCATTCAGAACCATTCAGTGTGCATGAACAATGGTAATTGTCTTCTGTTCTTCCAGAAAACATCTGGAGTTCATACCTCAGTAAAGGAGATCTTCTGGAGCGAGGTTCAAACCCTGCCCCCAGTTCAGCCTCTTCATACTCCAACCACCACTTTCCATACGTCTTTGTCGACATGACTACGTCTTTTACACTGTTGGTGGGAATCTTCTTCCCGTCTGTGACAGGTGCACAAACTTTTTCATCCTCTTTAAAAGACCACGTTTGATCATTTTTTGAAAGGTATATATTTTACCTCTCTCTCTCTCTCTCTCTCTCACAGGTATCATGGCAGGCTCAAATCGCTCAGGGGATCTGAAGGACGCCCAGCGCTCTATTCCTATTGGAACTATTCTAGCCATCCTCACCACTTCTCTCGTCTGTATCCTAAACACACACTCAGTCACACACCTGCACTTTGGTTCACATTGATAGTTTGTGTTTCAGGGTTTTTTTGGTGGATTATTGAAACGTTTTCCTGAGTAAATGTACAGATCTGAGCTGTGTGGTTCTGTTCGGAGCCTGTGTGGAGGGGGTGCTTCTGCGAGACAAGTGAGCCAAGATTACTTTCTTCTGTTTTAAATGTTGTTTGTCCATTAATCCATATATCATCCCATTCACCAATTCATAACTTTCTGTCTGTCTGTCTGTCTTTCTTTCTTTTCTCCTGGTTTTTATTATTTAAATCTTTCGTTCCTTTCTTTGTTTCATCTTATAATATTTTCTTTCTTTCTTTCTTTTTTCTTTCTTTCTTTCTTCTGGTTTTTATTATTTAAATCTTTCTTCTATTCTTTCCTTTCTTTGTTACATCTTATATAATTTATTTATTTTCTTTCTTTCTTTCTTTCTTTCTTTCTTTCTTTCTTTTCTCCTGGTTTTTATTATTTAAATCTTTCTTCTCTTCTTTCCTTTCTTTGTTTCATCTTATAATATTATTTTCTTTCTTTCTTTCTTTCTTTCTTTCTTTCTTTCTTTCTTTCTTTCTTTCTTTCTTTCTTTCTTTCTTTCTTTCTTTCCTCCTGGTTCTTATTATTTAAATCTTTCTTTCCTTTCTTTGTTTCATCTTATAATATTATTTTCTTTCTTTCTTTCTTTCTTTCTTTCTTTCTTTTTTTTCTCCTGGTTTTTATTACTTAAATCTTTTCTTCTTTCCTTTTTGTTTCATCTTATATTATTTATTTTCTTTCTTTCTTTCTTTCTTTCTCCTGCTTCTTATTATTTAAATCCTTTCTTTCTTTCATCTTATAATATTATTTGTTATTTTTCTTTTTCTTTCTTTCTTTCTTTCTTTCTTTCTTTCTTTCTTTCTCACAGCTTTTTGTCTCATTGAGTAATTTAGGTCCTTCATTCATTTTGTTCATCCATCTATTTCACATTATTTTTTGCTTCCATCTGTCCCTCTGCCCCCCCCCTTTCATTCATATCTACAGTACACTCATCATTCCCCTGTCTCAGTTTTATTTAGTTTCTACATTTAAATTGAGTTCTTCTTATTTTTTTTAGTTCTTTTCCACCCAACCATCCATCCAAACTTCTTCCTTCAAATTGTTTCATGTTGTCTCTTTTTCCTTTCTCGTCGATCTCTTTCCACAGCGGTCATTTCATTTCTTTATGATGTTCTTGCAGGTTTGGAGACTCGGTCAAAGGGAACTTGGTTGTAGGGACACTCGCGTGGCCCTCCCCCTGGGTCATCGTGATTGGATCTTTTTTCTCGACGTGCGGAGCAGGCCTTCAGTCGCTGACCGGCGCCCCAAGATTGTTGCAGGCCATCGCTAAAGATAACATCATCCCCTTCCTCAGGGTAAGTGCTGTGTATAAACCTGTTGGAGTGAGCCAAAATGTTCCCTGAGCCTGGATGATGATTCTCTTTGTATGTATTTCTGTTTATGGTATTGTATTGTATGTTTTATTTATGATGTTAATGACTCTCTTTGCAGGTGTTCGGTCACGGTAAAGCTAATGGAGAGCCTACTTGGGCTCTGCTGCTGACCGCCTTCATCGCCGAACTGGGCATCCTCATCGCTTCACTGGACTTGGTCGCTCCTATTCTTTCCATGTATGTTTGGATACACAGTAAAACAGACCAAGGGCTAGTTTATTCATCGTTACACTACATTGCTACTGAATTTTCCGATCTGATTATTCAAAAGGTGATTAAGTTTCTGTAGCAGCAGCTCTGTCAGTAGTGGTAAGTGTAATACAGTAGTCCCCCGTTTATGTGGGAGTGTGGGAGGAGTGTTTTGGAACGTGACCCCCACGATAAAGAAAATCCACGATACACGGATGCCACCCCCAAATGACCCTCCCACACTCTTTAAACACACTCAGAAAACATTTGCAAGCATATAGTGAGATGGATTTTGAGTAAATTCATAGAAATATCAATATATGTTCCTTGCCAGAAGCTTTAGCGGGGCGACATAATAGGGCAAACAAACCGAAACACTCGGGACAGTGACACGCGAAAAACTGGGATGCTGGAGAATTCTGCTTCCCTTTTCCCGACTGCACGCATAGCCAGCAGCCAATCACAACCATGATTAAATGAATGGGGCATTCCGATTGGCCAGACTCGTTCCTCCAGCCGTACTGTATATTGATTTTCAGCATCCCTGCACCGCGCTTTCCTAAACAACGCTACGTGTTCTTATTAATATTTTACTTGATTTTAATAATGTATATATTTTGTAATTAATAATTATATCTTTATTAATAAATTAACTTATTCCAACATAAAAACTATTCACTATATGGTTTGTGGATACCGCGATACACTGGGAAAATCCGCTGAAAAAATTTATGTTCCAAATAAAAATCCGCGATATACCGGGACCGTGATAAATGAACCACGATATAGAGGGGGGGTTACTGTACAAATCAATAGAAAGGTTAGTAACACAGTTGTTCATATAGGCTGTTGTTACTACAGTAACAGCTACCTTGAATGATGGAAAACCCTGTTGTTATTTCACAAGGAACAATTTATAAGCTTTGCTCTTGTCAGGTTTTCTCTAAGAAGACATTCTTAACCGATGTGAACGCTTCAGCTCCAGTCAGTGTCAGCACTTCAGGACAGAGGACTTTGTTCTTTCTCAGTCTATCTGCATTTGTTTTCAGCATGCCCTGTCATGTCTTATTCCTTACTCATCACAATATTGGCCTTTGTAATACCGATATTGCAAAAACCTGTGATGCACAAACACTTTTACGGTTTAACATTTGAACTCACTTGTTTCCTCTGCAGGTTTTTCCTGATGTGTTATCTGTTTGTAAATCTGGCGTGTGCTCTTCAGACTTTGCTGAGAACCCCCAACTGGAGACCTCGTTTCTCCTATTATCACTGGTACACACACCTGCATCTGAGCACACACACACACACTCTCTCTCCTTCCCCTGTTTAATATTTGCTATTTGAGCTGTATGACCTTTCAAATCTCTCTCTCTCTCTCTCTCTCTCTCTCTCTCTCTCTCTCTCTCTCTCTCTGTCTCAGGACGCTGTCGTTTTTGGGGATGGTCATTTGCCTGGCTCTAATGTTCATTTCATCGTGGTACTACGCAATCGTCGCCATGGTGATTGCCGGCATGATTTATAAGTACATTGAGTATCACGGGTACGTTGCCATGAGAACCAGAATCCTGACTTGTGTTCATGCATTTGGCAAGTGATGGAAAATAACACAGACAAAAAAAGAAGAGAGGGGGAAAAAAAAGATGGTCTTTTAATTTGCTCACAGAAATACTATTTACGACTAGCTCATGCATCATCACATGTTCCAAACTTGATAGAGCCATAAAAAAACGTCAAAATAATACCCTTTTATGCCAATTATTTAAAAGTATACTATTTGAACCACATAATGTGCTATTTAACATCTTCTTTTGTGCTTTGGAAATTCACTGATGTGTGTGTGTGTGTGTGTTCAGGGCAGAGAAAGAGTGGGGAGATGGAATTAGAGGTCTGTCTCTGAGTGCAGCTCGCTTTGCCCTGCTCAGGCTGGAGGAGGGGCCACCACACACCAAGAACTGGAGGTATATACTCCTATAGTTACAGATCTTTATAAGGAAAAATCTTCTTCAGGGTTCAAACGTGCTTTCTCTTGTTGTGTGTGTGTGTTTTAGGCCTCAGCTTCTGGTTTTGCTGAAGCTTGATGAAGATGCTCACGTTAAGTCTCCACGCCTTCTGACGTTTGCCTCTCAGCTGAAAGCCGGAAAAGGTTTAACCATCGTGGGCACCGTCATTAACGGAAACTTCCTTTACTCTTATGGAGAATCGCTTGCTGCTGAACAGGTTCCGCCTTGCTTTGTTCCACCTATCCAACAATGATCAGTTATATAACTTTAATTCAGTCACACACCGATCAGGCATAACATTATGAGCACTGCCAGGTGAAGTGAACAAGACTGATGATCTCCTCATCATGGCACCTGTTAGTGGGTGGGATATATTAGGCAGCCAGTGAACATTTTGTCCTCAGAGTTGATGTTAGAAGCAGGAAAAATGGACGAGCGTAAGGATTTGAGCGAGTTTGACGAAGGGCCAAATTGTGATGGCTAGACGACTGGATCAGAGCATCTCCAAAACTGCAGCTCTTGTGGGGGGTTCCCGGTCTGCAGTGGTCAGTATCTATCAAAAGTATTCTTTAAGTCCTGTTGTTTTGGCAGCAAAAGGGAGACCAACACAATATTAGACAGGTGGTTGTGCCTGATATTGATATTGTTATGCCTGATCAGTGTATATACAATAAGCCAGGTGGTACAGAAAGGTAGGCAGAAATTGAAGAAAGCAGATTAAATATATTTTTATCTTCTACAGTCACACAAACGTTGTGGAAGACTACACTGGAAAATCTTAACAACACTGATAAAATAGCAGTGTCCAGAATCAGTTCATTAGGATAACTAGTTGAGTAATTACTGGTTGACTAGTAAAAAGTCATGCAACTAACAACCTCTAAAACCTTGTAGGGGAAAAAATGGCTCTGTTAAATATTAACCTGTGCAGAGCGAATACTTTTCTCTCCCCCTTTCCTTTTATCAACAGACGAGCAGCTTACTTCTTGTTTGTTTTATAGCTTTTATTTAGTGTTGGGTCACATGTGTTTCTCACTTTTTATGCGCTTTAACATAAAGAATACTATTTGAGAAAAATATCTGCTTTATTTTGTAATACAGAGAATGTTGACTACTTCCAGGAGGTTTAAAGCACATTTTACTGCCATACATTGCTTTTCTTCTGTTTTTAATTTATACCTCCCCTTTCTCACTGTTTCCTCACGTTTTTTTGTTTTTTGTTTTTTTTTTTTATCTTTCTCTTAGACGCTGAAGCACCTGATGGAGAAAGAGCGGGTGAAAGGCTTTGTGCAGTGCATCGTGGCCCAAAAGCCACGTGAAGGCATCAGTCACATGATCCAGTCAAGCGGCCTGGGTGGCATGCGGCCAAACACGGTGGTAATGGGCTGGCCACACGCCTGGAGACAGAGTGAAGACCCGCAAAGCTGGAAGACGTTCATCAGTGAGTGGAGAACAAGACGGCCTGTCTAGATGCCGATTATAGACCAGTTCGTTTCTAGTTTGGTCCACGATATAAATAAAAATGTTTTTCAAGTACTGAATTTTTCGGATCTGATGAACATGTCAAACTTATAAAGTCCTGGAACTGGTCAAATACAAGCTTTGAGGTGGAACTATTTAAGATTTAAATAAAATTATTTATTTATTCTAATATCTATATCTAATTGTGTCGTGATGCACATTTTATTCTGTAGTATTTTTGTCTGTAATAGCATTTTTTTTGTAGGTTGATTTTTATTAGTTACTGCTGATATGAAAATGCACTATATTAATTATAGCTATAATAGATATTAGGTATAATAGTTTATTAACCATTGGCTTCAATGCAAGCTACTTTATGTTAGTAACAGGTGGCTGGTTAAATAAATCAGCCTGCATTGATGAATATTCTGAAACAACACTGCCCCCTAACTGAAGACAGTATATTATTTCTTTATATTATTATTATTTATTATAATTATTAATATTATTATTGCTTTTCAGTAAATTATTTTTATTATCTAAATGTACTGTGTATATATACTAATCGTAATGTGCTCTCTCTACTTCACAGACACTGTGCGTCTAACGACAGCAGCCCACCTCGCTCTACTGGTGCCCAAGAACATCTCTCTCTTTCCCACGAATAGCGAGCCGTATTCAGACGGTTATATTGATGTGTGGTGGATCGTACACGACGGAGGCATGCTCATGCTCCTGCCCTTCCTACTGCGGCAACACAAGGTGAAAGCAGCAGTGTTTCAGTTCAATTGGATTTAGCTCAGTATGTTCAAGCCTGTTAATAGTTTGCGTGTGTGTGTGTGTGTTAGGTTTGGCGTAAATGCGGGATGCGCATCTTCACTGTGGCTCAGATGGAGGATAACTCCATTCAGATGAAAAAGGACCTTGCCACCTTCCTCTACCACTTGCGTATAGAGGCTGAAGTCGAGGTTGTAGAGATGGTACGGATATAGATCACCAATATAAATATATTTTACATATAGCATAGTATAGTATAATAATTCTTTTAGCTTAAGCTATTTTTTTTTTTAAATACATGTAGTATTTATTTTTATTTGATTAGCATGTACACCAGTCAGACAAAACATTATGACCACCTGCCTAATATTGTGTTGGTCCCACTTTTGCTGCCAAAACAGCCCTGACCCGTCCTGCACTGTGTATTCTGACGCGTTTCTATCAGAACCAGCATTAACTTCTTCAGCAATTTGAGCAACAGTAGCTCGTCTGTTGGATCGGATCACACGGGCCAGCCTTCACTCCCCACGTGCATCAATGAGCCCATGACCCTGTCTCTGGGTTCACCACTGTTCCTTCCTTGGACCACTTTTAATTAGATACTGACCACTGCAGACCGGGAACACCCCACAAGAGCTGCAGTTTTGGAGATGCTCTGATCCAGTCGTCTAGCCATCACAATTTGGCCCTTGTCAAACTCGCTCAAATCCTTACACTTGTCCATTTTTCCTGCTTCTAACACATCAACTGTGAGGACAAAATGTTCACTTGCTGCCTAATATATCCCACCCACTAACAGGTGCCATGATGAGGAGATCATCAGTGTTATTCACATGACCTCTCAGTGGTCATAATGTTATGCCTGATCTGTTGTATAATATATAATACATTATTGATTTTATGATTTTACTTTTATCATATTATATTACTTCCTTAAGTTTCTGTCAATGCTATCAGTTGTTTTATGATTGTGTCATTCTCTTTGTCTGTCTCACTCTGTCTTTCTTTCTCTGTCTCAGCATGACAGTGATATCAGTGCGTATACATATGAGAGAACTCTGATGATGGAACAGAGATCTCAAATGCTCCGCCAGATGCGCCTCTCCAAATCGGATCGAGACCGAGAGGTGAGTGCGTGCGTGTGTGAGAGCGAGCGAGTGTGTTTGTGTGTGAGAGTGTGTGTGTGTTGCATTATACTGAATTCTGTTTACATTACCAAACCTATAAACGTGTTTAGACATACCTGTTTAATAAGAGCTGTCTTTGTGCATTTTTTTTTTTTTTTAAATGTAGCTGTTGTTGTTTGGTTATATTTGTCATGAAGGTGAAGTTTGTATGCCGGAATGTTTTCAAGGGTTTGTGTTTTAGGTATTATCTTGTGGAGAGAAGACTATCAACTTCAGCCCCATACATAGTGCAGAGAGAAGCAATATAAAAGAAGACAGAGGGAGTGAAAGTGAGGGTGAGACAGAGAAAAAGAGAGTGAGTGTATCTGAGCGAGTGACAGGTATAAGAAGAAGAAGAGAAGGGGCTCATGAAAGGATTGGAGTGTGCGATATTGAAACCAATATTTGATTTGTGTGTGTGTGTGTGTGTAGGCCCAGCTAGTAAAGGACAGGAACTCGATGCTACGTTTAACGAGCATTGGCTCCGATGACGACGACGACACTGACGGACCTGGAGGGACAGAAAAAGTGGGCGGAGCCACTGACCATAGGCGTGTCCACATGACCTGGACTAAAGACAAAGCACTGGAACTGCGTGCACAAGCGCACATTCCCTCCGGCTGCAGCACACCAGAGGGCTTCAGAGACATGCTCAGTATCCGGCCGTGAGTTTTACACACATTCACTCTCATCCACTTTTACCAAACCTCGTATCCCTGCCCCTGCCAAGAAGTTACAACTGGGTCATGGTGAGATCTTCTAAACGTGTATCCAAATCCACATGGAAATTGTGCAGTAACCACAGAATCAAGCTGCTGACAAGCTATTGAAATCCTGTGGGAAGAGTTGAACAAGAGAGCACATGAGAGAAGATGAGAGAGTCTCAACAGACATTACAGGAGAAGACCGTTCTATGTCGTCAAAGGGAGACCATACTAAATTCAGGAGTGACAATAATGACATGCTTGTGTTTTGTATTTTTAATGACACTTTTGCATGTGTTTGATTTCATAAGAATGTATGTTATCACTCCTGCAGGGATCATTCCAATGTGCGGCGCATGCACACAGCGGTCAAACTCAACGAGGTCATCGTAAATAAATCCCACGATGCCCGGCTGGTCCTACTCAACATGCCAGGACCACCCAAGAACCCGGAGGGAGACGAAAACTGTATCCTTTTCTCTCATACCTCTGTTAAATATTTCTACACACACATGTATATTCACTGTTATAGAGCAGCGCGAAGATGGATTTCGTTTCAGACATCGTTACACTCAATTACATTTAAATGACACACATTTGTCATGTCCTTACACATTATTTCATTCTCTGCAAAATTGCAGTGCAAAATAATAGACGGAAAATTCCAACATATGAAATGTCTAAAAAAAAAAAAAAAAAAAATATTTATAAATCTGTGGCATAATTTTTTCCAGATTATTACTTATTCCTGTACATTTATAAGGCGAATAAATAAATTTGGATAATTGCATAATCCATTAAAAAAAAACAACAACAGAAAATCGATGTTCTTTAGATGATTTATTTATTTATTTAATTTTCGAATTCTGATTGGTCAGAAGATACGCCACTTAAATTAATTATGTGTTCTATACTTACTTAATTCAATCATTTGCCGTGATTGTTCCTGACTGAAAAACGCAGATATGGAATTTTTGGAGGTTCTGACCGAAGGCCTGGAGCGCGTCCTGTTGGTCAGGGGTGGAGGAAGTGAGGTCATCACCATTTACTCTTGATTGCCAGTAAAAGTCATTCAGCTGATGATTAACTGTACCGTTGAGCCCAACGCAGTGCGGACGAATGCCTCACTGGCTGTGTCTCCAACATGCTCCGCCTACTCTGTCAAGCCCCACCCACCATCCACATTAGTTTGTGGTCTCCAGCTCCAGCGTCACCATTTCCATGTGAATGACACGATGGTTATGAGCATGCGTAGAAGTGCAGTATCGGACCAACTGAAGAGAAACACACACATCACATACATCACACAGTGGGACAGTGAGTGTGTTCCATGGATTGACTCAGGGGTTGTTCTGGTTGATGGACCTTGAATGTGTGTGGTAATGTTCGAGCCATTTCTATGTTCCAGATTGAATAATTATTGTTAAGACATTCTTAAAGATTGTTTCAGCTAAGTGTTTGTATTTGACGGAAGGACCGAGTATTCAGAATGAAAGGTGACGTTTTTTCTAGCAATAAGAAGCAGGCATTGTTGCACATTTTGTCAATGTTTCCACATGCTGTTTTAGTGTTGTGCTTGCATGTTAGTGTGTATGAGCGAGCGTTCGATATCCATTTAAGATCCCTTATGCGCTTAATTTGGTTTGTTTTTATTTCCTTTGAGCAACCACAATGTGCTTTCAGTCTATCAGCTGAAATTCCTGCACTCTTTATAATGATTGTATTTGTGGTCCTTGCTCTGTTGTTTTTTTTTTTTTTTTTTTTTAATGTCTGCAGATCACCTACCCCAGCAGTGCTTTCGAAGTATGTTTTAAGACAATTTTATTATTATTTTTATTTTTTAATGTTTCGCAATGTTTTCTCTGTGCTCTACATATCTTTGATTGTACTTTCAAAGCAAAGACCAATTTTTATGTCATTTCTTATTTGCTTTTTTTTTTTTTTTTTTTTACGTTACATTAATATTTCGAAATAAAATGGTCAAGAAATCGATAAGTGGGAAATAAACTGATTTTTGAAGGAAATTGATGTTGGCCTGGTGTATTTAATAACTTATTACACATCCACTTCATGTTTCTGGGCCAACTGGTGAATGATAATAAAGACTAAACTAAACTAACTCATGTAGCAACTTTTTTTACATACAGATCTGCCATAACATTATGAGCACTGAGAGGTGAAGTGAATAACACTGATGATCTCCTCATCATGGCACCTGTTAGTGGGTGGGAGATATTAGGCAGCAAGTCAACATTTTGTCCTCAAAGTTGATGTGTTAGAAGCAGGAAAAATGGACAAGCGTAAGGATTTGTGCGAGTTTGACAAAGGGCCAAATTGTGATGGCTAGACCACTGGATCAGAGCATCTCCAAAACTGCAGCTCTTGTGGGGTGTTCCCGGTCTGCAGTGGTCAGTACCTATCAAAAGTAAGTCCTTTAAGTATCTATGTAGACCCCACCTCACAACTTACAGGACTTAAAGGATCTGCTGATAACATCTTGGTGCCAGATACCACAGCACACCTTTAGGGATCTAGTGGAGTCCATGCCTCGACAGGTTAGGGCTGTCTTGGCTGCAAAAGGGGGACCAACACAGTATTAGGCAGATAGTCATGATCAGTGTATAAAATACTTTATAATGTGAAGGAAAACAATATGCAAATAATATTGATAAAATAAATGTGGGTAAACATAAGAATAAATTTTTTACGTTTATTAAAATTGTGCCAAAAAGCCAGCCAGTATGACAAATAATAAGAAACTTTTTAACATAGAAATAATAACATAGATATACATAGATTTTTTTAATCAGCACTGATTTGAGCTTGATTTATTTACAAAGAATATCATTTTAAAATAAATCCAAATTTAGATAGATAGATAGTCTATTGAATTTTTTTTAAATTTCAATTAAATATTCGCTAAATACTGAGTGATGCTTCAATCTGTGAAATATTAACTAAAACATTTATATCTTAATGTTTTTATATTTATAATATTTTAATATTTATATTTTAATGTTTTTATATTTATAATATCTTAATGTTTTTATATCTATAATATCTTAATGTTTTTATATTTATAATATTTTTAATGTTTTTATATTTACATTTAAATTTATAATATATTATTATATTATAATATAATTTTATATTATATTTATTTTATATATTATATTTTAACTGCCGTGTCATTTCCGGCGCTATTAACCATGAACTGTCGCATCAAATAACAAAAAAAAACAACACTTTAATTTTAAAAAAAATATTTTATTATTTATCATAAATTATTTATTATTATTATTTTCATAAACACTTTATAATGGGTATTAATTTTTTATTTCCAACTCCGGTTCAAATCAAAGCTCTAAATCTGGGTTAAAGTTTCCGAAGTGAATTCCTAGTTGTAATAAACCCAGGAATAAACAACAACAACAACAACAACAACAACAACAACGGGTGGTGGGACACGTCACGTCCGCTTTTAACCCGGAAGCCGGTTGCCATGTTGTGAGTAAAGCTGTGAGAGTCGCTTTGGTCGGAGTTTGAGGCAGAAACCGTGTCGTTTTCAGGGCGACTATGGAGGTAAGAAGAGAAGTCGAGAGTTACTCAATGTCAATAGCTCATCTGTCTGCTTCCCTCGTCCACCCCCGACACGTTAATTCACACTTTGCTCCTCTAATTGTCCATGAAACAAGGAGTTGTCTAAACAAGAGCCATCACCAAGAAGCCCGAGCGCTCCCTTATCAACTTACTTCCTTGTTCTTTGCTAGCTTCCTAGCAGCTAAGGCACAGGCGAAAGGCTTTTTCTCAGGATAGCGAGCTCGTTCTCATCTGCTTACAGAGCACTACTTTCCTTTTAGATGCACTGGGAATGTTTAACTTGCTCCAGATAAACACACACACACTTCATTATGCAAGCAAGAGTTTAGTCAGCTTACAAGACAAAGCTAGCCCCTTAACCATCACCACTCACACATGTGTTGATGGTGAATACATCAACGTTGTTAGAGATGAAAGCTGCCCAGCCCTTTTGTCTAGTGCTTCCTAAAGCATACTTCCCATGTTAGAGGTGTGATCTGGGGTGTGTTCGATTGATTCACTTGTTCTGGGGCTGTATCCATCAGGCTGAATATCAGAAATGCTTTACTGGAGCTTTGCTTTGAGGTGTTTGTGAAAAATGATTGCAGAAACTACAAAAGATCGGTCGTGTGTACTTGAAGTGCGCATTACTTTGGATATAGTGACAGGGACACACTTGGGTCTAGACATGTAGAGAGAGACTTTAATACAGAATTTAAGCCGAGATCGTGACTTTCTTCGTTTTTTTTTTCTCATCCGGTCAAACTGTATATTTCTGTTTATAAAATAAACAAACATTTTTTTAAGCATCTCTTAAAAAGGTCTATTGGTGTCTGCGTGATTCCCAAAAAGAATCGATTCTCAGACTCTACTCTTAAAGAATGGAGAGTCGACTCTTTTTTGCTTCATTTCACAAATATCAGAATTCACTCTTTTGGGAAGAGTCGATTCAAAAGCATCGGCTCTTTTGTGCGAGAGTCGATTCAAAAGCAAAAGTGGCAAATGATTCAGAATCAGTGGCACATTCCGAGGTCTGTGTTATTGTCTGCTATTTAATCTAAAATTGTTTTAGTGTTTTATTTCAAAATCTCCTCGGTCCATGGGCGTGTGTACAAGTTCGTATGTGAAATATTTTTGTGGTCCAAATGTATCTAGTCAGCTAGAACGACCGAAGTGGAGCATATCTTTTGTCTGGTCACGATTATTTCATATTAAACCATCAGATCAGTGTTTACTTCATTTTTGCGTTATTTATTCTATAAGATCATCATACTGGGTTTTTTTGGAATCAAGAATCAGAATCGGAGTCGACTCCTCCGGTCTTAACTGTGTTTAAAATGCTGAGCCGGTTCTGCGTGCCGTCAGGCCAGTCCATTGCTCGTTAGAGGGGTGTACGTCGTATTTCTGGAAACGCGATCCCTATGTTGTTTTTGATGTTTACCGCATTTCACATTATGACTGAATGTGTCTATGTGCGCTCCACGATTTATCATAAAGTTTGTCGAATTCAGCAGTTTAATGAACGTCCGTGAAATACCAAGAGCACCATTACGCCCCCTTTGTTGCACCTCCATCCTGAGGTCTGAATCCGTATCTCGAGCTCGATTGAGAAGCCTGTGGCGCACGTAGAGCGAGGGGGGGTTTTTGATGTGATCAGCGGTATCGAGCAGTTTGGGGATTTTATGTGGATTTGAATTCGCATTAGGTTATTTTAATGTGTCAGGATTAGGCGCCCTGGTGTGTGTGTGATAAACGACGCAGTGCGAGATGTGGAATTTTGCTGTAACCGGTGCCATAGCCGTGTTTTTTCCCCCCCATGTGGCTGTCATTCAAATGGAATCTGCGTTAGCCGTGAGCTAGCCTGCTAGCTAGCACGCCTTTGGACTCGCGCAGGACTCCGCTGCTATCTTTATTTTTATTTTTTTTAAACGTAATTGTTTGTGATTTCACCTTTTTTTTAAGAACATTTTTTTGTTTGTCCTAAATACATAACGCGCAAAGTTGCCTAAGTGTCTGTGTGCTATGCGCCGCAGTATGCGTCAGTCATGCGGGACAGCGCGAGCCGACCGTGAGAGAGTATAGTGGACTTAACCCGGGTTATTTCTGGCGCCTGGGGTCACCGGATCCGTCCGTCCGTCCGTCCATCCATCCATCCATCCATCCATCCATCCAAAGCCTTAAAGTCGGTCCACCTGGATACTAGCTCACACGGAGGATTTCTGAGACTCGGTCGGCGTCACACTGCGGTTCGAATTTCATTTTTTTGCCCCCCATTGCGCATGCTCACACTAGTCATACAATGGATCTGAATTTTTACTCGGACCTGACGGATGGGACCGGACAGCCCGGGGATCCCGAGTTCCTGGACGCTCAAGCCTTTAACGGGTTTGATACCGTTCAAAAGGTGATTACTGTAATACTTAAAGAGCCTCTGTGTTTAGAGGTTGTTGCGTGGGACGTGTGTGGAGTTTAATAATAATAAGAGTTATAACTCCCCCCCCATTCACTGCTAGAGACTGCTTGCTATACTGGACTTAAAGGGAATCTGCACACTGAAAAACACGTTACATACACTATAATGCCAAACGTTTTGGGACACCCCTCCAAGACATTGAATTCAGGGGTTGGACTCGGCCCCTTAGTTCCAGTGAAAGGAACTCTTAATGCTTCAGCTTCATACCAAGACATTTTGGACAATTTCATGCTCCCAACTTTGTGGAACTTTGTTCCAACATGACTGTACACCAGTGCACAAAGCGAGGTCCATAAAGACATGGATGAGTGAGTTTGGTGTGGAGGAACTGCACAGAGCCTTGACCTCGACCTGATAGAACACCTTTGGGATGAATTAGAGCGGAGACTGTGAGCCAGACCAAAACTGAGATGTCTGCCTTTATATGCACATGAATGTAATATGGAGTTGTCCCACCCTTTGCAGCTAGAACAGCTTCAACTCTTCTGGGAAGGCTTTCCACAAGGTTTAGGAGTGTGTTAATGGGAATTTTTGACCATTTCTCTAGAAGCGCGTTTGTGCGGTCAGGCACTGATGTTGGATGAGAAGGTCTGGCTCACAGTCTCTGCTTTAATTCATCCCAAAGGTGTTCCATCAGGTTGAGGTCAGGACCAAACCCGCTCCATGTGTTTATGGACCTTGCTTTGTGCACTGGTGCGCAGTCATGTTGGAACAGGAAGGAGCTGAAGCATTAAGAGTTCCATTCACTTGAACTAAGCGGCCAAGCCCAACCCCTGAATTCAGTGACTTAGAGGGGTATCCCAAAACCTTTGGCAATATAGTGTATGTTTATACTGAAATATTTGATGTGTTTAGGGATGTATTCTGGGGCTGCTGTCATGTTTAGCGGTTGTGTGTCACTCTGAAGTCACAGTGGGACATTAGCCCTGTTCAGATTGGATTAGTTTATCTTGAATCGTATTTTTACACGGCTACTGAGTGATTAAAAATCATATCCCAGACAGCACTGAAATGACCATGCAAGGTGTAAGAGTTATATTCTCAAAACTCAGATGCAAGGCCATATGATCAGACTCCACTAACAAGTAGAGAAAAGACTATGAATTTTAATTCAGGCCGGGATTTCGGCAAAATGAAATAAAACAATAATACAGTATAGCAATAAGCTTGAGAATGAGCATTAGAAGCATTTGTTTTACGTTTTTTTGTAACTCATGAAGTGCTTCGCACCCTCATCAATGATGAGTGCTAAAGAATACATAAAGCAAGTGGCAGTAGTCATTTATTTTTCCCAACTCGGTGTTACATTCTTTGAAAATCTCAGATATGTGTATTAGAAATCAAGTGAGGGCCGAGTTCAGAAGAATAAAAGTAGATCATTTTCACTGCTATTTTTCTCAGGTGAGGACGGAGATACAGTCCCACAGGAGCACCTGTAAACTATCCAATAGGAAATGACTGTGTAAATGTTATCCTGATGTGACAAGACATTGTTATTATTAGTGTAGTTACAATGGAGGTTTAATAGGAGACGATATATTCATCTGTTTGTTAACAGCCAGGTGGTTGTTTTTTTCCCATTGTTGACTCCTGATGACAAAAGTCCGTGAGCTCTAACTCATCATTTTTCAGTGACATTCAACAAGAAGTAGTAGTGAAGACTTGGAGTCTAGCAGATGCTTGGCCAGTTAGGAATCCTTGAGGGGACAGGTCTGATGGTGTTCAATGGTGATATTGTGATAGAATATAAGTTGAAGCTTTGGTATTCTTCGCTGAGTATACAGGTCAGGAGTTGTATAACCTGGACACACTATAGGACTAAAGTCCTGCTGCATCACTGTATGTAGACAGCGATGAAGCAAGAGCTAAATCTCCCAGGTGCTGGTGGTTAAATGGCATTGCGGGTATTGTAGGAAACTGTTAAGTGAAAATAGAAGGGGAAAAAAATAGTCAGAATTGCATTACAAACCTTGGACGCTACTAAAGATGTTAATTATAAAGGCATTCACTGTGGATTATTTGCTTTTCATTCTTTTTCAGTTTCCCGGAGGAAGCGACAACTTTTTGCCCATCAGTGGAGAGGGCCATCCTTTCCTGTCCTCCTCCGAGGTACCACTCCACTCCACATACTCCCTTCAAATCCAGGATGCTGAGGTGCTTTTGCGTATAGAGCGCTTTACTACTTCTTGTCCATGTCATTGTTTACTTTGTCCACACGTTAGACCTGGTACCAAAGCCAGAATATGGTGACTTACAGGGTACACACAGACCCTATCTATCTATCTATCTATCTATCTATCTATCTATCTATCTATCTATCTATCTATCTATCTATCTATCTATCTATCTATCTATCTATCTATCTATCTATCTATCTATCTATCTATCTATCTATCTATCTATTTGTCTGTCTATGCATGTATGCATCTATCTATCTATCTATCTATCTATCTATCTATCTATCTATCTATGTCTACACTCTGAAAAGCACTAAGCGGTATCTTTTCATGTTATTAGATTGGTAATATCAAGGATACATTTTATACCATTAGTATGCATGTTTTACCTAAAAGGTACGTTTTAAAGCTTCACTCTAAAAAAGACTGTTAAATTATTACGTATCTACTTTATCTAATTATTTACTTTAATGTCGTTCAGCATGTAATGTTTTCTGGAAAGCCAGCAAAAAGCAGGTGCAACTTGTTAAAAATAATATAAAGTGCACACATACATTATAATGCCAAACGTTTTGGGACACCCCTCCATACCAATGCATTCAGGGGTTGGACTCGGCCCCTTAGCTCCAGTGAAAGGAACTCTTAATGCTTCAGCTTCATACCAAGACATTTTGGACAATTTCATGCTCCCAACTTTGTGGGAACAGTTTGGGGATGACCCCTTCCTGTTCCAACATGACTGTAAACCAGTGCACAAAGCAAGGTCCATAAAGACATGGATGAGTGAGTTTGGTCCTGACCTCAACCTGATAGAACACCTTTGGGATGAATTAGAGCGGAGACTGAGAGCCAGGCCTTCTCGTCCAACATCAGTGCCTGACCTCATAAATGTGCTTCTAGAGAAATGGTCTAAAATTCCCATAAACACACTGCTAAACATTGTGGAAAGCCTTCCCAGAAGAGTTGAAGCTGTTCTAGCTGCAAAGGGTGGACCAACTCCATATTACATTCATGTGCATATAAAGGCAGACCTCTCAGTTTTGGTCTGGGTCGCAGTCTCCGCTCTAATTCATCCCAAAGGTGCTCTATGGGGTTGAGGTCAGGACTCTGTGCAGGCCAGTCAAGTTCCTCCACACCAAACTCACTAACAACATTAAAAAGCATCTGTCTGAGAATAACTGCATATGCTGCATCTTTGCTGAAATGCAGAGCCAACTACTGTATACCAAGGTCAGTTCATGTCCCGCGCTTGCCTTAAAATAGGAGCTTGACGCCAATGCCACCGACTGTTTGTTTGACGATTGTTTTAAATAGGTTTAAATATGTAATAGGAGCTGGGGTTTCTGACAGGACTGTTATATTGCAAAAGGAGTACATAATGATCTAAATGCACAGGTACTAATATCAACAGTATAAAAAAAATCAATAATGCAAATCGTAAATGTAAACAGAGGTGCACTGTTTACTCTGTTCAGTTAAGGTTTCTTAAATTGAGCTCTGATTATTAGCAGATTTTATTAGGCTACATGATTTTTTATATCACACAAATTCAGCTCATGTCCAAGATCTTTCTGGAGTCATTTTGGGTTTCCAGTGCTAGACTTAAGAACTAACTCTCCCTCACAGTCTAGCAGTGCAGAATTAGTAATGAGTGAAATTTCTTTGTGCCGAAGCTGTCCCTTCAGTGTTGATGGTGTGGTGATACTGTTGCACCCACCGCTGTTAATTCCAGTCCTGAAGGAGAACAGTCCAGCATTTGTTTGGTGATTTTTCAGACACAGCAACAAGAATCGAGTAGCTACACGTTGAAGAGAGGTTCTAGGAGCGTCACAAATGACTTGCTCGTGTGAACCTAGGTTTATAGAGAATAATGACACTCTTACACAGTACTTGTACATGAGCAGACACTTTTCAGATGCGTGTTTCACCAGGAATAGTTACAGCTTACATTTTTGAGCTCCTGGGCATGGACGCTTTCAGTATTGCTGCTGGGGAAAACAAACAAAAAACATGGGTTTTCAGCTTGGAAATTTCGTTTCAATGCGTCACTGTTTAATACTGTGACTCCTGGGTCTTACTTTGAGATGTGAATAATGACATTATTCTTGGCTTGATTAACAAAATCCGAGTTTAGCGAATGACTGTATGATGGAAAATCACCAAACTGTGCTAAGCTTGAGTTATTAGATTTTAGATTATTTCTCTAAAGTATGATTGCAAGTTAGATTAGATCACTGGTCTGTCTCTGTCTCAGTAGCTTGATATATTTGTTATGTAAATCATATTGTCCAGCCCTAAGCCACACAACTTAACATGTGCTTGATTGCCTGCTATAACTATTTGCTTTTAAGATAATTTGGCATGATCTTCAGTTTGGGAAGTACTTGAAATATGGAATGAAAAACTTAGCTTATAGTTAATTATAGATAAAGTCTTTATAGATATGGATCGATAAAATCTGTAGTATGGTATAAAGTGCTCTATTAGACCAAAGCTTTCCAATTTGTGTGATTAACATAAAGCCAGAAGTGAACAGAGAGAAAGATGATTGTTCATCATTGATCATTGTTCACGGTTTGTATGTATCTTAACATGATCATCTTCTACTTCCAGACTTTCCACACACCCAGTCTGGGCGACGAGGAGTTTGAGATCCCGCCCATCTCGCTGGACCCTGACTCGGCCCTCAGCGTTTCTGATGTGGTGTCGCACTTCGGAGAGCTGGGCGATGGTGGTCCAGCCCCTGTCGTCCCTGGCAATGCTGTGGTACAGGGTGATGACCCTTCCTTTGCCTCAACCTTTGTAAACCCAACAACACAAGGGCTTGAGCATTTGAGTCTGATGACCCAGCAAGGAGGAGGACCGATGTTGGGATCAACTCTGGGAATGGTGAGGAAAATGTGTGATGTGTGGTGTTATGATGTGTTTAAAAGATGTGAATGTGGCTTTACTTTTGTTCATGCACATTATATTATTTTGACCTTGTAACGTACTTGTGTAATTTTTGTTTGTAAAAATAATAGTTATTGAAGTAAGGAATACTGAATGCAGCCTAAATGATCGCCTCTTATCTTGGATGCGAGAACGAATCTTGAACACAACTGAGATGATCTGACCTTTCCAGGATCTTGGGCATCCCATTGGCTCACAGTTCCGCAGCTCCTCCCCCATGACCATCGACGTGCCACTCCCAGACATGAACCACGGCCTGCTGGGGCACAATCCACTGACCACTATTGATCAGTCGGAGCTTAGTGCACAGCTGGGTCTCAGTCTAGGGGGCGGGGCCATTCTTACACGCACTCACTCACCTGACCAGCCACTTTCAGCCACCGGCTCGCCTTCGGAATCACTGCAGGATGACGACATGGACGACTTCAGAAGAGTGAGTGATTTAGTTTAAATTCCTGACTAAATAAAACCCAGTGTCACAAATACAAAAGTCCCTTCACAAACTACAAGGGCCGATTATGATATTCCGAAACATCTTTGAAATTTTAACGTAATGGAAACTAATTTGTCTTTCCTACTGTATTATTCCTTTTTGCTTCTTCCCCTTCCCTCATTCTGTCCATCTCCCTCTGGCCCAGAAGAGCGTGCTTGTGGAGTCCCCAGTGTCTCTTTCCGTCTCTCCCGGTGTTTCTCTATCTCCTGCTCTCTCAGAGCAGCCTGCCTCATCTGTGTCCCCTGCTCCACCCACCCTGGCCCGTAAAGGAGTAGGTGTTGGAGGGGCCAAAAAAGGCAAGAAGAAGAAGGATCCCAACGAGCCTCAGAAGCCAGTTTCGGCATATGCGTTGTTCTTCCGTGATACACAGGCAGCTATCAAGGGACAGAACCCCAACGCCACGTTTGGAGAGGTGTCCAAGATCGTTGCATCCATGTGGGACAGTTTGGGGGAGGAGCAGAAGCAGGTATGAAACTGTTAAATGTGTGAACTTAAGTTTGCATGCCATATTTGGCTGATTTCCTAGGTGGATAACTGACTCATATTCGGCATTACTTGTAAAAAAAAAAAAGCCAGATATGGTCAAAAGATTTGCTCAGATAACAGACAACTAATAAATCTGTTCGGTCATCCTGTTTGTGCTTCAGGTCTACAAGAGGAAGACTGAAGCTGCTAAGAAAGAGTATCTTAAAGCACTGGCAGCTTATAGAGCCAGTCAGCTATCGCAGGTAACATGCAGTCAGTCAGTCACATTAAGTATTAATGTAACTGTAGTATACTGTAGAAATGTTGTTTTTAGTACACAGCATTGCATTTACAATAGTTATTGTTGACCTTTGCAGACCACTATTGAGGTGCTGGACACGGCGCCTTCTCCACCCGCTGCACCTGTTGTAACACCTATCCCTGAGGCTCCACCCCCTCAGCCAACGCCCACACGCTCCAGCCGCATCCCGGTGCATGCACCCGACAACAACACCATCACCAACATTTGCATGTCGAACATCATCATCGACTTGCCGCAAGTGACTACACGCTCTCGCACAGGTGCCCACAAGCCGCCCGCTTCCTCAGCTCCACCCACTGCACCGACCCCGACCCTGCCCACGGTCACCAAGATCGTCCCCAAGCAGCCGTCAGCCCGCCAGCCGCCACCCCTGCAGCAGATGCAGAACACGCCGCCGCCCCCACGCCTCCAGCAGATGGTGCATTCTGTTGCACCGCCACCTCTCCAGGCCAAACCTCGCGGAGGAGGTGCGGTCGGCCAGGCCACTGCCCCTGTTGCTGCCACACCTCCTCCTCCGCTGCAGATCAAAATAGTCCCTGCCCCTGCACAGGCGGAGATGGCCACACCTATTATTGTGACTAGCACCACAGAGGCACCCACAGATGCTGCCACTATGGAGGTGGAAGTGGCGCAGCCAGCTACTATAGTCACCACAGAAGCAGAGGAAGGGGTATGAAGAATACTTAAATTACACCAGAGTCGGTGACCCCCATGTTCTGTTTATTGTACACATTAGGAAACTAATCAAAGACAGGGTGTTGTGATATGTTCCGTTTTAGAGTCTTGACAATTTTATGCAAAGTTTGTTTACTTTGTTCACCAGTCAGTATATGAACTTATAACATAAGTATGAACTATTTCCAACATAAATACAGAGGTTTTGATTTTGTTAACTTTTACATAAATGTAGAATGTAAGACAATAATAAAATTCCTGCAGTTGGTCCATTCTTGTTGTCTTTTTCCCTCTCTTAGATGGAGGTGGAACTGAACAGCTCTCCAGCACATGAGGTGGATGCTCCTGCAGGTCCTGCTGTTTGTGTGCGTGCAGGCTGCAACAACCCACCTGTGGAAAGCAAAGACTGGGACAGAGAATACTGTAGCAATGAGTGTGTGGCCACACATTGCAGGTACAGAAGCATACACACACTTAAACCCAATTAGCAAATATGAATCTTCACTATCATATCACTTCATATTTTCAAACATGAAAGGGTTCACTTGTTAATACTACAGCATTTATTGAATTATTTCGGTGCAAAATTGGCACTGATTTTTTTATTAGCCTTTCATCTTAATTAGTTCTTGTAGCAGATTGCAAAAGGATGCGCTATGAGTTTTTTGGCACAGTTTATAGCCACATATTGTTCTACAGTTCTGATCTGATTTGTCAGAAGGTGTTTTCATTAACAGCAGCTCTGACTTTGTGGGAACAGTTTGGGGATGACCCCTTCCTGTTCCAACATGACTGCAAACCAGTGCACAAAGGCAAGGTCCATAAAGACATGGACGTTTGGTGAGGAGAAACTTGACTGGCCTGCACAGAGTCCTGACCTCAACCTGATAGAACAAATTTGAGATGAATTAGAGTGGAGACTGTGAGCCAGGTCAAAACTGGGACATCTGCCTTCATATGCACATGAATGTAATATGGAGTTGTTCCGCCCTTTGCAGCTAGAACAGCTTCAACTCTTCTGGGAAGGCTTCCCACAAGGTTTAGGAGTGTGTTAATGGGAATTTTTGACCATTTCTCTAGAAGTGCATTTGTGAGGTCAGTCACTGATGTTGGACGAGAAGGTCTGGCTCACAGTCTCTGCTCTAATTCATCCCAAAGGTGTTCTATCAGGTTGAGGTCAGGACTCTGTGAAGTTCCTCCACACCAAACTCTCTCATCCATATCTTTATGGACCTTGCTTTGTGCACTGGTGTGCAGTCATGTTGGAACAGGAAGGGATCATCCCCAAACTGTTCCCACAAAGTTGGGAACATAAAATTGTCCAAAATGTCTTGGTATATTCTGAAGCATATGTTCCAGATTCTTATGACTATCACACTGTTGACATGTTTTATATTTGCTGTTTGTCTCATCAATGTTTTCTTGGTCATTCTCCCATAGGGATGTATTCATGGCTTGGTGTGCGATCAGAGGACAGAACTCCACCACCGTCACTTAAAACTCAGAGGACCAATTGCTGAGTGAAACAGGGATGAAGGCAGAGAGAGAGGAAATGAGAATTGGCATTGCCGTGAGCATTTATAGATAGGAAAGACTTTCAGAGGAATATTTTTTAATCAGTTTTTTGTTTATCACTACTTGCATCTCAAGGTAACACTGAATGTGATGATTTTACAGGGATTAAGTGGACCCGTCAGCACCAGTATGGTTAACAATGTAGTTATTAGCTGTACTGATTAGCTACATGATTGAGCTATCCATTTAAGCACAAAAGTGAAAAAATTTCATTTTTTTGAAGTTTGGGGAAAACTCGTGTTGGGAAAAAGTCCTTAAATTGATCAATTTACGGGGGAACTAAAACCTCGAAAGGTTTGAAAAGAAGGCATAAAATGCTCAGTGGTATGAACAATTGAAAAATTTTGACCCAAGTAGTTTTGTCATTTATTAGTTCAGTCTCCTTCCCAAATTTGTATGCCCAACATATAAAAAAATAAATAAATAAAAATTTCCCATCTCCCAACCAGTCGAATTCCATGTGGAGTGGGGACAATATTAAAAATGTTGAAACATGTAGGTACTATTTTCACAAGCCTCACAAAAAAAAGGGATTAGATTTGTCAATAAGTTAAATGATTGAAGCTGGCATTATAAAAGTTGCAGTCTTTCCAAAAATGTGCAGCTCTTTTTCCAATTATGCAGGAACGGTTTTGTGATTTGTTTTGATTTCATGGAGAAGTGTCAAAATAATGAAGGACTAGCTCTGTTCAGTACAGCTGAAATGTGCTGTACTGTAATTTCTCACACACCTAAAGAGATCACATTTTAACAATTTCCAAACTCTGATCATGACGTACGCTCAAAACCTCAGATTGTAGATCACTACTCTAGTGGAAACATTTACTTGGGTAAGATACAGTATTGTGAACAATGAGACACTAGAGATTTTAAATGTTCTATACACCTACATGAGCAAGATCAGTGTTTTATATTCCAGGATGGAGTTTGTTCCTTATTTTGCAGCCTGCGTTGTTGGAGACAAATTGCAAAATTTCTACATTGCAATCTGTTACAATTTTTGTTTTTTCCCATTTTTTTTTTTTTTAGTGACTGGAATCAGTGGATTAGACATTTCATGTTAAATAAACATCAACCATGAATCATTTGTGTTTGGTGTGTTGCTTTTCTATGAAAATATCCATAAGACGACACCATTAAGATGTGCTTAATTTTGTGATTGAGTTGCCTTGGGATGGCATAAAGTCATAAAGCTTGATTGATTTATTTTTTTTATCCAACATTCATGTGTATTCCAGTTCTAGTAAACCAGCCGGGTAGCTAAAGTTATGCAAATTTAGTACCTTTTTAATTTAAAGCAACCTTTAGCTTGTAGAACTGGATTATGTTAAGGGAAAATGAGGATGAGGTCATTATTATGAACTAGGTTTTACCATTGGAAATTAGCAACCTAGAAGTTCAGCACTGTCATATTACCCTGATTGGAGTATGTATGGACATATATCCATATGTACTTGTTTTCTGGATTTAGTTCCCAGTTCCTGTTACTTTTCACTCGTTTCAGAAGGCTATTATCTATAATTTGGAGTGCAAATCGCTGCCCATTCACTTTGTGTACAGGGGTGTTGTAAAGTTTATAGCAACAGTTTGGAGAAGACTTCCACACATACACTATAGTGCCAAAAGTTTTGGGACACCCCTCCGAATCATTGAATTCAGGTGTTGTTTTTCAGGGCTTGGCTTCTTAGTTCCAGTGAAAGGAACTCTTAATGCTTCAGCATACCAAGACATGTTGGACAATTCCATGCTCCCAACTTTGTGGAAAAAATTGAGGATCTTCCTGTTCCAACATGACTGTACACCAGTGCACAAAAGCAAGATTCATAAAGATATGGATGAGTGAGTTTGGTGTGGAGGAACTTCACAGAGTCCTGACCTCAACCTGCTAGAACACTTTTGGGATGAATTAGAGCAGAGACTGCGAGCCAGACCTTCGCGTCCAACATCGGTGCCTGACCTCACAAATGCGTTTATAGAGTAATGGTCAAAAATTCCCATAAACACACTCCTAAACCTTGTGGAAAGCCTTCCCAGAAGAGTTGAAACTGTTCTAGCTGCAAAGAGTCATCCAACTCCATATTACATTCATGTGCATGTGAAGGCAGACGTCCCAGTTTTGGTCTCCGCTGTAATTCATCCCAAAGATGTTCTATCAGGGGCCGAGCCCAACCCCTGAAAGACAACACCTGAACTGAATGATTTGGCTGGAGCGTCCCAAAACTTTTGCCAATATAGTGTAGCTGTGATGGTTAGCTGTCCACAAACTTTTGGCCATAAAGTGTAGTTCTCAGTGTTAGAGCACACTGCGACTTCACATTCAGTGTATATTTCACAATCCCATCCATCTCTCTCTCTCTTTCTGAGGCAGCCATTTAAATTGACATGCATTGGCGGGAACCTTCGGAAAGGCGGGAAATTTGCGCGTGCTCATAGCGAAGTGGGCGGAGCCTAAGCATAAAATGGCTTTGAGGCGTTATTTTATTTTATATATATATATTTATATATTTATATATTTATATATTTATATTTATACATGCATTAAAATACACATATTTCTTAAAAATTATTGAAATAAATAAATCGTACAAATATATATATATACCTGCTTCATAATTTATACATGTATATATTACTGTAAACGGAAGAAACACAAGTAAAATAAAAACAATACAAGGCACAGTTCTAATTATTTGCCATTTGATAGTCGTATACCTGCGGTATAAATCGAAGTGGGTGAGGATTTTAGAGAGGAAGAAGAGGAAGAGGAAGGAGGGAAGAAGTTGTAGGGAGGAAGGCGGAGGGAGAGAGAGAAACAGCGCGTAATTATGCGCGTGCCTGCGCGAGGAACATCATACATGCGCATTTGGCGGTATTTATGCAGCTGAATTAGCCATGGAGCTAGCGTACACCTCCTGATTCTGGTAGCTCGCGCGGACGTTTGATTATTGTTATTATTTGTAATAAAAAGTGTGGTTTTTTTTTTTTTTTTTTTAAAGAAAAAGAAAGAAAATACGGGTGCGTGTAATATCACGCTGCGGTAAATAAATACACAGCTAAGCAAATAAATAAATAAAAATAAAAGAGAGAGAGAGAGGTTTTTGTTGCGAGGCGCGCGCGTGCGTGAGAGAGAGAGAGAGAGAGAGAGGGCGAGGAAGGAAAAAAGAGAAAGCGGAGATTTCTCATATTCCGGCCTTCACCGGAGCCGGGACCTGGAGTTTGTGCACCGAGCTAACGAGCAGAGATGACGGTGAACTTGGACAAGGAGGCCTACTATCGCCGGATTAAACGACTGTACGGCAACTGGAAGGTAAAAAAGAAAAACATCCAATATGGACGAAGGGGGGGGGAAAGCCTGCGTGTAGCCCTGCGTTTTGACGTGATGCGTTTCAGAGGCCTGCGTTTTTAGGACCAAAGGTAGTGAGGTAGCTTCACGGCGTCGAGTTAAACCAGCTCTGTCGTTTAAGGCACGCGAATATATTGTACATCACATTTGCTTCGTGAAACTATGAATTCTTTATGTTAGGAGTGTGTTTAGTTTAGCAGTGTAAGGCAGCTCGCGCCTTCGTTAGCCCGGATGCTAGCTCAGTGTATTAGCCTTAGCCTGGTAGTTACTATGTGTTCGGTTTTTTTGTTTGTTTGTTTTTTTATTCATTAAAGTGTAACTGATGAAAAACACAAGGAAAACTTTTCTTTTATATATATACATCCATATATCCATAGTTGGTTGAGTATTTTAGTTAAACAGTTAGCCACGCGCTTAGTCCCGAAGCTAGCATCTTCCCTGTTTTAGAAAGTAACTTGAGTATAGCATGGCAGGCTAAGCCTAGAGATGCTAGCTGGTGCATGGGTGCATAACCTTCGTGGCATTGCATCCGATAAATTAATGTAAGGAATTAAAAAAAAAAAAAAAAAAAAAAAAAAATCAATTATTAGCTGCAGAGCTTTCAGCCTCAGGTTAGCTCGCGCTGCTTAGCCCGAGACATGATGCTAAACGTTACAATGTTCCAATTTCTCGCCCTTGAAGCTTGCTGGTTGCAATTCTAATGCTTTCTCATTGTCTCCCTTCCTGTCTTGTCTTGCGTTTATAACAGAAAGGTGAAGATGAGTTTGGGAAGGTGGATGCCATCGTGGTGTCTGTTGGAGTGGATGAGGAGATTGTGTATGCCAAGTCCACTGCCCTCGAGGTAAAAAAAAAAAAAACTTTCACATTGTCTTTAGTCATTTGGTGGATGCTTTCATGCAGCGCGAGGCACGGAGGAGGCACCAGTCTTGTATCTGTTTGCTCTTCATGCATGTAGCACGAGAAGAGTTAACCACATACATGCACGTGGCTCTCAAAGGGAAACTCATTTTTTTTGTGTGTGGCAAAATTGATCAGAGAGCGTTCTCATAATATTAATCTATGTATTCTACACTGTGTAGTTGATGAATTTCTTTTCATTATTTTGGTTTAAATGAGGATTTCTCCCCCTCCCCCCCACACACAGACATGGCTGTTTGGCTACGAGTTGACAGATACCATAATGGTGTTCTGTGAGACCAAGATTATTTTCTTGGCCAGCAAGAAGAAGCTGGAGTTCCTCAAACAGGTTGCAGTCACCAAAGGAAACGAGAACGCCAACGGGATCCCGCCTGTCACGCTCTTGGTTCGAGAAAAGGTAGAAGTGCTTCAGACTTCCTCGCTTGGATTACAGCCTTCTGTTATGGTTCGGAGATGTTAGGACGAGAACATTTGTCTTGAGCTAATCTAAAAAATGTTCATCAAAGTAATCACTTTATTATTACTATTATCTTTTTTTTATATGTGTATCTCTGTTTTTTTCTAAACCAGTCCCATTTTTACTCACTGGTGAGGAGTATGATTTTTGTTTTTCACTTTGTTAGTGTTAAAAGTTTTATCTGCTTTGTTTTTGTCAGAATGAAAGTAACAAGGCGAACTTTGAGAAGATGATCGAAGCTATCCGGGGCAGTAAAGCAGGCAAGACCGTGGGTGTCTTTATCAAGGACAAGTTTCCCGGAGAGTACATGAAGAGCTGGAACAACATGCTCACAGCTGAGGGTCTGGAGAAGGTGAGAATGACTACAAAGTAAAGAACGACAGTGTGGCTATAAAGAAAAGAGCAATGCTTTTATATTTACATAGACAGTCATGCTCCACTGTGTGTGTTTGTGTTTTAGGTGGACATCAGTGCAGTTGTGGCATATACCATGGCAGTAAAGGAGGATGGAGAGCAGACGCTGATGAAGAAAGCTGCCTCCATCACTAGTGATGTCTTCACGAAGTTTTTCAAGGAAAGGGTCATGGAGATCGTGGATGCAGATGAGGTGAGGAACACTTTGTTTGTTTTTGACACCCACACATCATTTAGTTTTGTACTGGATGTCCATTACTATGCAGCTTGTTTGCATGTTCAACAGAAAGTAAAACACAGTCGGCTGGCAGAGTCGGTCGAGAAGGCGATTGAGGACAGGAAATTTTTGGGTGGTGTTGATCCCTCGACTGTGGAGATGTGCTATCCTCCTATCATCCAGAGCGGCGGTAACTACAGCCTCAAGTTCAGCGTGGTCAGGTAGGAAATGTGAAAGTAAGATGTACCTCATTTTTACAGAAGTGTATAAAGGTGGCATTTACTAAAGTTTGTGAAAACATTTTCTTTCTTTCTTTCTTTCTTTTAGTGACAAAAATTACATGCATTTTGGCGCAATAACGTGTGCCATGGGCATCCGCTACAAGTCCTACTGCTCTAACCTGGTGCGTACACTCATGGTGGATCCACCGCAGGAAATGCAGGACAATTACAATTTCCTCCTACAGGTGGAGGAAGAGCTCCTTAAAGAGCTTAAGCATGGTGAGTGGGTTTGAGGTGTGTGGAGGAACTAGTTGATCTTGTATTAAACATCTTGGTCCATAAACATTTCAGTGCCTCTATGCATCTTGTTTTTGAAATTGGTAGTATTCATCCTTTTCTATGATTAAACCTAGGGGTTAAGATCTGTGATGCTTACAATGCTGTCATGGAGTATGTCAAAAAGGAGAAATCGGACCTCATCAGCAAGCTCACAAAGAACCTGGGGTAAGTTTGCTGCAGATACAAACTCTTCGAACCACAGACTGCAAAATTATGATGCAGCTGTTCCTGCACAATCATTGCTATACAGGTGCTTGATTGGAAACCAGTTGCTATAACCCTCAGTCTGTGTGTTTTTTTTTTTAAATTTTCTTTTAATTGGTTGACAATTTTTAAGAAAAAATCTAAATCTGGAAAGTACCAATTACAACATGCAGTTTAGGTATACAGGTTTATACCTGGTCTGTCTTAACACGTACAAATGTCATTGTGACTTAAATATGGTGCGTTGTGCTGTCTGTTTCAGGTTCGTTATGGGGATCGAGTTCAGGGAAGCCTCTCTGGTTCTGAATACTAAAAACCAATACAAACTGAAGAAAGGTAAAGAATGCCCATGAAAGGCATTGTGTGTGATTTTTCTGTTGAATGACTTTATATTGATGACCAGGGCTGTAAAAGTGTTTTGGCCTTGGATCCAGAAGCCTTTGGGATTTAACCTGATAAATGAGAAGCTTACATTTACAGTCCTGTGGGCTTTCTTCTTAGTTTTGTACTTTTCGGGGTATTCTAAAGCTGGAGTGTTGTATAAATTTGATTATTTGTGTGTGTGTGTACATTTACACATTGGCAGTAATTCCAGTGAGGATTGTGAAAGACAAACCAGTTGGATCTTTCTGTCTTCTGTTTCAACTATATTAATTTGAAACCATTTCAGGTTTTTGTTTTGTTTTAACATTTTTTTACAGATTACAAAAAAAGCTTTTTCAGGAACTTGCCTCCAATCAAGCTTCACAATAATGCATTTCTCACTTACTCAATTGGCTTCTTTTCTGTGGTTGATTGGAAAGAAGTGATCCGATTTTTGCTTTTATTGGCTCGCCGTCACAACATCTGCACATTGCCGTGTGTGTTCTGTAAATTAGTTTAATGCATACTCTACAAATGATGCGTAATATCAGGGTCCATTGGGTGGGTGCTGAAGCTGATTTGTGTTTGTGCCTGCTTTGTTTTATGGTGATTCTTTTGAAAGGAAGCGGTTCAGCAGCATTCACTGTGTGTGTGTGTGTGTGTGTGTGTAGGCATGGTGTTGAGTGTGAGTCTGGGTTTTGCCGACCTGATTAACAGCGAGGGAAAGAAGGAGGAACAGAAGAAGTATGCCCTGTTCATTGGAGACACGATTATGATCAACGAGGTAAGATGCACAAGACCACACGCGCCAAGTAGATGCACCTAAACATTATTTTTGTGTCTACCTGCTTTCGCATGATTCAGCAGGAAATGAGGATATCCAGATAACTGCATATGTATTCGCAAATGCGAATTTACAGCACATGGGTTGATGTCAATACCCACCCTCTTCCTCCTTATCACTTATAGGAGGACCCAGCCACCATTCTCACACCAGTGAAAAAGAAGATCAAGAATGTTGGAATTTTCCTCAAGGTACATGCATTACCTCATCAGTTTTCCTTGTATACAAGGATGTAACTCCAAGAAGTGTGTGTGTGTGTGTGTATAGCAAGATAAATAGATAGCCTGTGCACATGCAGTCTTTCATTGTGCATCTCCACATGTAGAATGATGATGAGGAGGATGATGAAGAAGAAGATAATGATGCCGAAGAACTACTGGGCAAAGGAGCTCGTGCTGCTCTTCTGGCTGAAAGGACCCGGGTGAGTGTGCGTGTCGTTGCCTTTTTTTTTATATACACATCTATATATAAAAATGCCAAATATGTATAGAAAATGCTTTTGTGACCCTTTTAATTCATTTGATTAGAATGAGATGACTGCAGAAGAGAAGAGACGGACCCACCAGAGGGAATTGGCCAATCAGATGAATGAAGAGGCCAAGAGGCGTCTAACAGAACAGAAGGGTGAACAGCAGGTCCAAAAGTAAGAGTATTGTATTGCTGAACAGCAATGTAAATAAGAAAGCGTTACTCCTTGTGATTTTGAAATAATTTTGGGTCTCTACTCCTTACATCGAATAAAAGTCTTTACGGATTTTATAGCAGTGATGAACACTTGCACTTTATTTCTAGGGCCAGAAAGTCTAATGTGTCCTACAAGAATGTTTCCCAGATGCCTCGTGAGAAGGACATTCGGGACATGAAGCTCTATATCGACAAGAAGTACGAGACGGTCGTCATGCCAGTGTTTGGCATAGCAACACCCTTTCACATCGCCACCATTAAGGTATCATGTACAAGCGCATCAATTCTGAGGTGCTACATATTGTGTAATCTCATTTAAATACATGAACTGGACAGAAACTCTTTTTTTTCAATGATCAGTTTGTCCACTTCATGCCATGTGTTAGTGTTTGGGTTATTGTTGCTCTTTTGTCTGATTGGCCATTCTGAAAAGAAGCACAGTCCTTACTCTCACCAGCATTTGTTATTGTTTAGGACACTATCGGTGTATTCATATCTTCTGAAGACTGTGATCAGAAAATGTTGGTTGTCTTCTGCAGTTTCAGTTTTTAAAATAAAAAACATCTCTCTATTTGTTTGTGTGTTTTTAGAACATCAGTATGTCAGTCGAGGGAGACTACACGTACTTGAGAATAAACTTCTTCGTTCCTGGCAGCTCTCTGGGGAGGCACGAGGGCAACATCTTCCCCAACCCTGAGGCCACCTTTGTCAAAGAGATGTGAGAGCTTTTTCCTACATATGTTTATATTAAAAAAAAAAAAAAAAATTCTTTCTCCTGTGACGTTATTTACTCGCGTGTAATTCCAGCTAATTTCACGCTTTTGCTCGATTTTGGCTGAGGGAATGGAACGTCATTTCGTCTTTTTCTCCCCCTGCCTGTGTGTTTTATGGTGGCATAGACAACACATTTATAGCTAAGATTTCTGCTTGATTAAAGAGGGCAACAACATTCAATTTAAGAGAACTGTGGTTATGAATTGTACACAGTGTGCCCAGGGTCATTAAAGACAAAATTTTCATTTCATGCTGTCTTGGTTAGAAAATTATGCAGTAGTGAGAACTGGATTGGAAATTAAGAACCTGTTTTCCTATTATGACCAAGTAGAACATTTTTTTCCTACTTTTTAATCATGTCAGATTTTATTTTATTGTCAATTTTTGTTTTGCTTCCTCTCAGTACGTACCGTGCATCAAACCTGAAATCTCCTGGTGACACACTGGTTCCCTCCACCAATCTACAAAATGCCTTCCGTATAATCAAAGAGGTGCAGAAACGCTACAAGACACGTGAGGCTGAGGAGAAGGAGAAAGAAGGCATCGTCAAGCAGGATTCACTAGTCATCAACTTGAACCGCAGTAACCCTAAGCTCAAAGACCTTTACATCCGGCCCAATATTGCCCAGAAGAGGATGCAGGGCTCATTGGAGGCGCACACCAATGGTGAGGGGGAGCGTTTTCTTGTTTTGATTTGTGTATTTTAATTTTTTCTGCTGTTAATAAATGCATGAATGTCAGATACAAGATAAACAGAATAACATACCAAATATATGTTGGCCATACGCCAGCCTATAAAGACGAAATAAAACAATTTAGAAAATAAATGGAGTATCCATATCTGTCGCTATTATGTACACAGAGTGAACAGAAATTTCATTTGACTTGCCCAATTTAGCAGTGAAAATGCCAAAGCCATTAGTGGACTGCTGTACATGTTTTCGCTGAATTACAGGAGCTGCCTGAAAGGACGGGCTTCTTCTGTTAAAAGAAATCTGCACATAATGCCTGTCTGTTCACAGGTTTCCGTTTCACATCAGTGCGTGGTGATAAAGTGGACATCCTGTACAAAAACATCAAGCATGCCGTATTCCAGCCATGTGATGGAGAAATGATCATCGTTTTGCATTTTCACCTCAAGGTACACAGTCTGTGTTATGTTTGGGCTCCCAATCATTAAAATAATTGTTTATTTAGAAAAGTAGAGGGGGAGAAAAGTTCAGAGCAGTTACTGTCTGTGATTATTTGACTAGCAAGGACAAGTACACTACCAGTCAAAAGTTTGGACACACCTTTTAATTCAATGTTTTTTGTTTAGGGATTTATTTTCTACATTCTAGAACAATACTGGAGATTTCAGAACTATGAAATAACACACATGGACTTAAGTAATCCATATGTAATGACAACAAAAAACAGTCAGTTGTTATTTTAAGACACGAAGGTCAGGTGTTCTGGAATAGTTCTTGCAAGAACAGTATTGTCAAGTGCATTTGAAAAACCCATCAAGCACCATGATGAAACTGGCTCACATGAAGACCATCCCAGTAAAGCAAGACCAAAACTGACCTCTGCTGCAGAGGAGAAGTTCATTTAGAGTTACCAGCCTCAGAAATCACCAATTAACAGCACCTCAGATTAGAGCCTTTATGAAGGCTTTACAGAGCATCAGTAGCAGACATATCTCAATATCAACTGTTCAAACGACATTATTGTGGATTTCGGCCGCCTTCAGCATTGTTTTACAGTGTAGAAAGAAATAAACATCAGGAAAGACCATGGAATTAGAAGGTGTGTCCAAACTTTTCACTGGTACTGTATGTTTATTAAATTCTTACACTTGCGGATCAATATCCTAAATCCGGAGTGAACATAACTGCAATTTTTAATATAATGGTTTTAAGAGCAGACTGTCTTCCAAAAGGTAGCAATAATAATGGTGGGTTAAAAAATTTGTCATGGCAATGTTTCCAGCTTTTCTAACATGTCCTCTAATTGATCATCAGAATGCCATCATGTTTGGGAAGAAGCGCCACACAGATGTACAGTTTTACACAGAGGTGGGAGAGATTACCACAGACCTGGGCAAGCACCAGCACATGCACGACCGAGACGACCTGTACGCCGAGCAGATGGAGCGTGAAATGAGACACAAACTTAAGTCGGCATTTAAGAACTTCATCGAGAAAGTCGAGACACTTACCAAGGAGGAGCTCGAGTTTGAGGTCCCCTTCCGAGACCTTGGGTGAGGGACTCTAAGCCATAATCCTGGGGGGAAAGTTTTCTGTTCTTGAAGTTTATTTATATCAAACTGGTTTCATTCGTGTTTCTTTGTGCAGGTTCCAGGGCGCCCCCTACAGAAGCACTTGTCTCCTGCAACCTACGTCTAGCGCACTCTGCAATGTGACGGAGTGGGTGAGTGTGAAAGCACAAAACAAATAAAAGCATGTGACTGAGTGGACACACCAGGATGGGTCGTAGGTTACAAAACTCTATTGTAACAAAAATTGGAATCTTAGTTTCTTTCAGTAGGGCAGCTTTTATTGTTTGTAAATGTAAAGCATGTAACAGGATACTGTGGTCACGATTCGATTCACAATGCTGGCTGAATGATTTAATTCTTAAATTAATTTAAACAGGTGCTGCTACCTCCTCTTCCCTGTATCAGCACCTGAGGCATCATTTTCAGGCTCTAAACTCCGCTCAAATGCCCAGGGACTGCATCTAATGGATCACTTTAAAATTATCGAAACCAAACCCACCGATCAGGCATAACATTATGACCACTGACTGTTGCTGTGAATAAGACTGATGATCTCCTCATCATGGCACCTGTTAGTGGGTGGGATATATTAGGCAGCAAGTGAACATTTTGTCTTCAGTGTTAGAAGCCAGAAAAATGGGCAAGCGTAAGGATTTGAGCGAGTTTGACGAAGGGCCAAATTGTGATTGATAGACGACTGGATCAGAGCATCTCCAAAACTGCAGCTCTTATGGGGTGTTCCTGGTCTGCAGTGGTCAGTATCTATCAAAAGTATCCTTTAAGTCCTGTAAGTATCTTTTAAGTTCTTCATGGGCCCCGCCTTGCAATCTTCAGGACTTAAAGGATCTGCTGCTAACAGCTTGGTGCCAGATACCACAGCACACCTTCAGGGATCTAGTGGAGTCTATGCCTCGACAGGTTAGGGCTGTTTTGGCAGCAAAAGGGAGATATTAGGTTAGATGTGTGCGCATAATTGATGTTGGGTTACAACTTGACTGTCTTATGTTAAAATCAAACGACTGAAACGAACAAACATGCAGGTGATAACCACTAGTACGGTAAATCTGGAGAGACGCTGAGCCTCGCGATGTGTAGGCGCAGCCATCTTGCTCATACATTAGGCAGGTGGTCATAATGTTATGCCTGATCGTTGTATAACAGAACTGTACAAAAAGTATAGTAGAGAGTAGTGTCCCCTATCAGGATACAAAGCCATTTCTGTTCATGCAGTATGCCTCTTTTGTTTATGCAGACATGGTTAAAATAGTTAAACGTGCTGAGTCGGAAAATGGCTTTATTTTCAAATGGTAGTAATGAAGCAAGACTCGAGCTCTTGGATGTCTGTGGTATGTTATTAGTGGTGATTTTCATTATAGTCTGAGGAGGATTTAACCACATTGTTACTTCTCTGATTTGTGTCAGATTGGTACGTGAAACGGGAACTGATGGGCCAATTTGATTTATCTCAAAGGGCCAAAAAAAAAATGTACTGCAGGGCTGGCTTTCTCCTGCAATTCACTAATCAAGTCTTTTCATCATGTGTCTCTCTCTGTAGCCTCCTTTTGTAGTGACGCTGGATGAAGTGGAGCTTGTTCATTTTGAGCGTGTGCAGTTTCATCTAAAGAACTTCGACATCGTCATTGTCTACAAAGACTACAACAAGAAAGTAACGATGATCAACGCAGTGCCTGTCAACTCTCTTGACCCAATTAAAGAGTGGCTCAAGTAGGTTCACTTTTACACTCGGTGCTGATTTGGAAAAAAACATTGTATTGTATTTGTTTTTATTTGATTTTACTTTTTGTGCTCAGTCTCTTGTATTGGTTCTTTCCACCAGATGGTGCCATAACACATCTGTTGATTTTTCACATTGCCTTGTTTATCAGGCTGTAACTATCTATTCATGATGAATTGGGTTACAATTCATTGCCAAACATTAATGTATGGGGAGCTATAGATTGCGCACACCAAGATTAAAATGTTTATGCTCTTGGGCTGCAGTATTGGACCCCCATTGTACCTGACTAGGGGATAGATGAATGGTTATTCTGTGCTGCACTGTCCAAAGGAGCAGATTTTAACTGCCTTCAGTGTGATTCAGATTGCAGTGACGTATGCGTGAACATACTAAAATGTCTTCCATTTGGCGTCTCTGAATAATCTCACCTTGGTAATAGGATATAAAGATTTTTATCATTATTTGTTGATGGAGATCAATGATTAACCCTTTACCTTCTCTTCAGCTCATGTGACATCAAGTACACAGAAGGAGTTCAGTCACTGAACTGGACCAAGATCATGAAGACCATCGTTGATGACCCTGAGGGCTTTTTTGAACAGGGTGGCTGGTCCTTCCTTGACCCTGAGAGTGAGGTAAGTTATGGATTCGAGTGGAAAAAAAAGATACACAGTATAAATAAGCCCGGACCCAAGGTGTGTATAGATGTAGATACAGAGAGATAGAACAGTATGTATTGATATTCTGTAGACTTCATGGCCATGATACATGAGTCTAAGTCAGTTAGCTGTTCATGTACACAGAACAAAACCAGATCTGACTGAGTGCAGCTTCTGCTGATTTTTTTTTAACTGAGGAATTACTAATGAAATTTTATTTTTAAAATCTGTAGTTTTTGTGAGCGTTCACAGTACCAGGGTCCAAATATTTTGTCCTCAGCTCCACTATGACCCGTGAGACAACTGGTGTCTGGTCTCTGCTGTGTGGACGTTTCGTCTGGGCTTGAGAAAACAATTTTCCAAAGCAATAGTTTTATACACATCACCTTTAGTGCTAAATTTGCAAACTTTTTGTGTCAGCTTTTGAATAGTTTGGTTTTAAAATAAATAATGTGTTAAGAACAGTGTGAGTGATGATGCTGAATAGGAATATTAGTAATTAGTAAGATGTGCTTGTAGGGAAGTGGTGGAGAGGACGACTCCGAGTCAGAGATGGAAGACGAGACCTTCAACCCTTCAGCCGATGAGGAAGAGGAAGAGGAGGAAGACAGCGACGAAGATTACTCTTCTGAGACGGAAGACTCTGGTAACTGACACAAGCTTGTTCGGCTTAAAGTGTCTTTAAGGAATTATTTAAATTAACCTGTCCAGATGGACAAATTGAAATGAAAAGAAACCCCTTTCCATTAAGTTTAAAATGCTTTTATAAATGATGCCAAACTCTCTCTCTATATATTTTAAAAACAAAATCTCCATGCAGTAAATGTAGAAACATGTTTTTCTGATTGCCAGAGTACAGTGCGTCGCTGGGCAGTGAAGAAGAAAGTGGCAAAGACTGGGATGAACTGGAGGAAGAGGCCAGAAAAGGTGAATGCTTTACTTTCAGTCTTTTTTTTTTTCTTTTTTTTTTTTTAAACATTTTCAGTAGAGCACTAAAGTTGCTGCCTCTCACCTTTTTGTTTTTGTTGTGCTCTCTCTCTCTCTCTCTCTCTAGCTGACAAAGAAAGTCATTATGAGGACGATGATACTTCTAACAGGAAAAGAAAGGGTCGGTCCTCAGCAGCACCAACCAGCAGCAAAAAGAAACGGCGGCATTAGAACTACTTTGAACACACACACACACCCACACTGCCAAATCGTGGTTTCTTTAACCCTTCCCTCTCTGTCTCACTCTCTTGCTGTCTCTCTGCCACGCACGCTGTAAATAAAGGTTTCTGCCCTTTAGTCGTGTTGGATAGTGAGTGTTGAAGAAATGATGCAGAGAGCAGAAAGACTCCAGGCATATTTCTTACCTTTTTATTCCTGTTTGGCATTGTGTGTATGTTTGTGTGTGAGAGAGAGTTCATGAAAAAGAGGTTTTCTTGTAAATTTCTTTCTTTTGTTACCCATAGAGAGCAATTAAGTGTTTTTTTGTTTTTTTCCCCCCCTCTCTTTTTTTTTTTTTTTTTTTCTCTTTCTTTCCCCTTTCCACGTTGCTTCATTAGAATACTCTTTCCATTTCTGTCATGATGTCCTTTTCATCTCCGGTTTCCTCGTACGTCATTCTTAAGGAACAGCTTGAATATAAGGTTGTGTATAGATTCATTTTGATTCCTGAATCGGAAGAGGGAGGACAAAGAGGTGGACACAGACGACCAATTTACAGACGTGATGTGAACACTTTCTTTTGTTATTACCATTTTCTTCATTCTGAATTGGTAGTCTTGTATTATTAGATAAAAAAAAATCTTTTTCCCCCTTTTTTTAATAAAATAAATAAATAAAATAAGTCTTAATATTTGCTCTTTTTGTGTTCATTTATTCCCCCTTTGGAAGCAGGTATAGGAGATTGAATTTTGGTGATCCTGGCTTTTTTTAAAAAAATGATTTTTATTAGGAATAAGAGTTTGTGTTTATCATGTGGCAACAGCACAATGCCTAAAATTATGCAAGAGCTTCAGAATAGGTGATGTCAGTGACTAGATGCTAAACCTGAAATATTTCTGGAGATTTACTGGTCCGCTTGGACTTTCATGCGTAATGGTATGTAGAGTTCGCACAGGAAACAACAACAAAAAAAAAAACCTGTGGCTGAAACTGCATCATAGAAGAGAGTGGTTAAAGAAGAATGGTCAGAGTGGGTTTCAATGCACTACGCCCTTAAGTACTAACCCTATTGTTCCTCGTTCTTGCTGTCTCTTCTCAGCTACATGCTGATCAGCAAGATATTGAAACTTGTCACCAGAATAGTTGCTTTTTCCGCTGTGCAGAGTTCACTAGTGGTGGCCCTGCTTCTTTTACATACACTGCAGAGAAGGCAACCACAGAACAAGCTGTAATCTTTACACACTTGACCTACGATCAGTCCATCTCAGGACAACATGCATACACGATCACACCAACAGGCCGTTAAGAATCATCTCTCCAGTTTCTGAGAGGTACATGGACAGCCATGTGGGCACAGAGACAAACATGCCCACTTGACCAATGTGTGGTTTTACAGCACAACCTCTTTGTCACTCTCTTCTCCTCCCATTCTCGCGAAGCTACAGCTTTCAGTGTTTCTCCTTTCTTTTAAACTATAAAGTAAACTTATCAAGTCAAATATTCCTGCACCACAGATTTCTCCACACACCTGTAAGTTAAATTCCCTTTACCAGTTTAAATATTTTAGTTGCTAATTTCCAGAGGTGGACAGTAACAAAGTTCATTTACTTGAGGACTGTACTTAAGTACACTTTTTTGAGTATCTGTACTTTACATGAGTATTATTTTTTTCTGGACATCACATTTTTGCTTGTGTGCACCGTAATGCTTGATTCTTTGTAACTGGAACCTGTTGTACACAAAAGAAGTGGCTTCATGTTCAAAAGTATCTGGTTATTATATTTATTGGTTCCTCCAAATAGCTAGGAGAAATATAAAATGCAAGCCAAACCAAAGCTTGGGTCTTGGGAGGTTAACTTCACTACATTTAAAAGACTGTACTTTTTACTCCAATACATTTCTGTCAAGGTCATTAAGTAGAAAGTAGTTATGTTAATTAGGGGATGATTTTATTAAGTTTGCCTTATTTGACCATAGTGTGATTTCTCTCTACTAGTGATCTGTGAGACATGGTGTCATTGTCACAACTAACGGTGTGAAATCTTTTGTTCTGATGGCTCTTTGTTAAAGCAGTGTTGCTGTTATACAGCTGCGGTGGTGTAGCTGGGTTTTAAAGCCGGTTGGATCAGTCTGCATTTACAGACCACTTGATTCAAATCAGAAAAAGTTTTATTGTCAGCAAAGAGCACTTTACAGTACTAGGAATTTTGTCTTGGTGTCAGGTGCAAACATATACACAGGTATGAAATGTCTATACAAATGTACACAATTTTTGAAAAGAGCTAGGATAAGTTAAATAAATACTGTATGAAGTGACTTGCATGGGAAGTAGTGCAATAGAATGTAAATGTGCATATAGATGTGTACTGTACTTCTTTGCTGGGGGCGGTAAATAAAAAATGAAAATGATTATGCCTGTCTTTTTTTTGTCAATTTCAGTAGGTTTTGTAACGTTCTAAACGCTCTTGATTCCACAGATACTACAAACTGGTCAGTATATTCACTAGGATGCTACAAAAGGTACTGTAAGTATTGCATACAACAATGCAACAATAACAAAATAATGCGCTGATGTTTACTTTTGATTCTTAAGTACTTTTACTTAAGTAAAAATCTGTCTTTCCAACTTTTACTTGTAATGGGGGTAATGTTTGACCAGTAGTATCTGTACTTTCACTCAAGTAAGGAAGTTGTGTTACTTTTTCCACCTCTGCTAATTTCAATCTTTGAGTTCGGAATGCATCTCAATTAGTATTGTTTGTGCGTCAGTGTTAGTGCTATATTAAATCGTCAAAGCGTTATTTAGAGAAAGATTTAATTGGGATTTTTTCGTAGTGCCGTATGAAGCGTTTTCAAAAAAAAAAAAAAAAAAAAATCCAGCTACTTATATGTGAATATTTCATTAGAATACCTTTAATGCTTTTGGGACTAACACAGTTTTAACATTAAAATGTTCACATTTACGTCAGGAGAAAAGTCATTCTTTAAATAATTAAAAATGCATAATGCATTTAGTACAACAGATTTCAAGAAGCCGATCTCAATCTTTGGTGTAAAAATCTTTGTGTGATTGAGCCCTGCAATAAGCCGGCACCCTATCCAGAATGTCCCCTGAGTTGTGCCCTGAGTCCCCTAGGATAGGCTCCAGGTTCCCAGAAACCAGAAAAAGCAACTGTGTCCAAAGAATTTCCAAAGAGCATCTGCCAAATGTCAGAAATTTAAATGTAAATATAAATATTCTGTTTGATGCATAACATGATGTCCTTAATGTATTGCTATTTATATGGATTGTTTTTTTTTTTGTTTTGTTTTGTTTTTTAATGTTTAAAGGTTTAAGAGGTCCTGTGAAGGTTCCTGTGTTGTGCAATCATATTTTTGCATTGTGGTCAGATAGGTTTGTCTTTGGTAAGTAGAAAACATTCCTAATTTACCAAATTTTTTGTGCAAAATTCAAAAGCTTGTGATAATGCAAGCTTTTTTAACTCTTCTAACTCGTTTATAAACTTTATGACCTTTTTTTTTTTTAATATGCATTTTTATCAAGTGTAGTGAACACAAGGAGTTAGAACTTAATGGAGCATGCAACTATCAGAAAACGATCAAAATTTGAACATAAACTTTTTAACATTTTTTATTTCATTTATTTAATGATTACAGTTTACTATTAATTAAAGAAACTTTCATCAGTGCTTTTGTCCATTTTTAATTACATACAGTGTTTCACATCATGTACTGCTCAGAGAACTTGTATTCAGTTCAGGACACCAAAATCATCCGCCTGTCCATCTTCCTCATCGCCGGTGTGTGTGCAGGTTTTCCAGCTCTTATTTGGGCTCTCAGTGTACTGTACCGCCATTATAAGAGCGGAAGTCGAACCTCAGCCTTCATCATCTATCTCCTCTACAGTGACCTGCTGGAACTGATTCTGAATCCACTCCTTGTAACATACATTTTCAAAAAGGACGTTAATCCATGTGAAACCATTTTTGAACTTTTGTTTATAGCCAGGCTGTATGGACAATTGCTTCACCAGATATTGGCATTAGAAAGTATTTGCCAAAGATATCCATTAATTGCTCGTGTTTTCACTCCTCTCTGGTCTACCATCTTCTGCATCATTTTTCTTCTAGCTTGTGCATGTCATTTCATAAATAGGCAAGTTCCATTTGAGATAACTATATTTGTATGCATTTTGCCTTTAATTGTGTGTGCAGTCACATACTTATTAAGTTGCAAAGTACCTCATGACATTGACCAGGACACAGACAGGAAGCCTGGTGTACTGGTTCTAACTGTTTCCATGTTTACACTGATCATTATATACATACCATTTTTCTTGACAGTTTTTCTTAAACTTCCTTTTATGTTGGACTGTTTAACAAGTTTGAGATTAATCTCTGATCCTCTCCTCTGTGCACTCGTCTGCAGGGAGCTCAGTTCCAACGCACACACAGATCACACACGCAGACCACATTCATTAAATTAGACACAGAAGTCAATTTATAGAAAAGGTTCACACCAGTTTGCAAGCATGTGACTTTGCTCAGTGAAAACACTGTGAAATTTTATTCTTGCTCCATTGACAGTATATTTTGGTCAGTTGTCATCATTGATTAATTACATTAATTTAATGGGATAATGTGTGATTTCCGTAAACATTCTATGTTTTAGATTATGACTCATCCAGCAAAATGTATTCATATACTACATTTAGAAACAAGTTTTTTTTAAATTTATTTTTCTATTTTTTGTTGTAACTAACAAATTTGACAAAGATTTCATTACAAAATATTAACACATACTAAATGTACTTAAAAGGTTTGTATTTCAGTAAACCCATGTACTGTAAACCAACCCAAGCCTCAAACTTGCCCTTAATCTTAAAGCTCTAGAGATGTTGAGAAAATAACAGGTCATATCAATATTCACTTTTCTACTTCACACAGCCTCAATATTTCCCAGACCATCAACTCTGCTGCAGCTGAAATCTTCTTGCATGAACAACTAATGAATCAAAGCAATAAAAATTCCACCTAGTCCGCATGATCAGGTCCAGGTCCAGGCAGCCCTGACACCAACAAGCTAAAATGTAGTGTGTGCAAGCAATAACTATTCAAGAAGTAATAAAATTGGTAGTCAGTCTTGTATTGTTAAATAAAAAAATTTCCCCCCTTTTTTAATAAAATTAATTAAATTAAAAGTCTTAATATTTGCTCTTTTGTCTAATACTTGCTCTTTTTTAAAATTCTTTGGAAACAAATATAGGAGAAATTGTATTTGTGAAAAAGTGTACATCCTGGCTATTTTATTAGAAACAACAGTTTACCTGTTTATCAGCCAATCATGTGGCAGCAGAACAATGCCTAAAATTATACACACGCAGGTCAAAAGCTTCAGTCAAAGTTCAGTATACAGGAGACCAGGTGATGTCAGTGACTAGATGCTAGATTTAAATATTTCTGAAAATACTAGTCAACTGGGACTTTCATGCACAACAGTATTGTAACAATGACGTGGGTGGAGTGGATGTAGAATCCATGTACAGAGTTTTATTTAAAAATCGGAGCATGCAAATCCCAATCCTGAAACAGCAAGAACAAACTGGAAACAGGCCAAAACCAGAAAATAGCAATCATCATGGCGACAAATCCAAATACACAAAAACTTGGTCATGCATGGAAAGCAAATGAGGCTCCAAATCATTGGAAACAAAAGGCTTGGTAATGCAGATGAACTAGAAAAACTTCGCAAAGAGTGAACTGAGTGTTATATATAGACAGGAAATGAAAACTGCATGACCCGAAAGTGTCATTATCCCGATGAGCTTCTAGGTCTGGGGGCGGATTGCTCTGGATGATTTTGGGGGAATTGTTAGATCATTGAGGAGTTGAGGATTTCCCAGGAATCCACCCATGACCTTTCTTTACGGCCGTAACCCAATCGATCAGATACTGGAGGTGGCCTCTTCTCCATCTGGATAATTTCTCTTATCAGTATGCTGGGGAACCCTTAATGTTAAAGCTTTATTTAGAGAAGGATTCAATTGGGATTTTTCTTAGTGCTCTATGAAATGTTTTCAAAAATCCAGTTATGTGAATATTTCATTAGAATACCCTTTACGGTTTGGGGACTAACACAATTTTAACATTAATATGTTCACATTTACTTCAGGAGAAAAGTTATTCTACAACTATAAATAATTAGAAATGCATAAAACTCAGTTGTACTTAGTGCAACAGATTTCAAGAAGCAGATCTCAATCTTTGGTGTAAAAAAAAGCTAGTGTGTCTGTATATTGGGCATGGTGTCTCCAGGATTGGGGGTTCGATTCCCATCACCACCCTGTGTGCACAGAGTTTGCATGTTCTCCCAGTGCTTTAGGGGTTTCCTCTAAAGGAATTAGCTGTAGCCTGACTGGCATCTCTAAATTGTCCATGGGGTGTGTCTGTTTGTCTGTCTGTGTCTGTGTGAGTGTGTGTGATTATGCACTGCAATAAGCTGGCATCCTATCCAGAATGTCCCCTAAGTTGTCTCCTGAGTCCCCTAGGATTCGCTCCAGGTTCCCAGAAACCAGAAAGAACAACTGTGTCCAAAGAATTTCCTGTGACAGACGATATCTTAATGTTCACTCTTGTACATTACTCAGGATAAGAACATCTGACATATGCCAGCAATGTAAATGAAATTGTCTGCTTTAAGCATAACATGATGTCCATAATGTATTGCTATTTATATGGCTTGTTTATTTCTTTTCTTTTTTTGTTTCTCTTTCTTTTTTAATGTTTAAGGTTTCAGAAGTCCTGTGAAGGTTCCTGTGTTGTGCAATCATATTTTTGCTTTGTGCTCAGATTGGTTTGTCTTTGGTAAGTAGAAAACATCCCTAATGTAACAAATGTAAGAAAATAATTGACAGTTTTATTTATTTATTTATTTTTGCAAAATTCAAAAGCTTTTTAAGGCAAGCTTTTTAACTTCTTCATAAACTCTTTTATAAACGTTTTGACCTATTTTAATTATGCATTACTATTAATGAAAGAAACATTCATCAGTGCTTTTGTCCATTTTTAATTACATACAGTGTTCCACATCATGTACTGCTTTAAGAACAGGAATTCAGACCAGGACACCAAAATCATCCGCCTGTCCATCTTCCTCATCGCCGGTGTGTGTGCAGGTTTTCCAGCTCTTATTTGGGCTCTCAGTGTACTGTACCGCCATTATAAGAGCGGAAGTCGAACCTCAGTCTTCGCCGTCTATCTCCTCCTCAGTGACCTGCTGGAACTGATTCTGAATCCATTCCTTGTAACATACATTTTCGATAAGGACTTTAACCCATGTGAAACCATTTTTGAACTTTTGTTTATAGCCAGGCTGTATGGACAATTGCTTCACCAGATAGTGGCCTTAGAAAGTATTTGCCAACAATATCCATTAATTTCTGATGTTTTCACTCCTCCCTGCTCTATCATTTTCTGCATCATTTTTCTTCTAGCTTCTGGTTGTCATTTCATACATACACAGATCACTTACGCAATAAGTATATTTGTAGGCATGTTGCCTTTAATTGTGTGTGCAGTCACATACTTATTAACTTGGAAAGTTCCTCATGACATTGACCAGGACACAGACAGGAAGCCTGGTGTACTGGTTCTAACTGTTTCCATGTTTACACTGATCATTATATACATACCATTTTTCTTGACTATTTTTCTTAAACTTCCTTTTATGTTGGACTGTTTAACAAGTTTGAGATTAATCTCTGATCCTCTCCTCTGTGTACTCGTCTGCAGGGAGCTCAGTTCCAACGCACACACAGATCGCACACGCAGACCACATTCATTAAATTAGAAATGGAAGTCAATTTATAGAAAAGGTTCACACCAGTTTGCAAGCATGTGACTTTTCTCAGTGTGGCTCTGTGAAATCATTGTGAAATTTTATTCTGCAGCTCTGAAACTGTTCTCTGTTATCCTTCTGTCTTTCTGGGTTTTGCTTGCTCCCTTGACAGTATATTTTGGTCAATTTTCTTAATTATTTAATCTTTAAATAATTACATTAATTTAGTTTGATAATGTGAATTTGGTTACATCCTGCAATTTCGGGTCCCTTGTAATACATTCGTTATTGTTTATTGACTGAATCATTCAGGAAATCTTATTAATTTACTACCTTTAGAAACATATTTTTGTCTGATTATTTTTCTTATTGTTGTAACTACCAATTTTTGTCAAATGTTCTCATTACAAAATATTAATGCATACTAAATGAATTTAAAAGATTTGTATATCAGTAAACCCATGTAAACCAACCCAAGCCATGGGCAGTGAGGAACTGGCAGAAATAGGTCTGTGGGAATTTGGCATGGTATGGGCACATACCTGGCATGCTTGGACAAATTCTCTTATGTCTGAAATCAGTGTGGGCCACCAAAATGCATCTTGAAATAATTGGGTGGTGTGTCTTATTCCTGGGTTTCCTGAACTAAGGATGTTGTGGGCCCACTGTATGGTATGTGCAGTTGAGGCACATATTGCTGTGAAGGGGGATCCCTTTGGTGGAGCTGGTTCTGCTTGTAACCCCCTCTGGATTTCCTCCATCAAGTCCCAGCAGATCGGGGTGATGATCAGTGATGGCATAAGTATAAATTCTGAGCTTATGACCTGGTTAACTGGGTCATGTCTCCTGGACAGGGCATCAGCTTTGGAGTTCTTGGAACCTGGTCAATATGTGACAGTGAAATAGAACCTGGTGAAGAAGTCCATCTACCCTGGCGGGGGTTTAACCTTTTAGCCTCCTTGATGTCCTTGAGGTTCTTATGGTCCGTTATTACTTGGAGTGGTCACCTCGCACCCTCAAGTCAGCTGCCTTGATCAATAACAGTTCTTTGTTCCCCATGTCACAGTTAACTTATGTTGTGGTTAATTAATGTTGTGGAAGAATACGCTCACAGGTATAGCTTAGCTGATGTGCCATGACATTGTGACAAGATAGCCCTAATACCGCAGTTTGATGTGTCAACCTCCATGATAAATGGGATATTAGGGTCAGGGTGTTTGAGTATAGGAGCTGCTGTAAATCTTGTCTTTAAATTCTCGAAATCCCTTTGTGCAGCATCTCTCCAGCTTCTTTGGTGTACCCCATCAAGAGTGAGGTGAGAGGGGCAGCCACCATGCTATAGTCTCTGAATCATCTGTAGAAATTTGCGAACCCCTTAATTGTCATGGGTTTGGACCATTCAGTCACTGCTGTGACTTTGGCTTGGACCATAGTGACCCCTTCTGAGCTGATGATATATCCCAAGAATGAAATTGTCATGCAGTAAAAGTCACACCTGCAGTCACCAGAGAAGGACAGTCCAAACTTGGTGTATGTGCTGTTCCTGGGCTTAAGAGTAAATGAGGATGTCATCTATGTATATGATCACAAACTGCTAAAGAAGGTCAAGAAAAATCTCACTGATAAATGATTGGAAAACTGCTTGAGTGTTACATAGGACATTTGGCATAACTAAATATTTATATTGCCCCCTGGTGGTAATGAACACAATCTTTCATTCAATCTTTCCTCATTGCATTGATACATTCAGCTGATTTAACAGATCAAATATATCAGATAAGTAGGCCAGTTTTGCAGAACATTGATCATCAGTGTAATGCTCAGCAAGCGGGGGAGCGTTGCTCTTCCAGAAATGTGTGCACTTCTTTTCTCAGTTCAAAAAGACGATTAAGCACACATCCTCTTGAAAACCACCATATTTCACTGTGGTAGAAGAGCTGCAAATGATCAGCATCAAGTCATTCACACAGAGCTGCAAAACACCTTGAGTTGAGTGCATTCTTCTTAATATAGTTAACAGTTCTCACAGCAGTGTTCATGACCTCATGCAGTTGGTGACATCTGCTTTGTTACAAGACTTTCCCTGTGCAAGAAAAAGTGCGTCCACTTTGCTTCTGGCGCTTGCTCTTGGATTTGTTTAACAACACTGCAATGTTTTCCCGTCATAGCAGCTGCGCCGTCTGTGCAAATACCTGAGCAGTATTTCCAATCAAGACCTTTTTCAGTGAAGTACTCATCAAAGCAGTGCATGACATTATCTGCTGCTGTTCTCGTTGGAAGTTCTTTGCAAAATAGCAGATCTTCACAAAGATTACTATCCATGCAGTACAGTACAGTAATGCAGCGTCGCTTATGTCCGTCGACTCGTCCAGCTGTATGGCAAAATTAGGGCTTGCCTTTATTCGTTCCACGAGTTGGCATTCAATGTCATTGCTCATGTCAACAATTCGTCTAGCCAAAGTGTCATCGGAAAGTGGTATTGACTGAATTTTGGTTGCAGCTGCATCACCCAGTAACTCTCGACACATATCCACAGCACTTGGCAAAATAAGTTCCTCCACGACAGTAAAGACTTTCTTACTATGAGCGGCAACCACATAGCTAGCTTTCAAGGTGACGTTTGATTGAGTTGATAACAATGTTATGACTTTTTGTTGAGCTTGAAGCCCATCTTTTTTCCTTAGAAAATATTCTTTTGGCTTCCCAACACAGCCCAGGTATTTTGAATTCAAATGTCTCTGCAGCTCTGATGGTTTTAGCGCCTCATTGGACAAAATTTCTCCACATTCAACACACTGTGCCTTCGGCTTAGTCTCAGTACCTGCCCTTATAAAATCAAATTTAATGTATTCAGCATCGTATTTTCTCACCACACACTTGGAAGCTTTTGCTTGCACAGGTCTGTCTCCCACAGCTGCTTTTCTTTTCAGAAAACGATCCATATTACAGTAACGTAGTTAATGTTACTGTGTCTGATCGAACAAATGTTCAGTCTGGCATTGTGACTTGATTGGTGTTGCTATATTTAAACATAAATTAGCTTTTAGATAATGCATCTTGACATGACGAGTGTTTTTGATCATATAAATTCATGAGAACAATTAGATAATTAGAAAATAACAAGATTTGTCAATTAAAAAATAAATAAAAATTAATTTGGGGGTAGTCTATCACTGCGTATATGGCCCATCAGATGGCGCTCGAAGGCCCACTAGAGGGCCACGGCCCACCGGTTGAGAATCACTGATGTAAACCAACCCAAGCCTAGGGTTAGCCTCTACTCTGAGCTCCTCCCGGGTGACAGAGCTCCTTACCCTTTCTCTAAGGGAACGTCACACCACCTTACAAAGGAAACTCATTTCGGCCGCCTGTATCCGGGATCTTGTCCTTTCGGTCATGGCCCAAAGCTCATGACCATAAGTAAGAGTAGGAACGTAGATTGACTGGTAAATCGAGAGCTTCGCCTTTCGGCTCAGCTCCTTCTTCACCACAACAGACGTCACTTGTAAACAAAACCCCGAGACACTTAAACTCCTCCACTTCAGGGAGAAACACCCCTCCAACCAATTGGTAGTCTTTTTAAATAAAAATTCCTTTTTTCCCTTTTAATAAAATAAAATAAATTAAAAGTCTTAATATTTGCTCTTTTGTGTTCATTTGAATGTTTTTCTTTGGAAACAAATATAGTTTACATGAGACCAGGTGATGTCAGTGAAAAGATGCTAGATTCAAATATTTCTGAAAATACTAGTCAAGTGGGACTTTCATCATCATTGTAACAATAACGTGGGTGGAGTGGATGTAGTATCCATGTACAGAGTTTCATTAAGAAATTGGAGCATGCAAATCCAAACTGTGAGACAGCGAGAACTGCAGAGTCCAAAACCAGAAAATAGCAGTCAGTGTGGCAACAAATCCAAATATACACAAAGACAAAATGGAAAACTGAAAAACATGAAAACTTGGTCATACATGGAAAGCAAATGAGATCAATGGAAACAAATGGCTTGGTAATGCAGATAAACTGGGAAACGTTGCAAAGAGTGAACTGTGAGTCCTATAGACAGGGAAGTGAAAACTGCATGACCTGAAAGTGTCAGTATTCAGGCGAGCTTCTAGGTCGGGGGGCGGATTGCTCTGGATGATTTTGGTGGAATTGTTAGATCATTGAGGAGTCGAGGATTTCCCGGGAATCCACCCATGACCTTTCTTTACGGCCGTAACCCAATCGATCAGATACTGGAGGCGGCCTCTTCTCCATCTGGATAATTTCTCTTACCAGTATGCTGGGGAACCCTTAATGTCCAGAGGCGGGGGAGGTGGTGTGTCAGGGGGGTCTTCATTGGGTGGCACACGGTCAACGATACATGGAATGATGTTGATATACAATGTGTGGGGGGAAGCTGCAATTGATACGTCAAGGGGTTGTGATAATTAGAAGTAATTAAGTTCCTAAATCTTTATTAGCTGGTTTATCCTGGTCAGTATCATGGTGGATCTAATGACTTTCACAGGAACACTGGAAGTGTGGCAGGAGTAGACCAAGAGGCCATTTAGAATCATCTGTCCAGTTTCTGGCATGTTTTTTGTTTTTTGATTATAAAGTCTAATAAGTATAAACTTATCAGCTTAAGTCAAATATCCCTGCACCACAGAGTTCTCCACACAACTGTAAGTTAAATTCACTTTACTAGTGTATATTATTAAAAATATTTTAGTTGCTAATTTCATTCTTTTATTTCAGAATGCATCTCAATTAGTATTGTTTGTGCGTCAGTATAGTTTTACAACAAATCGTTTTCTGATGTTTTTAATAAAAAAATTAAATGCAGGAAATTAGATTTTCTACAGTAATTGCTTAGCAAACCTGTAACATGGTGGTTGCATTCGCCATGCAGAAAGACCCAGGTGCGGGATTCAGTGAAGTAATGCTTTATTAACATAAACACTAGACATGACATTACAGAAATCAAAATAAAACGGAAATCTAAAACCTAAACATAATCCTTAGCAAAAACACGAACATGACATAACCAAATACAAAACAACCCCCCGCCCCACCCAACCCCACACATGTATTAGTATTCCTTACGTTATAGAGACCAAAAACGTCCCTGCAAGTAAAAATAATAACAATAAATTCTGACCTTCTGGAGATTATACAGTTTGTACAGTATAAAAATAATTATGTTTTTCAAATGTCCCCTTAATGTTAGGAATACCAGTATGTGTGTATATGTATATATACTGTGTGTGTATGTACAGTGTGTATATTTTGTGTAATTTGTTCTTAATGGCCAATATGCCTTACATGTATTGATCTTTTTTCTAAAAATTAACATTATTTTGAAAAATCACATTCACATTTAAAATAATAAGTGGTTTCGGTATCGGTATTGTTAAAATCAGTGGTGGACCTTGCATTTCACACCTAGGCCTTCACTGGTGTCCTTCCTGAATTAATCCACCTCTATACCATCATTATGACGCCACGGCAATAGATACTAATCAACCGTTAAATAGCAAAGTAAAAAAGAAATTAGGCTACAGTATTTCACACCTCACAAGGAATAATCAATTTTATTACAGTCCACCTTGAAAATGCATTTGTTAGGATGTCTGCAACCAAATCAATTTCTTCTCCTCTTTCAGGCATTGTGAGTTAAAATATATATATATTATTTAGTTTGTGCAGTTCGTTGCCTCTGACTACTCCAATTATCCAATCAAAGGATGGGAAATTACTGATGCAAGTTAAGCAAGTTAGTGATTCAGATCACTGCTGTTTAGGCCAGCAGAGAAGGCCTTGCTGGCCCTGACGGCCCACCACTGGTTAAAAGGCATGACACAAAATATACATAAAGAAGCAGGCTTCTGAGATTCGCCTGCCAGCACCCTCTCTGGGCCAGGCAGGGAACTGTCCAGCTGTTCCTGACAAAATCTTTATTTTGAGAAAGATTTAATTGGGATTTTTCTTAGTGCCATATGAAATGTTTTCAAAAATCCAGTTACTTGTGAATATTTCATTAGAATACCTTTAATGCTTTTGGGACTAACACAGTTTTAACATTAAGATGTTCACATTTACTTCAGGAGAAAAGTCATTCTTTAAATAATTAAAAATGCATGAAGCTCAAATGCATTTAGTACAACAGATTTCAAGAAGCAGATCTCAATCTTTGGAGTAAAAATCTTTGTGTGTGATTGAGCCCTGCAATAAGCTGGCATCCTATCCAGAATGTCCCATGAGTTGTGCCTTGAGTCCCCTAGGATAGGCTCCAGGTTCCCAGAAACCAGAAAGAGCAACAGACAATTTCTTAATGGTTACTTTTGTACATCGCTCTGGATAAGAGTGTCTGCCAAATGTCAGAAATGTAGATGTAAATATAAATGGTCTGCTTGATGCATAACATGATGACCTTAATGTATTGCCATTCATATGGATTGTTTTTTTTTAATGTTTAAAGGTTTAAGAGGTCCTGTGAAGGTTCCTGTGTTGTGCAATCATATTATTTAATTGTGGTCAGATAGGTTTGTCTTTGGTAAATAAAAAACATTCCTAATTTACCAAATTTTTATTTATTGCAAAATTCAAAAGCCTGTGATAAGGCAAGCTTTGTAACATTTATTATACATTTTCATAAAATGTAGACAACACAAGCAGTTAGAACTTAATGGAGCACCTATCAGAAAATGATCAGAATTTGAACATAAACTTTTTAACATTAACTTTACTTTTTTTTAATTTCATTTATTTAATGATTACAGTTGACTATTTATTAAAGAAACGTTCATCAGTGCTTTTGTCCGTTTTTAATTACATACAGTGTTCCACATCATGTACTGCTCAGAGAACTTGTATTCAGATCAGAACACCAAAATCATCTGCCTGTCCATCTTCCTCATCGGTGGTGTGTGTGCAGGTTTTCCAGCTCTTATTTGGGCTCTCAGTGTACTGTACCGCCATTATAAGAGCGGAAGTCGAACCTCAGTCTTCGCCTCCTCCTCAGTGACCTCTGAGATGGCACATCTGAGGGTTCCCCGGACCAAGGGAAGAGGGGAGGTTGGTAGCCCAGCACACACTGGAAAGGAGTTAAGCCGGTGGAGGTGGGGCGCAATGAGTTTTGGGCATACTCAGCCCAAGGGAGAAACTCACTCCAGTGGTGCTGTTCGCGGCTACAGTAAGTTCTTAGAAATCTTTCAATCTCTTGATTAAGTCTCTCTGCTTGTCCATTAGACTGAGGATGATACCCAGAGCTGAGGCTGATACTGATTCCTAGACGTTTACAAAACTCCGACCACACACGGGAGGTGAACTGTGGGCCGCGACCAGAAACAATGTCCTCAGGTAGGCCATAGTGACGAAAAACTTCCTGGAAGATTGCGGTAGCAGTTTCCATGGCGGTAGGTAGACCCTTCATGGGGATTAGCTTACATGACTTGGAAAACCTGTCAATTACTACCATGACTGTAGTGAAGCCTTGCGAGACAGGGAGGTCGGTGAGGAAGTCCACTGCTAAGTGAGACCATGGTCGATGAGGAATGGGCAGTGGCTCTAGGAGTCCTTCTGGTAGCTGATGACTGGTTCAGGACTGAGCGCAAGTCGAGCATGAACGGACAAATTCCTCTGCATCGTGGTTGAGAGATGGCCACCAGAATCGTTGTCGCACCAGCTGAATGGTTCTATGGATGCCTGGATGTCCGGAACTCGGGCTCTCATGGATCCACTGTAAAACTCGCTGGCGGAGACTCGAGGGCACGTATACTTTGGTAGGAGGAACGGTAGGGGGAGGAGTTTCGGTAGACTGCGCTTGTTCGATGTCTCTCATTAGGTCCCATTGCACGGGGGCTATTCGGACGGATGGTGGGAGGATAGTTTCAGGACTGGCAGGTGGTTCTAGGGTCTCGTGGATTCTGGATAGAGCATCGGCTTTCCCGTTCTTAGAGCCTGGGCGAAATGAAACTGAAAACTGGAATCTAGTGAAGAATAGCGCCCACCTAGCCTGGCGGCAGTTGAGGCGTTTAGCATCTCGGAGATAAGCCAGGTTTCTATGATCTGTCAGCACCAGGAACGGATGGGGGGCTCCCTCAAGCCAGTGTCTCCATTCTTCCAGGTCAGCTTTGATGGATAGCAGTTCCCTGTTCCCAATGTCGTAGTTTCTTTCCGCCGGCGTGAGTGTGCGGGAGAAGGGATGAAGTTTCTTGGACTCTGGCTGGCGTTGGGAGAGCACGGCACCTATTCCACTACTTGATGCGTCCACCTCCACTACAAATGGTAGCTCAGGGTTAGGGTGGCAGAGTATCGGAGCGGAAGTTCACTTTTAGTCTCCGAAACGCAGTCCGGGCTTGATCCATCCATGTCAATTTCTTGGGTTTGCCTTTCAACAGAGAAGTTAATGGGTTTGCAATAGTACTATAATTTCGGATGAACCTCCTGTAGAAGTTTGCGAATCTGAGAAAGCGTTGTAAACCTTTGATAGACGTGGGTTCTGGCCAAAATGTTATGGCGGATACTTTCTTCTGATCCATTTCTACTCCCTTGGGCGAGATTAAGTACCCTAGGAAAGCAACGGAAGAACAGTGAAACTCACACTTTTCTAGTTTGACATATAGGCTGTGGTCTGTGAGGCGTTGAAGGACAGCACAAACATGAGAGATGTGTTGTTCATAGTTGGTGGAGTAAATAAGAATGTCGTCAATATATGCAATGACGAATTTATTTAACATATCTCGGAATACTTCATTAATGAGTGATTGGAAGACGGCCGGGGCGTTCGTAAGTCCATAAGGCATGACCATGTACTCATAGTGTCCATGTGTTGTGTGAAGCGCTGTCTTCCATTTGTCGCCCTCTCTGATCCGGATAAGATTATATGCGCTGCGCAGGTCAAGCTTAGTGAAGATCTTGGCTCCTTGTAACTGTTTGAGTGCGGCGGGCACAAGAGGAAGTGGATAGGGATACGGAACTGTGATAGCATTCAGGCCTCTGTAATCAATGCAGGGTCGAAGATCTCCATCCTTTTTTTCCACAAAGAAGAATCCTGCAGCAGCTGGTGACGTAGAGGGGTGAATGTATCCAGCCGCTAAGGCTTCTTCGATATATTCCTCCATAGCTTGTTTTTCGGGGAGAGATAAAGGATAAATGCGATTTTTTGGAGGTGTGGTGTTAGGAAGGAGGTCAATAGCACAATCCCAGGGTTGATGCATGGATAACTCGGCGGCCTTCTCTTTACTAAAGACCTCTTGGAAATCCTGGTATTCTTTTGGGAGGGTGATTTGGAGATATGCCGTTGGGCTTTCGATGGAGGTGGAGAGGCAGGGACAGATCATCTTATCGGAAAAACAGTTCTCGATGCAAAAGGGAGACCACTTTCTTAGTTCTCCATCCTTCCATGAGATATCTGGGTTATGAAGTTGGAGCCAGGGAAGGCCTAGGACGACGGGGTTAGATGGGGAGGTAAAGACGAAGAAGCTTAGTTTTTCTCGATGAAATAATCCAATCTGAACTTCTATGACAGATGTGTGATGAGTTAGTAGGCCCTTCCCAATAGGTTGATCGTCAATAGCGGTGACTCTTAGTGGTGGGATACATGGGATGGTAATGAGTCCGAGTTCTTGTACTAGATTGCGGTCAATCAGATTTACTGCAGCTCTGGAATCAATCAGCGCTGTGACGAGAAAGCGAGAATCCTTATGCAAGAAGCTAACTGGCAGAGAAACTTTAGAAACCAGTCTCACAACCTCTACCTGGGAGGTGGTAGGCTTTTCGGGGCACTGGAAGATCCGTTGACCTGGTTGTCCGCAGTAGAAACACAGCTGCTGCTGGAAACAGCGTTCGCGCTCCCCATCTGAGACACGAGACCTCCCCAGTTGCATCGGCTCAGCGGCTTCCTCTCTCTGGCAGTGGTATTCCATAGAGCAGCGCAGTGTGGAGCGAGTAGTGGAAGTCTGTGTACGATGCTGGCGGCGCAGGTTGTCAAGGCGAATAGCAGTGGATATATACTGGGAGAGTGTTGCAGTAATGTCCCTGCACGCCATTTCAGCTTTCAATTCTCTGGAAAGTCCTTCCCGAAACACTGCTATTAATGCTGTCTCATTCCAGCCTGACTGAACAGCAAGTGTGCGAAACTCAATAGCGTAATTAGCAGCAGTAGCAGTTCCCTGGCATAATTCCAATAACTGTATGGAAATGTCTTTACTTCCTGCCGGATATTCGAACACTTCCTTGATTAGGTTCGCAAGGTAATCTGCCGAGATTTTGACTTGGGGATCCGAATCCTACACTGCTGACTCCCAATCCAGTGCTTTACCCGTTAGAAGAGACAGCATGAATGCGCATCTTATGGTTTTGCTGCCGTAGGCTTCCGGTTGTAAAGTGAAAAAGTTGTCCACTTGACGCAGGAAACCCTGGCATCGATCGGCGGCACCATCAAACTTCTCCGGCAGCGCAAAGCATGGTAATTCTCTGTGCAGAGGTGGCACGGGAGCTGAGGCCGTGGTCGGCGCTTGTTGTTGTAGCAGCCGCGCGTTGGTGGCTTCTAACTCCACAACCTGGTCCTGGTAGCACCGGATCATGTGCCCTTGGCGAACGATGGTTGCACTAAGATCCGCTGGATTCTCCCTAGGCGAAGTATTCTGTAAGGATGCACCGGAGGCAGGCTTAGCAGAATCCATAATGCAGATCTTTATTAAACAAGACGGCAGGCTAGAATCAGTATCGATGTGGCAGTGCAAAAGGGTCAAAACCGGGAAATCAAACACTAGAGTAAACCGAAACAAAGCCGAGAAACGAGAGACGTAGAAAACAGGGACAGGCAAGGATCATACACGAAAATAGCAATCAGAGGCAAATAGCAAGGCTTGGTATGTAAACTGCAAGAGAGAACAATACTTCGCAGCTAACAACAGACAGCGTGCTGCTTATATAGCCGAGAACAAGAACAAAGCCATAGCCAGAAAGTCAGTATTCGGGTGATGGTGCCCTCTGGTGTTCTGGCTCTGCATATGACGTTACAATGAGTCACATATACTATAACAATATATGTATGCATGTTGCCTTTAACTGTGTGTGCAGTCACATACTTATTAACTTGGAATGTTCTTCATGACATTGACCAGGACACAGATATGAAGCCTGGTCTGCTGGCTCTAACTGTTTCCTTGTTTACACTAATCATTAGATTACTAGTAATATTTTCTCTTTTGTTTTATTTATTTATTTTTTTTGGAAAAAGAGAAATTTTTACTAGTATTTGTGAAAAAGGGTAGATCCTGGCTGTTTTATTTGAAACAAAAGTTTTCCTGTTCATCAGCTAATCATGTGGCAGCAGAACAATGCCTAAAATTATACACATGCAGGTCGAAAGCTTCAGTTAAAGTTCAGTTTACATGAGACTTAGAAGAACTGTCAGATGGATTTTGATTGAATCTTAAATATCCATTTGACCACTGAGCAGAAATGCATCTCAATGCACTACACTTTGAACCTTTATTGCTTTAATACTGACATTATTGTTGTTCCTCAATCTTGCAGTCTTTTTGCAGACATGCTGATCAGCCAGATTTTAAATACGTCTCTATACCAGAATAGTTACTTTTTCCTCAGTGCAGTGTTGGTGGTGCACTGGTGGTGGCCCTGCTTCTTTTACATACACTGCAGAGAAGGCAACCATAGAACAAGCTGTAATCTGTACACACTTGATCTATGATTATTACTACTTTGTGTTGGAATATATTTTAAACTAATCTGAACATTTTCCAATTGCTAGTCTTTAAACTCTATTCATTTAATGAATCAATCTATCTGGGTTAAACACACTCAGCTGAATCAGTATATGATCTCAATATTTCCTGTTTAATTCATTGTTCCATTGCTTTGGTTGAATTGTTGAATAATTGAAAAGTTTATCTTGACGGATTTGAAATTTTTACAGATTTTACAGAAAACTATTGTGTTATTTAGAATGAATTCATTTCCTAAATCATTTCATTTCATTTCCTATTAGCTGCTTTAACCTGGTCAGTATCATGGTGGATCTAATGCCTGGGAGCACTGGGAGTGTGGCAGGGGTAGAACTTGGGACATCAGGCCATCCCAGGTCACTATACATTCATGTTCACACCAAGAGGCCATTTAGAATCATCTGTCCAGTTTTTGGCATGTTTTTGGGAGGTACATGGACAACCATATGTACACAGAGAAAAACACACACTCTTCACTTATGTGTGGTTTTACAGCACAACCTCTTTGTCACTGTTTTCTCCTCCCATTCTCATAAAGCTACAGACACCGCTTTCAGTATTTCTCCTTTTTTATTTATAAAGTGAATATTTCTGCACCACGGAGTTCTCCACACACCTGTAAGTTAATTCACTTTACTGGTTTACATTATTTGAAATATATTATAGCCTCCAGGTTCCCAGACACCAGAAAGAACAACTGCTGTATGTACAAAGAATTTCTTGTGGCAGACAAATTCTTAATGGTCACTTTTGTATGTCGCTCTGGATAAGAGTGTCTGCTAAATGCCAGAAATGTAAATATAAATGTAAATGGTCTGCTTGATGCATAACATGATGTCCATAATATATTGCTATTTATATGGCTTCTTTTCTTTTCTTTTCTTTTCTTTTCTTTTCTTTTTAATGTTTAAGAGGTCCCGTGAAGGTTCCTGTGTTGTACAATCATATTTTTACTTTGTGCTCAGAGAGGTTTGTTTTTGGTAAGTAGAAAATATCCCTAATTTACAAAATGTAAGAAAATAATTGACAGTTTTTTTTTTTTTTTGCAAAATTCTAAAGCTTGTGATGAGGCAAGCACTTTAACTCTTCTAACACATTTATAAACTTTGTGACATTTTTTTATTATAGATTTTTATAAAATGTAGTGAACACAAGGAGTTAGAATTTAATAGAGCATGCAACTATCAGAAAATGATCAGAATTTCATCATGAAATTTTTAACATGAACTTAACATTTTTTATTTCATTTTTTTTCATGATTACAGTTTACTATTAATTAAAGAAACATTCATCACTGCTTTTGTCCATTTTTAATTACATACAGTGTTTCACATCATGTACTGCTCAGAGAACTTGTATTCAGATCAGGACACCAAAATCATCCGCCTGTCCATCTTCCTCATCGCCGGTGTGTGTGCAGGTTTTCCAGCTCTTATTTGGGCTCTCAGTGTACTGTACCGCCATTATAAAAGCGGAAGTCGAACCTCAGCCTTCATCATCTATCTCCTCTACAGTGACCTGCTGGAACTGATTCTGAATCCACTCCTTGTAACATACATTTTCAATAAGGACTTTATTCCATGTGAAATCATTTCTGATCTTTTGTTTATAGGCAGACTGTATGGACAATTGCTTCACCAGATAGTGGCCTTAGAAAGTATTTGCCAAAGATATCCATTAATTTCTGATGTTTTCACTCCTCCCTGCTCTATCATCTTCTGTATCATTTTTCGTCTAGCTTCTGGTTGTCATTTCATACATACACGGATCACTTACGCACTAACTATATTTATATGCATGTTGCCTTTAATTGTGTGTGCAGTTACATACTTATTAACTTGCAAAGTTCCTCATGACATTGACCAGGACACAGACAGGAAGCCTGGTGTACTGGTTCTAACTGTTTCCATGTTTACACTGATCATTATATACATACCATTTTTCTTGACAGTTTTTCTTAAACTTCCTTTTATGTTGGACTGTTTAATAAGTTTGAGATTAATCTCTGATCCTCTCCTCTGTGCACTCGTCTGCAGGGAGCTTGATTCCAACACACACACAGATCACACACGCAGACCACATTCATTAAATTAGAAATGGAAGTCAGTTTATAGAAAAATTTCACACCAGTTTGCAAGCATGTGACTTTGCTCAGTGTGGCTCTGTGAAATCATTGTGAAATTTTATTCTGCAGCTCTGAAACTGTTCTCCATCTTTCTGTCTTTTGCTTCCTCCCTTGACAGTATATTTTGGTCAGTATTCTTAATTAGTTCATCACTGATCAATTACATTAATTTAGTTGGATAATGTTCATGTTTTCCTAAAACATTCTACGGTTTAGATTATGATCATTATTTTGGTTGTATCCTGCCACTTCTTGGTCGCTTGTATTACATTTGTTACTGTTTATTGACTGAATCATTCAGCAAAATGTATTAATTTACAATCTTTAAAAACATTTTTTTCTCTGATTATTTTTTTCTAATTAAGGTTTGTATTTCAGTAAACCCATTTAAACCAACCCAAGCCTCAAACTTGCCCTTATTCTTAAAACTCTAGAGAAGAGAAAATAACAGATCATATCAATATTCACTTTTCTAGTTCACACACCCTCAATATTTCATTATAGAGATGCACAGAATAGTACAGGGAAGAGCAGCTTTGGCTGAAAATGCTTCACTGAAGAGAGTAAATGAAGGACTGTGGTTTGATGGGTACTCTGTGCACTACTGTTGAACCTTTATTGCTTTAACACACAGTATTATAGTTCCTCAATCTCTTTTTAGACTAATTTACATGCTGATCAGCCAGATATTGAAATATGTCACTGCACCAAAACAGTTACTTTTTCTGCTGTGCAGTGTTCACTGGTGGTGGCCCTGCTTCTTTTACATACACTGCAGAGAAGGCAACCACAGAACAAGCTGTACTCTGTACACACTTGACCTATGATTAATACTTTGTGTTGGAAGCTAAGTAAAATTTAAGCACCATAAATTCTGTAATAGTACTTATTATTCCAATATAATAATTGTCTACCTTTTTTTCAAAGCATGTTTTACACTTTAAAAGAAACCTACTTTTAAATTAATCGGAAAGTATTCCAATTGCTAGTCTTTAATCTCTTTATATTTAATGAATCAGTTTTTCTGTGTTAAACACACTCAGCTGAATCAGGTTCTAATTTACTACATTTAATTTTTTTAGTTAAAAACATCAAAATTAACCAAAAAATTAAATGTAGTAAATTAGATTTTTGCTTAGCAAAGCTTTATTTAGAGAAGGATTTAATTGGGATTTTTCTTAGTGCTTTATGAAATGTTTTCAAAAATCCAGTTACTTGTGAAAATTTCATTAGAATACCCTTAATGCTTTTGGGACTAACACAATTTTAATATTAAGATGTTCACATTTACTTCAGGAGAAAAGTTATTCTACAACTATAAATAATTTTAAATGCTTGAAACTCAAATGTATTCAGTGCAACAGATTTCAAGAAGCAGATCTCAATCTTTGGTGTAAAAAGGGATTTAAGAAGCTAGTGTGTCTGTATATAGTATTGGACATGGTGTCTCCAGGATTAGGGGTTCGATACCCATCACCACCCTGTGTGCACAGAGTTTGCATGTTCTCCCAGTGTTTCAGGGGTTTCCTCTAAAGGAATGAGCTATAACTTAACTAGCATCTCTAAATTGTCTATGGTGTGTGTTTGTGTGTGTGTGTGTGTGTGTTTGTGTGATTGTGTCCAGCACTAAGCCGCCAGCCAATCCAAAATTTCCCCTGCCTTGTGCCCTGAGTCCCCTAGGATAGGCTCCAGGGTTTCAGAAACCAACTGTGTCCAAAGAATTTCCTGTGGCAGACAATTTCTTAATGGTCTTCTTGAAGAATAACATGATGTTCCTAATGTATTGCTATTTATATGGCTTTTTTTTTCTTTTCTTAATGTTTAAGGTTTCAGAAGTCCTGTGAAAGTTCCTGTGTTGTGTAATCATATTTTGGCTTTGTGCTCAGATAGGTTTGTCTTTGGTAAGTAGAAAACATCCCTAATGTAACAAATGTAAGAAAATAATTGAGTTTTCTTGTTTTGCAAAATTCAGAAGCTTGTGATAAGGCAAGTTTTAACTCTTCTAACTCATTTATAAACTTTACATCTTTTTTTTATTATACATTTTTTATAAAATGTAGTGAACACAAGGAGTTAGAACTTAATGGAGCATGCAACTACAGTGGTACCTTGGTGTTCGACCTTAATTAGTTCCAAAAGTCTGGTCGAATACCGATTTGGTCGAAAACTGAATTATTTTTCCCCATAGGAAATAATGTAAAACAAATTAATCTGTTTTAACTTGATGGTTGATCTCACAACTTTCTTCTCGGCAACACTGATGCCTGATTTACGTTTTTTCAGAGACATGGCTACGGAAATTATTCCACAAAAGATAATGTGGGGTTATAACACAAGCACTCTCTACATCTCTAAACATCTCTACTGTCTACACCAGGGTACACTGCATGGGAAGCTTGTGTGGTCACAATAGTTCTTTTCAGGTCAGTTTGAACACAAAAAAATATTTTTGAAAACTGAAAATTTGTGTCAAAAATACAGTTCACATTAACATTTGTTCGAATTTTGTTTGAAATGTTGATATTCATTGCAATCCTGTATGAAACAAGAACCGGCGTAACTGATGGTTGAGTCGTACACCAAAAATATTTTCGTACACCAAGGTCGAATTGACTCGAAAATTCGAATCGAATACTGAAAATTCGAACACAGGGGTGGTCGAGGAGCGAGGTACTACTGTATCAGAAAATGATCAGAATTTTAAAACAAACTTTTTAACATGAATGTAACTTTTTTCATTTAGTTATGCTCATCTGTTCTGTTCCATTTTTAATTACCCACAGTGTTCCACATCATGTACTGCTTAGAGAACTGGAATTCACAGAAGGTTTATCAGAACACCAAAATCAACCACCTGTCCATCTTCCTCATTGCCGGTGTGTGTGTGCAGTTTTTCCAGCTCTTATTTGGTCTCTCAGTGTACTGTACCACCACTATAAAAGCGGAAGTCGAACCTCAGTTTGAGGTTCTTTGTTGTCTTCCTCCTTCTCAGTGACCTGCTGGAACTGATTCTGAATTCACTCCTTGTAGCATACATTTTCAAAAACTTTAATCCATGTGAAACCATTTTTGCACTTTTAGCTTCAGCCAGACCGTATGGGCAATTGCTTCACAAGATAGTGGCATTAGAAATAATTTGCCGAAGATATCCATTAATTGCTAATGTTTTCCCTGCTCTATCATTTTCTGCATCATTTTTCTTCTACTGCGATAACTATATTTCTATGCATTTTGTCTTTAATTGTGTGTGCAGTCACATTAACTTGGAAAGTACCACATGACATCAACCAAGCCACAGACAGGAACACAGGCCTGGTCTGCTGGTTCTTGCCATGTTTACACTAATCATTATATACATACCATTTTTCTTACTGACCTTTTTATGTTTGACTGTTTAACAAGTTTAAGGTGTTTTTTGATGCTGGTGTTATTATTCATTATTATTATTATTATTATTATTATTGCATTAGTGCAGATGGAGCAAAATATTCAAGTATTCATTTCAGTTAACAATACCCAGTAGATCCATACAAAATGTAATTGACTTTTAAAATGACCCGAGGTTTTGCAGAAACAGAAGTCAATTTACACAAAATATTAGATTAACACAAGTTTGCAAGCATGTTTGCTCAGTGTGGCTCTGGCTGGTTTGTCTGTTGTTAAAATGTTTCTAATGAATTATTTATTGACACAATTTATTGAAAATTTTATTACTTTTTTCTTTTTTGGCAGGCTTTGCCTGTGAGTTACTTCTGTAGTTTTTTTTTTTTTTTTTTTTAATTAATTTCTTTGTAATTTCTTTAGCTAATGTGTTTTTGTGTGGATGGGCATGTGTGTAAATATGTGTTTTTGAAAAAACAGAACTTCTACAATTTGTGTGTATAATCAGAAGGTCAAGGTTGTCTGCAGCTAATATTTAGTGTGTTCTGACAAATTATGGAGGAGCAGGAAATCTGACTGTATCTACACATCCTGCACATTAAGCATTATATTTATGCCTCCCTATTGGTTATTTTTGGAATTTATAATTTTCTCTTTTTTTTATTTTATTTTAATCACATTTTTGAAATGTAAGCACCATGAATGTTACACTGATGAAATTTATATGAAAAAAAATCCATAAATACATTTAGATGTATTTTAATCTATATAGAAGGTTTTCCCTTATATTTTGCATTACTTAAATTAAACATATAGTACTACACTGTACACTTTTCCTGTTTATTTTACACAATTCATTTGCCAGAAAGCTTTTTTATAGTAGCATACAAGGAAGTAAGGTTTTATTTAAAATAAATGTTTAAATGCACCTTTAGTTCTAGTGAAGGAAAATCTTTAATACAGCACACAAGACACTCTATTTGTCTTTGTCTATTCACTGTCATGATAAAGACAGTGGGGACAGAGGCAAGTGCAAATTTTTTTTTATTTATAGTGTAAGGAAGCCACTGAAAGGAGAAGCAGAAACTGTGGCTAAACTAGGTAATAGTTTGACAACTGCGATTTAGACAATTGTGTAGTCCAAATATGGATGATAATATTATATGATAATATTATATATTTATTTCTGCAGCTCTGAAACTATTCTCCATCTTTCTAGGTTTTGCTTGCTCCCTTGACAGTATATTTTGGTAAATTATCTTAATGTCACAGGCACGCCAGACCCGACCCCTCACCAGTGCCCTCACTCTCCCGAGTATTGATTTAGATCACCTGCACCTCTTCAGTTAATTACCTCCACTCACCTATTTAAGAGCACTCTCTTCAGTTCATCCCTGTCTGGTCTCATTTAGACACCGACTCCATATCACGCTGACGTTTGTTAGCATTAGCACTACAGCTTCCGCTATTTCCTGTGTTGCCCCGAATACTACCTTCTCCTCCTCCTTTTTTCCTCCTCCACGATCGCTGCTCTTCCCAACTCTACTCTCCTCCGTGCACGGCATCATCTCCCTCCAGATCCGGCTCTCAGTCTCCTCAGATAAGCTGAGTGTTCTCCACTCTCCCTTTTTCCACCCGCTTCCTGTTATTAATAAACATACCCCTTCCGGGGTTTAAATACTCCATTTCCTGTTCTTCTCTGGTGTTTTCTGACACTTAATTAGTTCATCATTGATTAATTACATTAATTTAATGGGATAATGTATGTTTTCTTAAAACATTCTATGTTTTAGATCATGATCATTATTTTGGTTACATCTTGCCATTTCTGGGTCCCTTGTGATACATTTGTTACTTTTTATTAACTGAATTGTTCAGCAAAATGTATTATTTTTTTGTCTGATTATTTCTTTTAGTTGTTGTAACTAACCATATTTGACAAAGGTTTTCATTACACGATATTAACATATAATAAATGTACTTTAGACATTTGCATTTCATTAAACCCATGCAAACTCTTAACACACAATCATCTCTGCTGCAGCTGAAAACTTCTTGCATGAAGAAATAATGAAGCAAAGCAATTGAAAATCCACCTAGTCTGCAAGATCAGCCCTGCCACCAACAAGAGAAAAAGGATCTACTTACTGGTGGTGAACGTCATGAGGTCCCTTCCTACTCAGTGCATATGGGCATGTCTTCCCTTCGATGACTGGGGTGTGTTAAAGCTGGTCTGACCAGGGAATTTCTGTGAGGATGAAGGAAAAAAGAGCAAAATAGCACAACCCTCTTTCCTGGAAGTCTTTCCCTGTAACCCACAGGTTTCTGAGCGAAAAATTACGTTCATGGCTATATGGTTGACGAAAGCCTCCAGCACGTGTTGTTGGTTCTACCATGACAGTTACTATTTCGAGAAAGATGAGCCAGGAGGGCCTCAGAGACCCAGAGAGTACTTTGTGCTAGACCTTTTCAGCTTGGACTATGGAGTTTTTCATACCATGTTGGATATGCCGCTTATAGCTTGGGCGGAGAAGATGGGCGAGATCGACGATAAAATTACTTCACTCTTTCACGGCTGTCACAAATGGAAAGACAACCCTCGCAGAGGGGTTGAGGGGTTGTGTCCTCCACCTGCATGTGCTATAAAATAGCTGCCTTTGGAAAACAAAAAGAGAGAGAGAATGATGCAAGCCCTCGCAGAGCGCAAGTGTAAGCGAATTCATCCTACAGCACTCATCCTAGATGAAATGGACTCTCTTCTGTCTTCGCCAGAGGAAAGTTACGCTGTTCTTTTACTGATAACACCGCTGGCAAGAATGTGTGCTCCCACCCACTCTGTAGAATCCGACGCCTCTATCACCTTGGACGAGGGTTCATCCTACACTGCTCATCCTCAGGGCTTGTGTTGCAGATGTAACCAGCTCTCTTCCATCTTTGCCGGAGGAAAGTCATGCTACTTCGTTACCAATAACGCCACCACCAACACCGTTGCCACTGGTACCACCTGCTCCCATCCCTTCTGTAGAACCCTGTGTCTCTATTCCTCCAGACGAGTGTTCGGTGGTTACGGAGGATCAGACCATGGCTTCTGGCAAGGATTCACAGGAGTGCTCCATCGACATCGAGAACGTCCCCCCTGCTGATTCGGCTCACCAAGTCGATGGTCCGATCATACTGTGGTCGAAGGGGACTGACTTTTTCAACTGCCTGAGAATGCCTGTGCTTCATCTGGTCAACAAGGCTCTGACCCGCTACCTGGAAAGCAGATGCAACGGCTGTCAGATCACCCATGCTATCCAGAGACAGCACACATGCCCTTTCGAGCCTCATGATAGAATCTACCAGACCGACTTTGATGGTTTGATGCCAAAACTCATAACCCCTTGGTTCATTGAGGGTGTGCATCAATATCTGGATGAGTATAGCTTCCTGGTGAAAAAGGAAAGAGTCAAAATGGCGGTTGTGGTTTTTTTGCAGATGCTAAAATCAGAGAGCCTCATCTACAGAACCATCCATCATATGTACGATAATCTTGTGCTTATTGATGAGAAAATAGAGGGTCTGGAAAAGATTTTTTTGTTAACATGCATGTAGTTTCTTTTATGCCATATACAGGGGATTTAGGAGGGTTTTACAGCATGCTTGTCAGGTCCAATATTCTCAAAACTGCTTTGTTTCGTGACCCCTCTGGTGAAAAAAGGTTTCAACATAGCCATGCCCCACCTAAAACAGCAGCAGTCCACATCACATCAGACGTGTTTACCTGGACTGTGGGGAATACCTCAGCCAGGGGACATTGTGGTTTTGTCACGTCAGCTGAGAAAACGTCCTCCGGGGGAACGATCGAGTTTTTCATTCCCGGGGATGGTTTAAAGTATCTGGATCTGAAAGACACCTTGTTGCATCTTTGTCTGAAAATCACTAATGCCAATGGTACGGACCTGGCTGGCGGTGCGGCGGTAGGTCTCATTGAGACGTCTTTTGCCAAAAGTCGAGTTTTTAACACGCAACCCTTTTTATCATGCTGTGGGATCTTGATAGCACCCCCCTCCCCTGAGGTCTGCAGGTATCCCTCCACTCTGAAGCTGTCAAAGTTGACATGTTAGCAGCATTCCCGCATCTGAGTGATGCTTTTAATGTGCATCACTACTTTTTTAAAATTTTTCGTCTGGTACGCTGCCACAAACCCCTGAATGCTATCCCCGTCCAATTCATCTGTCAAGTCCCCTAGATAATTTCCCAACTCTAAAGGCATCTCCCCTTCCTTCACCACATAAATCAAACTGTCTGTGTCTGTGTAAAGAACCCTTTCCCACAACCTTTCCAGGTAGCTGTACAGTTTGAGATGCACATGCGCTGTGGTGAATGCCACTATGAATATATTACTATATTTAGCTGGGGGTTGAACCCAATGGTTGCTGTATCTCCATCTCATTAAAGCTCAATGATCATCAATATCGCAAAAATACTCGACTTTGTATTTACCGGAAAACAAATACTTGAAAAACTTTCTGGGTTCTGAGACAATCTCAGTCTGGAGCAGATTGTCTCTCTGCACGAAATTTGATGGGTTTCACTTCTATTTTGGAGCTATTTTGGTCTAACAGGATGCCTTAATGCTCCTGATAGTCCCTGATGTACTGTATCTCTCTCTGCTTTCCTGATCTATCATGCTTTCCTTTTAAGAACACGTGTACATACCCCATAAACACTGAATTGCTACTTTTATCAAAGTGCCACACCTCTGCAATTTTTGCCACTCTGTACCCCATCTCCAGGGCCTTGTTAAATTCTACCATGACCCAAACCCCCGTCAGTGCTCTGGCCTCATTGTTGTGCATGCAGGGACCCTGCTGATGGTTGGATTCCACATAGGTGTGATGCAACAGAAAGATAAATTTCCCATGCGTGCTTTTGTAAAGTAAAATGGGAAAAAAGAGGCCATGGGTTGGGTAGACGGTGGCCCTGATTAACCCAAAGTAACTTTGTGGTTCTCTGAAATCCTTGGATACAGCGATGTGACGTTGATGTAGTACATTGTTTCCCCTGGCCCGGAAGTGTGTCTCAGCTTGATGGTGCTTGTTCTACCACTGTATAGAGCTGCGTGTGGGGAGAGAGGCTCAGGAGGGTTAAACACACGGAGAAACTTTATGACCCACGTGCATGATTTTTTCATCTCCTCCCACTCATGTTCTCTCACTACAATGATGCATGTGCTGTGGTCGGACTCTAATGTCCTAACTCTCTCCTCGCTCTGAGGTCACAAACCCTCAGCGTACACGTCTCCGCAGGGCTAAAACACTGAGGGCAGTTATGGTAAAAGCAGCCGTGATATTCCCACACGTGTATTACGTTGTTTATCTCGGCATAACCATCTACAAAAAAATGCCCAATCTGTTTCTCACCTATATTCAGAGTGTGCTGGATAAAGATTTTTTCTTTGACCATGACCCATTCTAACCATTGGATTGACATGTGAGAATCTTTTACATTGCAGCGCATAACCATATGGGCACATTTTGGCCAGTGTTTTAGGAACCATATCATTGGTTATAAACACTTTCATGTACGCCGAAGCAATGGTGATGGAAACGAAAGGGTCCATGCACGTTTCACTTTGAAATCTCTGAATTTAACACAGCCCTGTAAGAGAATGAAGACGTCGTTTTTACAGTAATGGAGAGCTTCCTTTCTAAAGTCAAAAGTACCCGAGCCGACTTTGGCATACCATTCATAAAACTCAAGCTGCTCATGCTTCATCATGCATTCTACGGCATAGGCAGAGGGGGAGGGTAGGGGCCCTCGTAATCAAGTTGCTCCACAGTTATCCATTGGGAGAGGTCGGATGTAGCAGCTGTGATCGGTATTCGATCCTTTCTTTAACAACTCCCCACAGATTTTACACTTCGACTTAATACACTGATGCACGCCTCCCGCACACGCTCTCTCACTAACATAGAAACACAAACCACAGCTTTTGCATTTTTTCACCAGGTCGCAGAGACTTAACTCCCTCCCAGTGACGATGGTTTGCTTATCTTCTTTGTGTTGGTCAAAACATGCAGGCAACCGACACTTTCTGCAACAATCAGGGCATTCTAAGCAGTTGAGCAGCTGCGTAGGACACACAGGGTCATAGCAGATGTGACAGTAACCTTGACAGCAGTGCACATAGGAGCAATCAAAACCCTTGTAACTTGCAACCTTCTATAATGTACAGATGGCATCTTATCTGGCAGGGAGAATATTTTCACCTACGTCATCACAGACGACCAAAACATAATCTCTCACGTTTTCGCTGACCACTTCCAGCTGTACCATGTCACCAAGCTCAGCTACAGATCTTGCCTCATCGGCCAATTCACAGATGAGTCCAATCACAACTTGATAAAACATCGCAATATCAGGAATGGTTAACATGCGCCTCATTTTTACGGTGTTAAAACTATCGTGCAAAGTGAGCTTATCACCCTAGCCACCCACATGGACCGTTAATTGACTCAGTGTTCCTTGATGAGGAGCTGGCTCACCAACTGGGCATTGAGACTGAACCTTTACCTTCAGCATGCCAGGTCCGGGCCCTGGATGTCTTTACAACCTGACGGCACCTGAACACATACATCTGCGAGTCCCCCGCTGCTGGTATCATCCGTCCATCCTCGTCCCCAGCCAGAGTAAGATGTAAGAAGAGTAATGTTTTTTCACTCCTCCGAGCTCTGTAATCTTTTGCATGATTTTTCTTCTAGCTTGTGCATGTCATTTCATAAATAGGCAAGTTCCATTTGAGATAACTATATTTGTATGCATTTTGCCTTTAATTGTGTGTGCAGTCACATACTTATTAACTTGCAAAGTTCCTCATTACATTGACCAGGACACAGACAGGAAGCCTGGTGTGCTGGTTCTAACTGTTTCCATGTTTACACTGATCATTATATACATACCATTTTTCTTGACTTTTTTTCTTGATCTTCCTTTTATGTTGGACTGTTTAACAAGTTTGAGATTAATCTCTGATCCTCTCCTCTGTGTACTCGTCTGCAGGGAGCTTGTTTGTTCAAAAGTTCAAATTCAAAAGTTTGTGATAAGTCAAGCTTTTTAACTCTTCTGTGTCATTTATAAACTTTACAACCATTTTTTCATCATACATTTTTATAAAATGTAGTGAACACAAGGAGTTTGAACATTTTTAGAGCATGCAACTATGGGAAAATGATCAGAATTTTAACGTGACATTTTTAACATGAACTTAAGTTTTTTTTATTTCATTTTTTCTCATGATTACAGCTATTAATTAAAGAAACACTCATCAGTGCTTTTGTCCATTTAAAATTAAATACAGTGTTCCACATCATGTACTGCTTTATGAACTGGTATTCAGATCAGGACACCAAAATCATCCACCTGTCCATCTTCCTCATCGCCGGTGTGTGTGCAGGTTTTCTAGCTCTAATTTGGGGTCTCCATTCCACCATTAAAAGAGCAGAAACTGAACCTCAGTCTTCGGCATCTTCCTCCTCTTCAGTGACCTACTGGAACTGGTTCTGAATCCACTCCTTGTTACATATATATTCAAAAAGGACTTTAATCCATGTGAAACCATTTTTTTTTTACTTTTGTTTATAGGCAGGCTGTGTGGGCAATTGCTTCACCAGATAGTGACAATAGAAAGCATTTGCCAAAGATATCCATTAATTGCTGATGTTTTCACTCCTCTCTGGTCTATCATGTTCTGCATCATTTTTCATCTAGCAGCTGGATGCCATTTCATACATAGGATCACAATTGTGATCACAATATTTGTATGCATGTTGCCTTAAATTATGTGTGCAGTTACTTATACTTATTAACTTGGAAAGTACCTCATGACATCAACCAGGCCACAGACAGGAAGCATGGTGTGCTGGTTCTAACTGTTGCCATGCGTACACTGATCATTATCCTGATCCGATCCTCTCCTGTGTGTACTCTTCTGCAGGAAGCTTGGTTTCGATGCACACACAGATTGTACATACAGACCACATGCATTAAATTAGTATTTAGTAATGATTGCCTCTTTAAATGAATATAGATGATATGATGAAAAAGTTTGTGACCACCCCCCACCCCCCTCTTCCTCCCTCTATATACTTATATTTTACTTTTTCATTTTGTGTATCATACTGTTGTGGTATTTTATTCTGCAGTTCTGAAACTGTTCTCCATCTTTCTTTCTTTCTTTCAAGGTTTTGCTCGCTCCCTTGACAGTATATTTTGGTCAGTTTTCTTAATTAGCTCATCATTGATTAATTACATTAATTTAATGGGATAATGTATGTTTTCCTAACACATTCTATGTTTTAGATTATGATCATTATTTTGGTTACATCCTGCCATTTCTGGGTCCCTTGTGATTTATTTGTTACTTTTTATTGACTGAACTGTTCAGCAAAATGTATTAATTTTTTGTCTGTTTTTTAAAAAAATGTTCTAAGTAACAAAGTTGCAAATGTTTGACAGAGGTTTTCATTACCATATATTATGTATATTTATTATATTAACATATAATAAATGTAATTTAAAGGTTTGAGTTTCAGTAAACCTATGCAAAACAACCCAAGCCTCAATCTCAAAACTTGCCCTTCTTCTTATCACTCCAGAGATGCTGAGAAAATAACACATATCATATCAGTACACACTTTTCTAGTTCAGACAGCCTCAATATTTCCCAGCTGTTAGTAAATGAAATCTGCTAGCATGAAGAAGTAATGAAGCAAAGCAATTGAAAATCCACCTAGTTTGTATGATCAGGTTCAGCATGGCAGCCCTGACATCAAAAATCAACAATGTAAAGTGTGTAAGCAATAAGTATTCATGAAGTAATAAAAATAAAAACATTCAGAAAAAAGACAAATAATATTATTACCAAATATTAAGTAAATCTAACCAAAATTGTAGATTAAAAATACTACTTCAATACATACAAAGTCACAGATAAAAAAGCAAACACATTCTCTATTTATTTCAGTCACTAAAGCACACATTCACATGATATTTAGTTATTAAAAATTAAAACAATATGAATAAAACATTTTAAAACTGAACATATTAAAACTCACAGGTAAGTGTGATAGTAATAGAGTTTGTAAGTTCAAGAACCAAGATAGTTGTCAGCTTGTTCCCACACTTTAGCCTTGCTTCCTGCATTTGCCTTGCCTGACCACAACTCTGCCTGTTACCTCTGCCTGCCCTGTATAATATTGTTTTCACGGTATTGGTTTATTGGACTGTTTTTTGACCCTGTCTCTGCTTGCCCTGCATTGTACTGTTTTCTTGGAATTATATTATTAGACAGTTTTTTTACCCTGCCTCTCCCTGCCCTGTACTGCATAGTTCCACAGTGTTTCACATTGGACTGCCTTTTATGCTGTTCTGTCCTGCTTAGACTGTGCTTAGAATAGAATAGAATGAATAGAATGTTTATTGTCATCGTACACAATATACAATGAAATAGTAGAGCTTCTGCTTGAGGTGCATAGGTACAAAAAAAAACCAAATAATTAAAATAAAATAAATAGAATAAAATAGAATAAAATATAAATATTAAATAAATATAATAAAAATATATATTAAATAAATATAAATAAGTAGAAATATTAAACTGAAATATCAGAGTTATTGCACTGGTAGAATATACACGTTGCATTACGTAGAACATTGCACCGGTAAAATACACATATTACACTGAGTGAAAATTGCCTAATATTTCACTGAGGTATTAGTGATATTGCACTGGTAGAACACTGAGTGGAAAAGTTGTGCCGGGAAGGGGGTGGGGTTAGTGCATGTGTGTGTTCAGTGTGATTATAGCTCTGGGGAAAAAGCTATTCTTGAGTCTGTTTGTTCGGGTTTTGATGCACCTGTAGCACCTACCGGAGGGCAGCAGATTGAACAGGTGGGAACCAGGGTGCGAGTGGTCTTTTGCAATGTTCTGAGCTCTGTTTAGGCAGCGGGAGTCATAGAGGTCCTTCAGGGAGAGAAGGGGGCAACCGATGATCCTCTGCGCAGTGTTAATTATTCTCTGTATTCCCTTCTTGTCTGCCTCAGTGCAGCTGCCATACCATACTGATATACAGTACGTCAGTAGGCTCTCCACCACAGAGTGGTAGAAGGTCTCCAGTAACTTCTCCCTCAGATTGTTCTTCATCAGTACTCTCAGGAAGTGAAGGCACTGCTGTGCCTTTCTGATGGTTGCTGTGGTGTTGGCAGACCTTCAGATCTTCAGAGATGATGGTGCCAAGGAATTTAAATGTCTGAACCCTCCATTGATGTAGAGGAGAGCGGGGTCTGCCCTGTGCCTTCTGAAGTCAAGGATGATTTCCTTTGTTTTGGTGGTGTTCAGTGCCAGGTTGTTAGCTGAACACCACTCCGACAGTCTCAGGATCTCATCCCTATAGGCAGCCTCATCCCCCCTTGTGATCAGATCCACCACTGTGGTATCATCAGCAAACTTAATGATGGTGTTCTGGTGATGGGCTGGGCAGCAATCGTGTGTAGAGGGAGTACAGCAATGGACTCAGCACACACCCCTGAGGGGAGCCGATGCTGAGTGTGCGGGTGGAGGAGAGTTGAGGACCAAGTTTAACAGTCTGAGGGCGGTCGGTCAGGAAGTCTCTGATCCAAACGCAGGTGAGTGAAGGGAAGCCCAAGTCTATCAGTTTATTGAAGAGGATGTCTGGTTTGATTGTGTTAAATGCTGAGCTGTAATCGATGACAAGCATCCTCACCTAGTTCTCCTGATGTTCCAGATGGCTCAGTGCATTATGAGGAGCTATGGCTATTGCGTCCTCAGTTGATCTGTTTGCTCTGTAGGCAAACTGATGTGCATCAAAGGTGGAGGGCAGGCAGGTCTTCAGATGCTGTAGGACCAGCCTCTCGAAGCACTTCATGATGACAGGAGTGAGGGCGATGGGGCGATAGCCGTTGAGGCTATCTGAGGCTGGTTTCTTAGGTATGGGGATAATTGTGGATGATTTCAGGCAGGATGGGATTGAGGCTTGTTTCAGGGAAAGGTTGAAGAGGTTGGCGAGGACACCTGAGAGCTGGTCAGCACACCCCTTGAGCACCTTCCCAGGAATGCCATCAGGGCCAGCAGCTTTCCGTGGGTTCACTGCTCTGAGCACCTGCCTCACTTCGTGCTCCTGGACAGTGGGTGGGGGGGTGCCAGAGCCTGGTGTGGGCTGAGGTGGTGTGGCTTTGTGCCGCTGTGGCGTGTTGAAGTGAGCAAAAACACAGTTCAGCTCCTCTGCCAGTGAGGCTGAGCTATTCCCAGCTGCATCGCTGCTGCCTCTGAAGTTGGTTAAGTGCTGGAGTCCCTGCCATACCTGTCTTGGGTTGCCGTCTGTGAAGTGATCCTCTACCCTCCTTTTGTAATCCTTCTTTGCCTCCTTAATTCCTCTCTTCAAGTTGGCTCTGGAAGCATTGTAAAGAGCTCCATCACCTGACCTAAAGGCCACATCGCGGTCTTTAAGGTGCTTGTGGACTTGTCTAGTCATCCAGGGTTTCTGGTTGGAAAAAACCCGGATGATTTTATTCACTGTGACGTTGTCCATACATTACTTGATGTAGGCCAGCACAGCCTCAGTGTGAAGAGCCAGGTCGTGATGTTCGAAAACATCCCAGTCAGTGTGTGCGAAACAGTCCTGGAGCTGAGAAAGTGCTATATTAACTTTAGCGTTGGGTGGTATGTAAACTGCAGTGACAATCACTACTGTTAACTCTCTTGGTAAAAAGAACAGTCGGCATTTAACAACCATGAACTCTAGGTCTGGAGAGCAGTGGCTGTCTATGGTTATACTGCTGTTTGAACAGTCATTGAAGCCAGGTCTCAGATATGATCATAATACAGCAGTTGCGGCTGTAGCGATTCCTAGCAATATGTAGCTCCAATTTGTCCATTTTGTGAGCCATGGATCTTGTGTTGGTGAGGAACATGCTTGGTAGTGGAGGCTTGTGTGGTTGTTTTCTAAGTCTCGCAAGAAGGCCGGCCCGGCAGCCCCGCTTTTGTTTCCTCTCTTTCCTCTCTTCCATGTCGTCTGCGCCGTCTGCCAGGGGCGACAACAATCCAGGGGGATCCCGGTGGTCTGGCAATGTCCACTGGAATGTTGTGAGTGCGATGAAAGTCAGGTGTGACTGCAATCTTGTGCTGAAATCCAATGTCCAGTAAGTCCTGACAGCTATAATTGCGCTTCATAGAAGCAACAGCTGAAAAACACACAAAAAACTAACAAAAACACACCAAAAGTGAGAGCCAGGAGCCGCTGCATTCGTACGCGCCACCATCTTGGATCGTGCTTATATTGTTGCTTAGAATTTCTCATTAAAGACTGTTTATTTTTTAACATATCTGCATCTACCACCTCAACGCCTGACAGAACCATCTGGCCAGACAATGGACCCAGCAGATGCTCAGAGCTTACAGGCCATTCTCTGCATCCTGAGCATTTCTCCGCAGAGCCAGGTCTGTGTCGAGCGTTCCTGATACAGTGTTGGGAATCTTTGAGCTCCAGTCATCCTTGTTCCCATCAGATCGGTCCCAGGTTGCAAATGTGATCTCCCTGCTGTCGGGCAATACCAAGCTCTGGGCCATGGCTGAATGGGAATGACAGTCGCCCCTCTGTGCCTTCTATGATGCTTTCTCTGCTGAGCTCCATAAGGTCTTTGACACTTCAGCACCTAAACTGGATGCCACTCAGGGCTTGTTAGAGATGTCCCAAGGGACTCGCTCAATGGCTGTAGACTTCTGGACAGCCACTGGAGATAGCGTATGGTATGCCTCAACCCTGTACCAAGCACTAGCCCCTAAGGTGAATGATGAACTCGCCACCCGCAAACTTCCCTTGGAGCTTGAAGACTTGATCAATTGGCCATGTGGATCAATTGTCACATTCGTGAATGTCAAGAGGAGCGACAGTCTGGTTGTATCTGGCGCTCCAGGGTCCCATTTGCTGAGCCTCACTCAGCATCTCCCCATCCATCGTCCTTGCCCCCAGCTCCCCAGGCCATGGAGGTAGGCCACCGCCACCACCTGTCATCCACCAAGATGGAGAGACGCTGGGTCAATGGCCTCTGCTTGTTTCCAGGCACTCATTAATGACCTCCTCCAGGATATGGTCCACCAGTTCAGTACCAGAACCACCTTCCTGTAATTCACCCTCACAGTGGGGAGTGGACAGATGGATCCTGACAGGATGAAGGTGGTCAGGGACTGGTCACACTTCGCCTCTGTGCATTATTTTTCTCACTCTCTCTCCAGCTACAAATGGAACTACGCTATTGGAGTATGTGAGCTGCTAGCCATCAAGGTTGGAGGTCAGGGAACAACCCTTTCCGGGGTGGACGGATCATGTCCGGCAGTACCTCCAGGCTGCCAAAAGGCTCAACCCCCTACATGCCCACTGATCCTTCTTCTTTGGAAGATTCAACTTTGTCTTGTCTTACCGTCCAGGGTCCAAGAACAGCAAGCCCAATGCTCTTTCTCGCCTCTTCACAATGGGTGAGGATGTGACTGCTACTGAGAGAATTCTTCCATCTTCAGTCACTATCTGAGCAATCCGCCTATTCTGACTCCATGGACCAGATTACCTCCAGTTTCTGGAAGGAGTTCTGTTAACTCTTGGGTATATCCATCAGTTTGTCCTCTGCTTTTCACCCACAGACCAATGGCCAGACCAATAATCAGGAACTGGGTACCAGCCTCCGCATCCCATGTCTGGCCTCTCGAAAAATTTCGCACACAGAGATATACTGTACATACACAAGAGTCTAAAAGTGCATGCAGTCAATCTTTCACAAAAAAAACTATGTTAATTATTAGTAGTAGTGGCATTTATATATTTAAATTAAGTACCACACTGAAAGGCAGAAAAGATAGATACAGAAAAAAAGGAAAGAAAGTGTTCAGATTTTACCAGTTAAGAGAAAACTACATTTGTGTTTCTAAATAATTTGTTGTATCAGTATAGAAATATTTACTTATAAATTCATTTTCCAGTAATAATTTCTAAAAATTTTGTTTTAAGATTTTCTTCAGTGTGCATAAAATCAGTAAAAAAGAAGAGCAATGAGGGAAAATAAACAAACAAATAAATAAATAAATTAATTAAATAAATATAATTATTTTTATTCTTATTCTTGCTGCTATCAACATTTCATAAAATCATATCAAGGTTTTTCATGTGTAGAAACTTTAAATATTTCCTGTAGCAGTTCATAAGAGTTCTTAATAATCATCTGTGCATATGCCTATCATCCCCTTGTTCATTATAACTCATTTCATAATATTTTACTGCATATTCTCAGTCTAATATTCTTTATGTTATCTGTTATTCGATTCACAACTTCTAGTAATTTTCTGAAAATGAATGAAATTTTCAGAATGCATCTGTAACACATTCCCTTATTCTCTGAAAAATCAGGAAACAACACCAGGTTATGTATGTAACCCAGTTCCCTGAGAAGGGAATGAAATGCTGTGTCATGGCTGACACTATGGGAACTTCCATTATATTAAATAAGTTAAAATAATGGAACATTTAGAATAGAGTAAATCCTAGGATGAATTTGGAAGAATGAGATTCATTACTCTATTTCTAATAAAGAGGGTAATAGGACTAACTAGGTGTCAGTGGCTATTTAAATGTCTAAAAAATTGCAAACAGTATTTCTTTATTGCTTATAATTGTAAAGAAAAAATAAGTAGAGGACAGAAAATACAATAATTAACAAAGTGTGTTAGAGTTATTTGGTTTCTGTGGGGTTTGTAATAAGGTTTAAATTAATATGCTGCAATACATACTGTATACATATATAGTCATTTATGAAAATGTGCTGTAAGTTCAAATGAACAGTATGAATCACGAACAGAATCTAGAGTTATATTTTGTGACTTTTTTCCTCCATAAAAATATTTGGGTAAGTTATGGCTTTTCTAATACAGAATATTCCTTTTTTTTTTTTCAAACTTCTCGACAGTGTTTTTTGTTTGCTTATTTGTGTGTGTGTGTGTGTGTATTTTTTGCTATATAAGATATTAAACACAAGTAGGTGTGTTGTTTTATAAAAATAAACTAAGTAATATGGCCTGATGCAAATGTTTACTTATGATTCTCCCTCTTGAAGTGATTAAGACAAAAAACACAACTTATGTTACCAAAAAGTCAGAAAGCATACAGTCCTGAAGACTACATGTAACACCTCCCCGGCGAGAATGGTCTTACATTCGTCACCAACCGGATGCTTGACCCAATGTTATACACAGTACCTGAAACTTTGTTGAACACACTGAGCCAGCGTAATGGGCCAATCAGAGGATATAAAGTCCATTGGAGGCAAAGAACACAAGGAACACACAAATTTTAATTTTTTAGATTTGTCTATTTACTTTTATAATTGTAATTGTATAATTGTGTTATAATTGTATAATTTATAAACAGAAAAACAAAATAGGTATCTGAAAATGAATTACATGAAATGTCAACAAAAAAAACAACCAACCTTCTGTTTTTGGAAAATGACAAACCCAAATAAATGGAATGTACTCTTCAATAAAACTTTAGCACATAATTCCCTTTTTAAATCTTTATGAAATTTAGGTGGTGTCTTATAACTTAGCCCTCTAAATTAAATATGCCTATTTATTGTCAATGAATAAATTTGGTTCCGATTTTAAAACTAGTTCTGCTTTACTGTAATTAAATAACTATTTGGTTTAAATAAACAAATTCAGATTATGATTTCGACCCAAAATCAATAGCAAAATTAACCAGCCACAAGATACCTCGACAGTGTATAAAATCATAGAAAACAGATCTTTTTGTCAGGGGAAAACATTTGTAAACAAACAAGATGTGAACTAAGTCACACAATAGCATACAATAAAGACCATTTACCTCAGTCCATTCAATGATTCAAATCAAGTTCAGAGACTACTTCAGTCCATTCTATCAAAATCAGGGAAAGAAAATACCTCTGTCCCTCCGAAGTTGAAAGGAAAAATCCATCAGCAGAAGACATGGTGGATCTACACCAGGTACGCCGAAAATAGAAAAACTCACAGCAGAAAATTCCAATTTCAATGCATACAACAAAACTGGTTTGTACACACAGGCTAACATTCTTAGATATCTCACATACTGTGTCAACAGTATTCACCAAAATTAATGTTCATTACTCACAGCATAGGCCATACTTCACATGCAATAAACAATTTAAACGCATAGGAATACAATACAATACATAGTTTCAATTCATCACATGCACAAAAATAAATCTGCAACTCACCGATTCCTCTGAATTAGCTGTCTTGCAAATCTTTACACCACAATTACAGTGATGACTCCGTTAACCTCAGCTCGACGCTCCCAATGAACAAGGCCATAAACGGTAGTTGTTAGTATTTTAGCTCTAGACAAATCATCTACTTCATTTAATCCTAATGGAGAAAAAAAAAGAAAACTCCCCAGTTATTTTTTTCTAAAATAACTTGTTTCTTTCCCCCCAGCAGCACTTCCAGTGGGCGGAGTTAAGCTCTAAGCTCACTCAATTGGCCAATTTACACCTGCAGTGGTAATTCAAACTATGATTGGATAAGTTTTACTGCAGTAATTTGCATATTATTAAGACAATTAATAAAGAATTTTATTTTCTCTCAATTTTTCTGTCTTTCCTTATATATAGATTCCCCATGTAGGTGAATATAGTAAAATAATTTTTTAATTAGAGTGCAAATTAACTCATTTGAGTCTGGGTTACATACACAAAACAACACATTTTAAACTTAACTTATTTGGAGCATCAACCACACAAGTCCACGTGAAAGTTGTTACTGTAGGAAAGATAATGGATTAAAAAGAGTGCATTACTGTTACCTTGACTTTAGATCAGGCATCATTGTCACAGCTACTGTTAAAGAAGTTAATCAACACCTTCTGACAAATTAGATTCAAGTATTCGGCAGTGCTGCTATAAATGACACATACTACCCTCTTTCTCTCCCACACTTTACGGATAAAACTGTTGGACTGAATATCACATTACATTGAGAATTCATTTCAATTTCAAGTCCAGTCCAGGATATCAGAGTTCTGCACAGAGTTAATTCACATAACAGCAATTCTTTTTAAATTAATCTATATTTGTATAGAAAGTCCTGGTTATTTCTTTTCAGAAATATGTTGCAAACAGTACTGATGAAATTGCATTGTGGGTTATTCTAATCCCCGAGTAGTTTGTAAAACAATTATTAGAAAATAACTTTTAATTTGTCCAGTTACATTTTTACATAGAATTATGAAAACATTATGAATGTGCTTGTGTGAGTGTGGAGGTAAAATGAATATATATGTATATACAGTACTCACAAAAAGTTAAGGATATTCAGCTTCCAGGTGAAATTTCAGGATGCACCTAAAATGCATTATAACCTTTACAGGTGAACTTAATTTGACCTTCTCTACCCTTTTGAATGCACATGTCCAACTGTTCAGTGTTTCAGTACTTTTTTGCATAACTTGCTGTTCTCTAACAAGGCGCTTAACGGCAAAATTCACAACTGGTGTTTGATCCAATCGACCAATAAATTTTCTGGTTCAATTAGAAATGGTATTTAAACAGTCCTCTTCATCATGCTGTTCACATTTTGACATCATGAGACCAAGACCACACCTAACAATTGATCAACAGTACCTCGCCATTGTGAGGCTTCAAACAGGATGTTCTCAGAGGGAAGTGGCCACTGAGCTTAGAGTGTCACAGAGTGTCATCAGCAGTTTGCGACAGAGATACAGGCATAGAAGTGGACGTCCTTTGGCCACATCCCACGTTGATGACTGCTTCATTGTGAACAGTGCCCTGCGGAACTGGATGATGAATGCCGCTCAACTCCAGTCACATTTGAGGGAAGTGAGAGGCACCCAAGTGTCATGTCAGACCATTCGAAACCATTTACATCAGCGTGACCTGCAAAGGTACCTGACCACACCACCAGGCACAGGCATCGGGCCAGGGAGCATTTACGCTGGATGAGGGACCAGTGGGCCTCAGTGCTGATCTCTGATGAAAGTCGATTCATGTTGAGATGTTGGAGATGTCAAGGAGAGCGCTATACATCAGCCACTGTTGTGGTGGTGTTACAGTCTGGGCAGGTGTGTCTACTCAGTACAGAACTGTCCTATATCTTGTGAATGGTACAGTGACAAGCCAATACTACCTGAATAATTAACTCCATTTGAAGTACCTGTTTACCTATAATTTTAGTTTCTGCTTCAAATTAATGTTAGTAAATGATATTAAAAAAAAGAAAATAAATAATAATGAAACAAGCCTCCTAATTTATGTTTTCATTTCATTGTCTGATCACAAGATACATGTTGGCCAGAGTGCCTACCCATCACAGGGCCCACACACATGCACAACAGGCAATTTAGAGACTCCAAACAACCTAGAAGCATGTCTTTGGACTGTGGGAGGAAACCACCAAGCACACAGTGAGCAGGACTCAAACCCAGGACACTAGAGAGATGAGGCAAACGTGCTAACCAGTAGGCCATCTAGGTCTAGAATTCAGTTAGAGTCTTCTTTCTTCATATCGTTCTGTTTATTTACTAAATGACAGATGTGGTGGTGTAGCACTTGCAAGAGAATCCACCAAATTTGAGCTGGATGCCAAAAATTAAACATCATTTATTATATTTATTTCTTTCATTGTTTATAAAGTTTAGCCCTGATAAAATGTTTATACCAACTGCTCCTGATTATTAATTGAAAAAAAAACCCAGTGTGACATTGTAACAAAAATAGATTTGCTCATAATTCCATGTAAAATTTAAAATAAAAAGTAATAGAACAGGATAATATGATCAATGCTTCTGTGAAATGCTGCTGTAAAATAAAAAATATATAATCATTACATCTAAGGATTCAGTGGGCCTGCATTGATTACTCATAAGTAAGGTTCGAATTTCAGCAAGGTTCCTAATTCTCAGTGGCTCAGTTATATGATTGATGGTTTTGTACAAAAAGTATAACCTGTTTGTGATAAAATCATCTTCTGTATAAATAAATGTTAATTATAGCTTAAGAACATAAATAAAGTAAAACGATTCCCAGAACACAAGAAGACGCTGACACAGTTAGAGAAAAAAACTGTATTATGTATTTATTATCAGGACAGCAGTAAGAACTACCTAAAAGGAGAAAAAAATAGAAATACAAAGATAGCAATGAAACATTTTTAATTGTTGTACAAAGTTGCAAAAACATCTTCAGTAATATGATTTTTTAGCAGATTTATTGAGGTTTAATGAGGGAGCAACTGACTTTGGAACCACTGCAATAAAGTAGCTACTAAGGATAATAATGATAATAATAATAATAATAGTAATAATAACCACTAAAATACTATTATTTCCCCCTTTATTCTGGGTGCTTCAAAATGCGTAATAACTCTTCTAAACATTTTAATCATTAAATTTATCGAAAGCACATGGCTAATTTACACAAGTGTTTTAGTTGGAACTTAAACCGACATATTTATCAAGCATTAATTAATAATTAAAAAAAAAAGAAGGATATTTAAAAATAAAACATACATTAAATAAAGAATGTATACAATAAACTTATAATAAAAAAAAGAGGTTCAGTTTGCACCAGGGTTCAGATGCGTGTCAGTTTGCTCAGTGTGATAAAATCTCTTGTTTTTAATCTGCTCTCTGAACTGTCTTCTCTGTGGTTAAAGTGTTGGTAGTGATGTTAAATACACTCAGCCATTTCCTTCCTTTTTTAGGAAAGATCAGGCAGTCTTTCAGTACTGATATAAAACAACAAGCATGGTTCAAATAATAAAACTTGCACCGTATTAGTAATATACATTTTACGTCTCCTTCATTTCCACTGTATTTACTTATTATTTCTGTATTCATTTATTGTGTGTGTGTGTGTGTGTGTGCTTACAGACAAGATAAACTACAGATAAAAGAAAAAATGCACATATGACGAAACATGCAAGCAAACCCCAGTACAAAGTGATCTTTCATGATTATGATGCTGCTGAACAGTCCTATAAAGAATGTTACTGTCCATACTTCCAGCATCTTTCAGATATTAGCTGGTATGTGACTGCAACTAGTGAGCATTCTGATGTTGACTGTGACAAGACATAGTTTCTTTGGCCTACTCTATCCTTGAGCAGATAGCCCTGCCATGTTTCTAATGCCACAGTAAGAAAGAAATACTCCAGAACAAAGAGCAATCTTCCAGGTATCTTATGCTAATATGATACATTGCAACACTGATTTAGAAGAAACAGTGTGTCCTTTAAAAGAAAAGTGAAACTTTTGTATTGCATTGCAGACTTTTTATAAGGCATTTAGAACTTAATCATGCTTAGCATTCCTCAGTACACAACAATCTGTGGCTCTATCTATTTAATTTGAACTAAGCAAGTGGACAATTTGAGGCTGTTTAAACTTCAGGCTTCTTTTAAATGTCATTAAGTTAATTTACAACACCCTATTCCAGTGTCATACAGAGACTTTGGCAAGAGGCTATTTAATATATTTCAAACGGTCATTTTGTAGATGAAATTGCAGAAGAGTTTGGTATATATGAAGACACCATTATAGAGGAAGATCTGACTTTCTCAATAAGTGTCCTGTTAAATTACAGTGACATTATATTCTTTATTCTATTGTTACTTAACTGAGTTGATTCTTTGTTCTTGTGTCTGCAGACTTTTTGTCTCTTTTTTTAGTGTTAACGGATAAAGCGGTACAGACAATGGAATGGAATGGAAAAACACTGTCATTTACTGAAGATTTCTAAGTGTTAAAAAACCCTGCAAATAGATTGAAGCTGATTTACTTACATTTGCATCAAATGAATGAATATGCAGTTTGTGAGGTCTCTTTCTAAAGGCACTTCTCTACACAAAAAACAAATCTGTGATTTTGTGGTACACACCCAGTTTTCACCACACCTTACAATGCTATGTCATGGATTCTCAGAGGCAACAGATACAAGTGCAGACATAGAGTGAGCACAAACCAATATATCAAAATCTACAGATTTTGAGAAAGGCAACCTAACTGCAACAGCAACAGATGACTGACAATGAGAATTACTAAAAATAAAAATAAATACTGGTACAAATACTGCAGAATATACATTTTAGCACCATGTCAAGTTAAACCAGTTTAATTGGATTTTACCTGCTGCTGAGACCAAAGAATAACTGCCAGGTAACCTGTGCCAACTTTATACCTTAAAAGACGGAGTTACAAGAAAAGGAGTGCCATTTTAAAGAACAATGAAACTTTACATGCCTTTAGATCATGCTTTGCATTTCACAGAACACAAAAAACTGTGGCTGTATCCTTTTAATTAAAATTTCAATTAGATAAATCGATTAGTTTATATTTCAGGGTTCTTTTAATTACAGTCAACATGTTATTTTACTCTAACGCACTAGTAACATCTTTACTGTTAACAGGGTCAAAGTGGGTCTGGAGCAAATCCCAGCAGCACTTGGAACTAGGTGGGCTAATTGACGTGTATGGGATGCCGGTCCATTTGCAGGGCACTACTGTACACACAATTGTATACTCATTGATATTTTAGCATGTCCATCCATCAGTGAGTGATAACTGAAGCACCTGATGGAAGAATGGAAAATGGAGTGGTAAGGCAGATATACAGGACTCTGAAGTTATTAGGTGGCAATGCTTCCCAAATAAAAAAAAAATAAATGAATTTAAAAAAGATAAATTTATTCATGGAAAATTCATTCGATGTTTCCTTTTTATGAACAGAAAGATTGAGCACCTAGGAGATTAGCCAAGATGGAAAAGAGACAAAGGAAGGTTCAATGTTTTAATTAAATGTTTCTTGAAAACCCCATGAATAGATCAAATTTCTATAAATTCCTATAATTTCATTTGTATTCTTTTATATATATATATATATATATATATATATATATATATATATATATATATATATATATATAAAAGGAATACAAATACAATAAACTATATATATATAGTGTGTGTATGTAGTGTGTGTATATATATATACACTATATTGCCAAAAGTATTCGCTCACCCATCCAAATCATCAGAATCAGGTGTTCCAATCACTTCCATGGCCACAGGTGTATAAAATCAAGCACCTAGGCATGCAGACTGTTTTTACAAACATTTGTGAAAGAATGGGTCGCTCTCAGGAGCTCAGTGAATTCCAGCGTGGAACTGTGATAGGATGCCACCTGTGCAACAAATCCAGTCGTGAAATTTCCTCGCTCCTAAATATTCCACAGTCAACTGTCAGCTGTATTATAAGAACGTGGAAGTGTTTGGGAACGACAGCAACTCAGCCACGAAGTGGTAGGCCACGTAAACTGACGGAGCGGGGTCAGCGGATGCTGAGGCGCATAGTGCGAAGAGGTCGCCAACTTTCTGCAGAGTCAATCGCTACAGACCTCCAAACTTCATGTGGCCTTCAGATTAGCTCAAGAACAGTGCTCAGAGAGCTTCATGGAATGGGTTTCCATGGCCCAGCAGCTGCATCCAAGCCATACATCATCAAGTGCAATGCAAAGCGTCGGATGCAGTGGTGTAAAGCATGACGCCACTGGAGTCTAGAGCAGTGGAGATATGCGAGTCAAGGCAGGTGAGCGAATACTTTTGGCAATATAGTGTATTTATATATATGTATATATATAATAATACAAATAGAAATATATAGAAATTTACAACGACACTGTACAGAATAAACTTATGGACATCAAGGTGACTGAAAAGCAAATCTCTACAGACAAAAGCTTTCACTTTCATTTTAAAGTAATTGAAAACTGCAGAAACAATGGGCATTGTCTGTGTAAGTCTATACTTTCATTTCAGTGTAAATGGAAATAACAACTGGAGGAGAGAAACACCCTTATACAAATCATTAGATGATGAAAAAGTGGGGCAGTGTTTTGCTGTATTATATAAATGACACCTGAGAGCATTCAAACCACATTCAAACAAGAGCTCTCCTGCACCTAGCACACAGGTAAGAAATCTTGAATTACAGATCATTTATAAATAAAATACATATGAATAGTTATTACAGAGTTCTTAAAAGTACATTGTATATTTGAGACTTTTTAAGGAGTTTTTTTTTTTTGAAAAATGTCAAATAGCCCCAGTTTTTTCAGACCTTTTTAAGGGCATTTGTTTATGCTTGGCCCGCCACAGTCTCTCTGTGGGGTTGCGATCTGGATTTTGACTTGACCATTACAACACCTTGATTATCTTCTGCTTTAGCCATTCAGATTTAGATTTGCTGGTGTTCTTGAAATCATTGTTCTGGTGCATGACCCAATTTTAATCCAGCTTAAACTCCTGGACAGATGGCCTCTCATTCATCTTCTTGTGCATTTTATTAGTAACACCTGACTGCTAATTACGCTCTTAATGATTGTGGAAGTAGGAAATAATGAATAAAAACACAGAACTAAAGGAAGGTGTACTTTCTTGTCCCCCTGAATGTACTTACTTACATTAGACTTAAGGCTTCAAGATCCGAGATTGCTATCAGCACATTTGTAGTTCTACCCTCCAGTGAATGAGTATAAATCTTTTAACATGTGAAAAAGTCATTCTGAAACGCAAGTCTAATTAGATGAATACTGAAAAGTGCTTTGTTGTGAGCCTGTCAAAGAATTAATTCATTCTAATTAGGAGTGTAACTGTACACAAAATAAATATATGTTACGGCAGAGGAAACGAATGTTTTTCAAATAGCCAATATACAGCAAGAAGGAAGGTGGGTAAGCTCTGCTCCATGGTAACAGGCAGCGTAGCTGATCCAATTTCAATAACCGCAAAGCTAAAGCCTGGCACCAGGCAGAACGCTTCAGGCTTCTAACAACGGCCACTTTCACTCTCAGCACATTTTCAGGCTTATGCACAGACGAGGGAAGGTCAGGTGGTTTTCGCTTTATCTCTGTCCTTTGTTGTTCTTTGTTGTACTTTAATCCCACCAGAGGATCGTGTTGCAATCAGGAATGATTCTGTGACTGCCTCACATTAAACTGTATATGGATAAGGCGCTGAACAGCAGTTACGGATTCACCACTTTTTAAATACTTTTCAACGACAAACACTCAATACTCACGCATCCGTAGTTACCATAGCCACTGGCTACTGAAATCGCTACGTCTATGCTGCCTGTTAAGAAGAAGCGGAGCTTACCTGCCCTCCTCGTTGCTAGGTATTAGCTGTTTAAAAAACATGCATTTCCTTTACTGCACCCTATATAAATATCTTACGGTGGTGGCTCAGTGTAATAGATTTTTAAAACAGCAAAAATATTAATTGCCTGAATTTGAGCGTTAGGTTTCAATTTTTAATTGAACTTTCAGTACATACTGAAACAAAAACTGTGCTTTAGAATGTATAAATGTAAACATGGCTAATTAAGAAGTAAAAAGTAAAGAAGTAAAAAGTGTTTGATGTATGCCAGGTGCCATGGCTTGCATTAGCTTTGTTAGCAGTACGAACAAATTGTACTCGCTAATCAGTAGGAATTAACTGCGGATACCATGTAAAAGGGGAAAAAAGGATGTTACAATTTTGTGTGTATAACTAGCTAGCAGGTTAATGTGAGTTAAATTTTACTCTATACACTAGCTAGCTAGATACTTAGTCACTAACCTTTTTCCATGTCAATCTGCCAATATACAATAAATTAGCATTAATCAGTGTTTCTCCTCTACTAGTTTTTCCTTTTGTGTTTTTTCCTTGCATGTGGATAGTACTCGTGTTAGTTACTTAATTTATTTATTTAAATTTCAGTTTCTATCTTTTCACACCACACAGTGGGCTCCATCGACTGCATGATGAAAACTTTTCTCCAAATGATAGTAATGTGTATCTTTAATCATGAGGCTCCATGGTGATTACTGCCTTCCAATCACAATCCTCCACAACCACAATCTTCTTTCCTAACAAACTGTGTTGTTCTTGAATAGTTACTAAGGAATCATATTGGGTTATGTTTCTAAACTGTCAAACCAAATTCAACTCATGATTTCTGTTCATGTTTTTTTTTCTCTCCAGCAAAGCAATTTGGAAGTCACAGTATTAAAATCAATCAAGTTTTAACTGCCGACCTTGGGCGTGATGGCATATTATACTGTTCCTTCTCAACGTGGTGGGCAAATACCACTGCAGACCAAAGACAGAGACTGTCTCTCAAACCTTGATGTTGTGTGGGCCAATAAATATGAGGGTGAAACAATAAGTCCTATAAATGCCAAGAACATGGAATTGAAGTTTTACAAAGGTGCCCCACCACAATGGCTGAATTTCTACTGGGCTGAAAAAGAGAACTCCCCTTTTGTCAAGCGGGATAAGTATCAAGAATTACTCACAATGATCAACAAAACCAAAAATACAAGCTGGAGCACAGATCATATTAATTTGTTCCATGAGCCAGGCAGTGGAGGCTCCACCCTGGCCATGCAGGTACTGTGGGACCTGAGAAAACGGTTCAGATGTGCCAAAGTATTGGATTCTACAACAGACGCAAAGGCAACAGCACAGGAAGTGCTGCGCTTATTTAAAGCAGGTGGTTTAGAAAACCAGAACACTGTTCTCCTTCTTCTGGACAACAAGTACACAAGTGACGATACTTCATTTCGAGAAAGCCTTGAAGAAAAGCTCTGTGATGAAATGAAAGTGACGAAAATCACTACTACAATACCTGTGGTCATCATTTTAAACTGTCTCCGCCAGAGAGACAATGCAAAAACCAAAAGAAATATAAGTCTGCATTTAACGCTTTCAACAGAAGAGCATAACAACTTTGACAGTAAACTGAATGACATCATTCAAAAACATGGAGACAGACATGCTGAACTGTATGCCTTTAACATTATGCAGAGCAAGGACAGAGCATCATACGTTGAAAAGGTCTGCAGAATTCATACATTAAGAAAAAAAAGGAGGCCCCGCAAACAACAACTTCTGGCATTTTTGGCTTTGATTAATTCATATGTCCCTGGATCTGATCTCCCACTGGAAATCTGTGAGCTGTTCATCAAGAAGAACGCTGATAATTTCTCTTTGGAGACGCACATGCAGCCCTTCACAGACTTTCTTGTCATATTCTCAACATCAGAGGAAGGAACCAGAAGTGAGGACATACATGTACGCTTGGTACATCCCATGATTGCTCATGAATTTTTAAGACTGTTAACTGAAGCTGGGGTTACCAGAAGTGACACTACATTAAAGCTACTGAGAGACATTTGCAGAAATGACATGACTCCGTGTTTGGAGAAAATTATTATTAAAAGATTACTCACAAAGCGAGAATGTAGTCTGACAGAACAGGACAAATCCTCCAAAGGGACCCAAGATAAATTCTCCAAGCTGCTCCTAGATATAGAACAAATGGAAAACAAATCCATTTGCATTGCAGTGTTGAAAAGGGCCTCAAAGATATTTAAAACTGATCCATTTTATCCACAAGCTCTTGCCCGTTTCTATTACATTGAGCTAGAAGCTTATGAAAGTGCTACACACTGGGCTAAAATGGCAATTAGGAGGGATGAAAGAAACTCCTTTATCAGAGACACCCTTGGACAAGTGCAAAAAAATTATTTAAAAAGAAACCATGGAGCAAGTGCTAGAAAAATCTTGCAGCTTGGAAAACAAGCAACTAATGCTTTTAAAGATGAACAAGAATTCGCCGAGAAAGAGGAGGCACCAGAGATGCCTGGCATGCCAGGCACAGCTACAATCTTCAACACCCGGGGTATCTTTGGCTACATGCAAGTGGCAAACATCATTTTTGGATATCTTACAAAGGCTGACAACGAATGGGCCAAGGTACTTACAAAGGAAACAAACCCACACTGTTTTCTCAATTCTTACGAAAAAGGCATGTGTCAGATTTATAAAAGTCTGATTAAATGTCTAAGAGATGAAGTTGAGGACAAGTTTGAGTTTTTTGAATGGTATCTTCTTTACTCAAAGCCAAGCATCCACAAAGACGAACCTGCATACTTTAGGCCTGAAGTTTACGAATGCTACAGCAAATTTGTAAAACAATCCCAACAGAATAGATCAGCACTGCAGATCCTCAAGGAAAGAGAGGTCAGCACATTTGCAGGATTGCTGAACACTGAACTTCAAGGCCCTGACCTGGAAGTGATAACTGAACAATGGAAAGAAATGTATTTGCATTCACCGAGTGAAGTCCAGAATATCCAAAACTACATTGTTGCACAGGTCTTGTTAAGTCAAAGACATGGCACATCAACAGCACTCAGACCATTGGAAGAACTTCAGACAATGTTACATAATCTCTGGACTGAACAAAAAGATCTAAGGAGTCCAGAGTTCTACCTCTTGGTCCTTCTGCTCTTTTGGCCTGGTGCACAACAGGACAGACGCAACAGTCTGGACATATCTCAATGTGTTAAATATATGCATCATTCCTTTGAGAGAGTTTACAAATATTTCCTACGCTCTCGTTACCTCAGGCCTCTCTTCTTTCTCAGTGTACACCATGGACTACAGAGATTTGTCCAAAATTCATTCAGGCATAAAAGTCCAATTTACAAACTTACTAAAGATCGGAAATTGATGCTTACATGTGATATTCTAGGATGTGACATTCCACAGCTACTACGTGTGAGAGGAGAGGTGAAAGATTATAAGGTTTTTGCAGTACAAGGATCTGAGAAGATTGAGGTTTCTCCTGATCATCCAGCCAGTGTCCGTGGTCAAGGACAGGTTACTTTCTATCTTGGCTTGAACATCAAGGGACCTGTGGCTTATGAAATTACCTATGAAAAGTAAAGCTGAAGACAAATACTTCAGATATGAGCATGTGCTCTGGTTGAAGTTCAGGTTTCAGTGAATACACAGAGATTAAATGAATGCAACCACCATTATGAAAGGAAGTTAGTAAAATCCTGGATGAAAGTATAAAACAAACTTCCTATAGATATATTGTTACTGGTGTTTTAAAAAATTTACCTGATATAATGGTTATAGCACTCTCCTTCATAATGGGTCAACTTTTGCTGGACTACCTTCAACTGCACAATATTTTCAAGCACTTGATTTACTTAAATCTAAAATTTATGTAAGTAACTGAAAGTTCCTCATAATCTGACGCAGCTATGCATGAGCTTATGTTGAGTTTATGAGAGTGCCATTCAGATTATACAAAATACTTGTGTGTAGCCAGAATTTTATTGAGTTAAGTGTCTAAGACAAAAAAAAATCCGCTTTTAGAGCAATGTTTTTTAATAATGATGCTTTTTCCTTTAATGACATTCAATGACACTGGTCAGTTTATTCTATTATTTAAGAGAATATTTTTGCATTTTAATAATTGCCTCACATAACACCCCGAGATACCTCAATCTTTCGGAAAACTCCAGCTTCGTATATAGATGAAGTCTGTAGCACCCCAAACTCAACTCTGAATGTATGTAATGCATTGCATCATTCTTGTGCATTTATTACATGAATGTTATTTCTTCATTGATATTAATACAATAAAACTAAAAGCAGCAACATATAGATGAAATTACATGACTAGCTAACACAGCTTGTGTCTATTGTTCTGCATCAAAACAGACATTTCGTAACAAGACTCACTATTCTAAGCTAACCAGCTTGGCAGTCCAGCAAAAATGCCTCTAAGTAATGAGATTTTAATTAGTTTTAGTGCACAGAGGGTAACTATGTACCGTATATTTATTTTGTTGTTGTTGTTGTTCTTGTAGTAGCTATTCCTCTTTTGCACCATCATCTAAATGATACGTGGAACTTTGTATTTCAACAGATAATTACGTACTATTAACTTGTTAAAGAATTGGTGGAGGGTGTTTTTTCTTTTCATTTTCAAATTCTGCATTCTAAAATACTGTAATGATGCATTAACATAAACAAACAAACAAATGAAATCATCTTAAGCATTTAAAGGCCTCTTAGTCAATTAATTTTCTTAGTTGAGACATTAGTATGAGTGAAAATGTTTATACTGACAAACTGAACACTGTAAACCTCAATAAAACACTGCATGCTAATTAAACGCTGGAGATTTGCTGACTGTTGTTTCTACTCTGAGGTCAAGCAAGTTGCCTTAAAAATGTCAGACTGAACATCTCTTACACAACACTGCCGCCGCACTGTGCTTTAACTCATTGCATCTTTCAGATGTGGAAATTTTTTGGATCATGTCTTTATTGAAATCAGACACTGTAGTTTGGGTAAAATTAAGATGGTTTGGGGTTGCTGATGTGCTATAATGTCTTAAAGGTCTGTGTGAATGAATATGAGTGAATTGTAGTTATTTTTAAATAGTTTTAAACAATTATTATTTATTATTTATAAAGCAGGTGCAATAATAATAAATTAAGCAATAATAATAATAATAATAATAATAATAATAATAATAATAATAATAATAATAACAATAAATCAATAATAATTATAATATTATTTATAATTATGCTCTAAAACATCCTAATGATAATTCATATACATTTTGAAGTATTATAGAGAAATATTAGTAATTTATGCAAACATGTTCTTTTAGAAGGCATGGACGTTTTAATACTTTAATAGTACATGTCAGGTTGAATAATTCATTTGATTGCAAATTATTGCAATGAAGTAATAAAAGTAATATTGCGTTTTTGATTGAAGAGCTGTCTGATACAATACTTCTGCCATCTCTAGGTGGCGATAGTGACGGAAAAAAAAAGCGAGGAATTAATGTCAAGGAAACACGATTTGTACTGCGCATGTGCGGAAATGCGTCTGAAGCGTGACGACACTATTTAGTGCAGTATCTATAATACTGTTATTAAAACACTACTAATAATATGATGTTATAAGCAATCGAAACCGCGCATGCGCAGTACACACCGAGTAGTGACAGGATGTTTTATGTATTTTGGTGTGGGCGTAACTTTTCATAGAGGGCGTATCTTGTAAGGGGCGTGGTTTGTTGACGGAGTCAGGTTTTTTTTTTTTTTTTTTTTACATTGGTACAGTGATTATAACGTTTCAATGTGGCATGAATGGAATGCAATAAGCTGGTGACAATAAATATCAATAGTTTTTTATTACAATTACTTCTGATGCTATTTATTTATTTAGTAACTAATTGTTTTCAAAATACAACAACAACAACAACAAAAAAGATATAAGGACAGTGGAATGGAAATAGTGGCGTCAACGTAGATGGCTTTTATTTTGAAATATCCTCTCAAATAGACTCTCAAAGTCTAAGCCAACTTTGTTCCGGTTGCAGGCGAACCCTCTATTAGAACATTAGCCAAGTTAATCAGTAGTCAACATTAGTCAGTTGTCCCGCTTGAAAGAACCGACTCCCTCGCCCGAATCGACTGGCAACGTTAATTGTTCGATTAAAAAAAGAGCCGATTCAAAGAGTCGACACCTTCATGATTCATGTATTACAATTGAACACATGTGTTTATATTGGATTAGAGGCCAGTGCGCTTCTTGTTACGAAACAGATCTTAATCACAATGCCACGGGTCTCTCTTAAAACTAAAGGACTTTCGAAAATACCCGGATAGTTAAAGCTGGAAGCTTTTGGAAGAGTGAGGTAAGGGGATCATCTGATACCGGCTTTCAACCAAGCTTGGTATTGTTTATGGCACCATGACATGAATGATTTAATCTGATTTATGGCACTTTTATTGATAGTTCCTAGGCCGCTACAGGTGCCACCGGAGGCGTGTTAATCCTCGACACAGGGCCGGCTTTGATTAATTCACCAGGTTATTTTTTTAAACATAACCCAATGACGACTAAAGTCATTTTTTTTTTTTTTAGAAATTTCGATAATGTACGTATTATCTAATTAATGTTCGTTGTCGTGAAATTGGCGACATTCTTTTCATTTAATTTCTCAATATACTCGGCGTTAGCCTAGAGGCTAATCGTCTCGCGCATTTCTTTTCTTTTTCTTTTTTTCTTTTTCTTTTTTTTTAAGCTGCGCGCGCGAGTTCTGGACGTATCACTTTCCGTCATGTTTTAAGTGCACTGAGGGACCGAGACCGTAGCGAACCGCTAAGACGGCAAGTGCACTAGATAGGGCGTCGAAATAGTGCGCGGACGCGGATTTGGACGCAGGAAGAAGCACGTGCCGTTAAAGACGTGTGTTGAACTGTCGTCAGGTCCGCGGCTTTTTCTCGTTCGATACGTTATCGACTTCCTGTGACCAATTTGTTGGATTTTCTTCTTTTGGAGCTGGATTTATTACACTAAAATAAAAAGGTAAGAGGATTATTCTATTAAAAAAATATATTTTATCTTCATATTTATATTTATTTATATATATCTATGAAAACATAGAAACAAACAACAACAACTGATATGGGATGCATTATAAGGACTAGGAAATCCACGTTAAATGAAGTCGATGGCTTTTATTTATGACCGTGTAAATAATACTATTTAAGATCTTTTTAAGACCAGAATGTGTTTGTACTAGCATTTTACGGCATTGTATGGTGTCAACATTGTAAACAGCAGAGTACATTTGCTTTAAGATTAGGGGAAATTCTGCTTGGTCATTCTGTGGATTTTTATCGTGCAGATCTGGCAACCCTGGTCTTGCTTTCATTTTAGATTTCTGCTAGCAGAAACAATAAGCAGGTCAGCCTTGTGTCTTCTAAAATCATTAACCTATATAAACTGCAACTTGTGTGCTCAGGGTTAAATTAGTTTAATATTAACCGTATATCTATTTAATTACTATTTGTTCAACTGATACTATAATATATCAGTTCATTTGATAACCGAAATTTATTTATTTTGGAGGATCATCAAAGTTCTCGTTTTATTTTTGCAGAGTCACTGAAAGAAGCGTCATTATGGCCACAGCTTTGGAAGACACCAGTGTGCTGGAAGAAGAGCTGACGTGTCCTGTTTGCCTTGACCTTTATAGAGAGCCCCACCTGTTGCCATGTGGCCACAACTTCTGCCTTCAGTGTCTGCGGAGGCTGAAGAGCCGCTCAGAGCGCGGTCGTCTGCGCTGCCCCGAATGCCGTGAGAGCCACCGATGCTCCACACAATGGCAGAAGAACTTCAAGCTCGCCAGCATCGCTGATGGCTTTCGGCGGCGCAGCCGTTCCCAGCGGCCTAGCCAGAGCCGACCAGGACCATCATACAGGACCAGTGAGGTGCGCTGTGATTATTGTGGGCCGGACAACACTGGCGATTCAGCCAAGAGATCCCCAGCGGTGAAGACCTGCCTGAAATGTGAGGTGTCCATGTGTCCAGAGCATGTGCAGCACCACCTTGAGCTCCCTGCCTTCCGTGAACATCCACTGGTGGAGCCGCTGAGCGACATGAAGAAGAGAAAGTGCACAGAGCATGACGAGATGTTTCGATATTACTGTATGGATGAGCGCAAGTTCCTCTGCAATGCTTGCACCATTGAGGGAGGGCACAACAGGCATTCGATCAAAACGCTCAAGAATACCATGAAGGATCTGCGGGTAGGGTGCACAATACTGACATAACCATATGTTTTACACTACCATTAATGCCTAAATAATAAGAGAGTAGAACGTATGCATGATTCCACGATTAGGGAGTCATTAACTCTAGCTTTTTTAAAGTATTATCTTTGTATCAGTGCCTACACTGAATCTAAGACCACCATCTAAGAATCTAAGGCCACCATTTTAGCCCATCTCAGCCAACATTACTTTATTGAAAGTGTCTTTCTTTCTTTAAAAATGGCAGCAAAAATGCTTTTAACTGAGTAAGAGGGATGAGTTTTTTTTAGCATAGTATTTGCAAATATACACAAGGCCTAAAAGACATTCAGATGGTTCACTCAGACTGCATTTTTTTTTTATTAATAATTTATTTTCAATATAAGCTGGTTAACCAAGCTGTATTCTCAAAGTGACCACACCAGTTAAGTTCACAATATGATTGGAAAATAAAGGTTAAGAGAACCTCATATCCTCAGGCGATTTGAATATTCAGCTTTCTGTTGCATATTTGGTAGGTGTGAATGTGCTCAAGTAGCCGGGTTAAGTGAGCATTGTAAGACACTAAAATTTTCATAATCTACTCATGGAAAAGGGTATTTCCAGCATAACAGAATAAATTCACACATGAATGCAATGATGATAATATTTTTAATGTATTTAAATCTGTGGGTATAAGTAATATTTTTAGGATATTGACTTGTTGCATACCATTGGTGAAAAGGGCCTGTGTTTACAATGTCTTTCATCTTTACCTTTATGTATGTATTTGTAAGGAACACAAATGGCATCTCAATCGTGGAATCCAAAGTTATAGTAATAAAGAGAGAAATATACCGGTAGTGCAGCAATACAGTGCGTCACCCTGTATCAGGCAAGAGAGGACTTTGAATTGTACTTGTAGATCAGTTTATTGCTAAGAAGGTTGTATACAGAGATACACGGGATGTTTGGCAGACTTTGTTTAAGCAATCTTCTCATCATTCTATTTATACCTTATTTAAATACTCTTTTTATACTTGAGGATCTCAAAATGATGCAATTATTATTATTACAATTATTAATAATGATGTTCATTCTGATTGGTCAGAAGGTTCTCCTTAATTTGTTAATAGCTCTGACAGGCTTTAATGCAAATCCGACAGACCGACAGATGTTATTGTTTCTATAGTAACAACGTACACAGGGGCTGCTAAAGCAGATGCAAATGGAAAGCAGAAAGTGACCGAAGCATGAAGCTTCTGTACGCCTCAGGGCTCTTGTTGGACTGATTTAGTCAGCCTAACCCATGTTACAGTGATGACTAGGGAATTGTTACTATCGCTAACAATACGATCACCCGCTGTCTCTTTGAAGAGTGCTGGAACACAGGAGAAAAGCAGAGCAGTGTTTTTGTCCCGCGTGCTTTGTCCATCGATTGAACCATTGAGCTGACAAGAATATGAACTGGGAATCTGTGATCCATGTTTCTCCGGTGTATTTTGTGATTTAAAAGACTGCAATTCAGAATACTGAAACATCATGAATGTTACTTATCTGGAAAAATAGAAAAAACATTCTGAGCTATAAAAAAAAAATGAACATAATGGATGTTTTGTGCAAGTATACACAATAGTATATACTATATATATATAGTTTAAGCTCATTGCATTACAAAATGTCTTTTTGTGTATTTCTTTCTCTCTGTAGGGGTCTCTGGACACACAACTGCAGAAGGTGGACAAGAAGATCAGAAGAGTTGAGAAAAATATGCAGGAACAAAGAGAGGTGGAGCAGCAAAACAAGGTAATCATACTTGATTCCCCCTGTCTCTATCAAAGTGAATCTTGTATGCACACATTTGCCTGCTTTGTTCCAGGCCTTGGTGGAACAAGTGGACAGGCAGGTGGACATCCTACGAGGGGTTCTGATGACCAGGCTGGATGGATTCCTGTCGTCGCTGAGCGAGTGTGTGCGTTCTTACGAGGGAGAGAACAGCCTCATCATCCAACAGGACTTGGTGCGAACTGAAGAGGACCGTAGTCGCCTGGGGGTCGTCCACGCAGGAATCGAGCAGCTGCTACAGGAGAATGACCCGTTCCAGTTCATTAAGGTCAGGCTCTATTCCTTCTACGGTCATATGCATCGTGACATTTGGTTTATGGACCAAGCCAGGGTGAGCTGTTAAAGGAAAATAATTACAACAGTGTTCAAAAAATCTATCAGGTGTTTCATTCATTTGGTTATAATGTATCTGGATGTTATTGATTTATAAAAAAGTGAGCATACAGCATTTTGTAAGGGTGCAGAAGAGTGTTCATTCAACTCTAGACTGTTACGAGTTTACGGGCTTGTAATCTGAAAATATTAAGGTGTTTTCTGGTTTCTTTTTTTTCCAGGAATATATGTCATGTGCCAAAAGGTAAGAAGCCAGATTGAATGATATGGCAACATTTAAAGTCACCATTTAAAGTGAATTTGATGATTCAATGTGATTCTCAGTTACCACAGGCTTCTGAAAAGGCCATTGTTTCAGCCACAAGCCGTGACAATGGATACAGAGGTCATTGAGGAACGTATGGAAGGAAAACTGGAAGATTTTATGACTGATCAGCGGGAAAACATCACCACGTTCATTAACACCGTCTGTAAGTTGGGATGAGAGAGAGTTAAGCACACAGTAAAAAGCAGAAAATAATCCAGTTGTTTGCTGGAGTGCACCAAGTGATGCCAGTGGATGTTTTCTCTAAGATTGTTAAAAATACTTATAACACCAGTGATGAAACTGAATGCTGAAAAAAAATGAATGTATCATATGAGAGAATGGTATGATGATACGCAAAATATTACATCAATATGATCAGCACTTCATTACCCGTTTTATTCTTCTTTGCCGCAGCAATTTGCCAATGATTACATTTTTTATTTTTTAATGAATAACATTATTCATTTGTAGTTAATCAGCACTGAAACACAATGTACAGTGTAGGCTTCTGGGGTTTTTTTTAGCCACAGATTTCAGTTCCTCCTTTTGGATCATTTCAGCCCCATGCACACTTGTCTAGTTCTTTTTTTTTTTTTCAGGAAAAAATGTGTGTTTCTCTTTTTAGGTACAGGTGATACAGCAAATGAAGGAGATGAAGGAGTGGAAGAAGAGGAGGAAGACAACAGCGATGAAAACGATAGCAGTGACATAGACGAAGAGCAAGAGGAGGAGATGAGCGAAGATGAGGAAGTGTATGACCACAGCGAGTCTGCTTATGACTCGTCCCCCGAGGAGGAAGAGGAAGAGGAGGATGCGTGATGCTATCCTCACTGAGCCTTCCCTACACTTGTAAGCACTTTGTTGCATTTGCAAAATTAAAAGTTATTGTTCCTCTACCTTGTTTTTATTCATTTTTGATAACCAAAAATATCTAGTAAAGTTTTCTATCCTAGGCTGGTCTCTAGGGAATTTGGATGTGTTCTCATCTAAATAACATTCAGCCTGGGGTCTGGAGTGTGTTTAACACATGTATTAAGAAAAATAATATTAAGCATCATGACATAAAACATTTTGAATATACCTGAAGTTATGTGAAAATAAGTGGAAAAGTGTTTTGATACTAACTAAAGTGACTGTGACTTTACGTATGAGCATCCCTTTATGGATGAATGTGTTGGTGTAATATAAAATTAGCCTCATTTCAAATTGAAGCACTGAATGTAATTGCTGTATTTCTTTTCTATATTTCTTAACTTGTATCAAGCACATTTTTTGCACTAAAAATTGATATTTACTGGGCATTGAATATTTGTATACACACTCCATCCACTTTATTAGGAACGTCAGTATACTCATCCCATCTGCCCATCATGTGCCAGCAGCACATGGCACATAAATCCATGAAACTTGAAACTATAGGTCAGGAGATTCACACCAAACTTCAGAATGGGGTAAAGTGTTGCTTAGATCCAAGTTCTTGGCAGGCTGGAGTGGAAACTGATCAGGTTGTGTGTTCTAAGATTCTTTTCTGCTCAACAAAGTTGTAAAAAGTGGGTAATGGAGTAACTGCAGTAACACCTATGGGGTGTGTGTGGGGGGGAAAAAAAAAAAAAATCTCCAGGCCAAAGACATCACGATTTGCGCCATTCCTATGTGTGAGATTTACATTAACTGAAGCTCTTGACCTGTCTCTGCATTGCAGCCATTTAATTAGCTGACTGGGTAATTGCATGAATGAACAGGTGTTCCTAATAAAGTGGCTGGCGAGTGTATATTGGAATAGATGATTATATGCGGAAGGGCATGTGTACTGCACAATTTTTTTTTTTTTTTCCCCAGCCATGAATTTGTTTATTAAATAATTTAAAAGATTATTTTTTTTCTAGTGTGTTTAAGTTAAAAAAAATATATATATATATATGAAGGTATTTGCTGTTTATAGTTTTATGACTGATTAGCTATTTGTTTTTCTCAACAGATGTTTTGTAAATAGTTTGTAAAGTAAGCCAAAATGAGCAAATAAAAAATAATAAAGTTATTACGACATTTATTTACAAGCATCTTCAATCATGTGGTCAGTGCTTCGAAAGAAATCTGGTGGAAAATTTGTTTTTCTTTGTCTAGTAATTAAGAGCAGACTGTGATTTTATGTTTTTTTTTTAAAATTTCACCACATTTTCAACATTCCATTCCAGGTTTATCCGCTCTTTGATATTTATGCTGTTATAATACGGCCTTCCATTAGATTTTGGAGCTCTGACGATTCGGTCATTCAGCCATAAGTGCAGTCGTCTGAGAGGTCAGGCACTGATGTTAAGCGATGAGACCTGGGGTGCAGTCAGTATTCTAGTTCATCCCAAGGGTGGTCACTGAGGTTGAGGTCAGGGTTCTCTTTGCAGGACACTTGTGTTCTTCCACTTAAATCCTGGCAAAGTGTCTTCATAGAGCTTTCTTTGTGCACAGGGGCATTGTTGGCATCATGCTGGAACAGGTTTGGGTCTTTTAATTCCAGTAAAGAGAATCTGTAATGTTACAGCATACACAGACATCCTATATAACAGCTGAGTGGGTGAAGGTTTAGGAAAGGGCCACATTTTTGGCCATATAATGTAAGTTTCCTTTAGATACATGTACGTTTACTGTAAATCCTTTTGACTCCTTTTGGACAGACAAGAAATCAGAAAACATGCAGCCTTTTATGCCTCTGACTCATCCCTGACTTGAGAGACTTCCGAGTTCACTCATAATAATTTCACTAAATTATTTTGGCGACAGAAAGAAACGCCTCTTCTTCAAAAACCAACCAAACAAAAATAAAGCATACAACTATTGGTTAGCAAATGTATTTTAATATAATATATAATTAAATATTTATACAGATTTCAGCACAATGACATGATGGCATCATTTCAGTTCAATTCACTTCATCATAAATTATTCATTTTTCATACTATGTCTATATTTCGTTTACTGTAATTGCAAAATAGCTATCCAATTTTCGGAAGAAAACGAAATAAAAATAAATCGGCATACAGCCCGTAAAACGTTAAGCATTTTTATGTCAGGAAAATGGAAAACTATTAAGAGATGCATATCAAAATAATCAGCATAAACAAATCAAACAAAAAACCTGATCAAGGATCCTTCAGGAAAATCTTAATAATCTGCGTCCGGCAGTCTATTGGGACTTCTAATAAGATCCTGGCAGAATATTATCAAATAAAACTATCTTAGATTTTAATAAAGTCTTTAAGCCAATGTAGATATCTGTGTTGTTGAAGGAAATGAGTTAATTCTAGAGAGCAGGTAATCAGATGGCAAGATGGCTGGAGGATGCAAATAGCAGACCTTCGTAACCTTCGTTGCTTTGGTCCGCAACTTTACATGCTACCATTTTTTTAATTTTATTTTTTAAAATACCCTTAGTTTAAAACTGAGAAAAGTGCTACTATCCCTATATAATATCACACTATAAGCATGTCTTGCCAGGAACAATTCCATGTTAATATGTATGTGCCAGAACTCATTGCAAAGCCAATACCTAAGCCTACTGCACATCTACAAGTATTTTCAGCATGGTAGGTAACAACCTCACACTCATGTCCACTCACATGGGCCTAGCACTGCACTGAGCACTGCAAAACACACACACACACACACACATTCTGCAGCACTCTAGCCTTTAAGGTTCTGTTTAATATATGCTGTATTTACAGCATAATTTGTGATCAAGTGTTTCTGTACAGTCTCTAAGCAGACTAATTTGGCACAATACCAAAGCAGGAGAAGATAACTTAAACTTTATATCTCTCGAAATATTTCACATATAAAAATCCTTTATGGCTTCTAATAATAATATAATATTTATTTCTTGCTACCGAGGATAAATCTAGTGAACTTACAGTGCCTTGCATAAGTATCCTCCACCCCATTAACGTTACTATGGTTTTTAATTGGGATAATATTTCCGGAATCTATACAAAATTGCTTTGAATATTAGAATGAAGTGTTAAATCAATAGTGTGCAGATAAATGCATAAGACAATTCATTAAATACATATTTCATAAATACCTCACTGCTGTGAAACTCAAAGAAATTCACATAATTAGCTGAATGGAGTTGTGTAATATACATACACTTATTCCTGAAAGGCCCCAGAAAAGAATCTGCATAATGAATATAGAAGTATCAAAAACAAATCTAATCAGGGCTTGGTCATTAAAACAACAACAAAAAAATAAATAAAAATAAACTTTAAACATGCTATGATAATATGTAGAATACTCGGAAATCCTACAAGAAAACCTGTTGCAGTATAAAAGATATCTAAGGCTGGGGCAGAGGTTTTACCTTCCAACTGTACAACTATAAGCATACTGTAGATAGAGAGAAACATCTCAGCACACTCCCAGCTATCACTGACCCAGGGGATGAATATTTATGCAACCAAACCAAAAAATGTATTTGTTTAATATAACACCTTCAAATATTAGCCGTATTGTGTAAATGGAGCGGAAAAATCCTAATTAAGCCAGGTTGTAACAGTATAAAATGTGGAAAAGTTAAAGGGGGTGGATACTTATGCAAAGCATTGTATATCAGCATATGAAAGTTCTCAACCTAACTACATAGATCTGCTATAAAGGGTCATAATTAATTCATTAATAGCTCCTTTCTACAATCACTACATTAAAGTACTCTTGCTTTCAGAATGCCTAAACCACACCGTTTACAATCACACAAACAGGAGTTCACTCTTGACACATTCAGACCTCATCTTAGCGCTTTATGTGCAAAAGTCATTGGCTCAATATCCATTTTCCAAAGTTTTTTTTTTTCTTTTCCCTTCATATCAACACCACTGTCCTGTTAGTTCAGGCTTACACTCAAAATCAGCTCTCCATGTTTTCTAAGTTGACCCTGTTAATAACATACATAACCATCATACAGCTTCCTAGACTATTATCAAATCTGTTAGAATTTATCTACATGTCAAAGCCATGTCAAGCAAAATCATTAAATTTAAATCCTGTCACATTAGCAAAACAAGCATAGTCAGAAATGATCAATACAATGCAAATGATTTGACATCACTGTAACAAAAATACAAAATAAAAACTAAAGAAAAAAAAATCTTATATCAAGACAAATTCATATATATATATATATATATATATATATATATATATATATATATATATATTATTGAAGGTAGAATAGAAACCAAAATAAAGTAGCAATTTTTTTCCTCAAATTTGATGCCAATTATAGAGTCCAATTATTTATTTATTTTTGTTAAAATCAAACTTCATAGCAATCAGAGAATGAGAATAATAAATTAGATCAAAGTGGAGTATCAAAAGAGAAAGCATTACTGCCAGATAGCAAAAGAATCCTGAGGCAAGGCTCCCAAATAAAAACTTTTTTTTTTTTTCTTCAGTTGAAATAATAGCAAAAATCAGGCTCATCACACACGTCAGATTCATTGCGACTGTTAATAGCAATAACATTCTCATAGTTTCCAGTTAGTAAGCAAATTTCAGTACATAAAACCCAAAAAAATACATTTGCATTAAATAAATAAATCAATAATAAAACACACAGCTATAAATTCACAATATATATTTACAACTTGCCTAAAGACGAAAATATCAGCCAGAATTGGAAAACATCTTTTGATTAATAAAAATACTTTGTAAGTTTAAATCATAATTGAAAAATAAATTTTAAAGGTTATTATGTCGTTAGATTTTTGTTTGCTCTAAGACTTTTTTTTCCTGTAATAAATCTAAAGCTATAATGAGACACCTTGTGGGGCAGTTATAAGCCGATAGTGGCTCATTTGACCATATGGTTTTTGCAGCATTGTTACAGTTGAGATGTTCTTAATGTCATGAAATCCAATTTGACAGTATGACATTTTGACGACAGGATCTTTTCAAACACTTATGTTTAAGATACTGTCATTTTTTTTTTTTTTTAGACCATTGGTCAGTTATGTCCCTAAAGACAAATACCAAGTTCTCAAGTCACTTGCATGTTGAGGTACGATGACCAAGAAATGCTAGAAACATATGTAACGAGTATGCACAGTGCCGTACTATGTTTTATCTGCATAGAGCTTGGCAAATATTCAGCGAAGTACCGACTAATTTCATACTGCAAATCAGGCAAAGCAATTGGTTTGCATTCATATAAAATTATTTGCATTAATGTACATTGATCATTTAGGGACTAAAACCTGATTATCCTTATAGTCATGTAATTGTGCCTTCTAATACTATTTTTAACACACCCTTGTTGACATCCCATGTGAATGAAGAGGATATTTTCACATTATTTACACTTGTGTGCAAACTAGATGGCTTTGTTGACTGGGTTATCTGTATTAGCTAGCTTCCTAACTAGCTAGTAGTAGAATAAAATCATTATGTATTACTGTATTGTGAAGGTGGCATAGTTTCTCTACGTAGCACAGTCTTATTGCTCTTCTAACACACGTCTTGGCACTGAGCAAATACAGTACTGGAACAACTCTGAAAGGAAAATTTCACCGTAAATAACTTGCTTGTCATTCAGTTATTATAATTTTTTGTTTAACATTTGTTTATTGGCATGTTGGTCTGTTTTCACTTAGTTCTCATTAGCTCTCACTTCATTTCTACCTAAAGGGAGTGATGCAGCAGAGCTTTAGTCTTTTTAGTCTGTCCAGCTCTGTCACATTCCCGTCTGTAAACTCTGTTAAAAACAGATCAGCTTCCAAACCATTCATGCCAAAGCCACCGTCAATGCCAGCGACCATCTTAAAGATCATGTAATAGCTGAACCATAATGTTGCTTTACTCAGCACACGACTGCATTGTGTAACTGCATCACATTCTGCAAGTTGGGTTATGTTAGGTTTCTCATTAATATGATGTTGCTGAAAATTGGTGAGCTGGGAAAATACCTTATTGCTAACTGTTATCCTTTATATTTATGATTGTTCATTTTAACTGCACTAGCAATGTCATAAGAATAACAAAAATACAGGACCTGCCAACAAAGTAACACAAGAAGGGCTCAAAATATTTCACTATAAAGGTATTTAATGTGAACATTTCCTTTAAGATGGCAAGAGGGAATCTGGCTGAGAGAAGTTGATGGCGTGTTAAAAATAGTATTAGAATGCTGCCCATGACTTTTATCCAAAAAAGTTATTACCTAACTGGTTCGTCAGCATCTTGGCAAGTCAGAGCTACAGTAACAGGTACAAGCTGGGATTTACACGTGCAATCTGAGCCAAAGCAATGTGACCAATGATTCAAGCTGTTACTGTAAACTGCCCACGGACTGACAAGATATATAGAAATGAAGCGAGGACATTTCAAGGCCTTTTTTTTGTTGGTCTGGTGTCAGCTGTATTAATATGATTCATTGTAAATTCGTAAGAGTTATAGATGGGGCATGTCTAATACGTGTAAATTGACCTTGTTTTTTGCAATTCTTAACAGTTTAGCATAGAATTATCTTGTGGCCAAAAAAATGACTAACCATGTAGGACAAAGTCTAGATTTACTTTCAGACTTGGTAATAAAATAAGCAGAAAAATTACAGTTTTAAAAGCAAATAAACCAAATGAATCATATTAAATTGGCTTATATGTGCAAAGATTCAGACATCTTAAACTATCCCATTGATTAAACAGCGAAAACTATCAAAGTCATACAGTCACGAACATTGAAACTTACATACACTGCTGGAAAGCAGTAAAAACAACTAAAACCTCCAACCCTCAGACTAAACTTAGCTATTTTCTTTTTTAATGCAGACGATTCTTCAAAAAAAAAAGAAAAAAAAAGCTTATTGTCAATCCAATCCAAATGTTTAAACAAATTCTTGCTTACAAAAGGCTGGATAAGTATCTATAGTATTTTGAAATCGTGTTGCACTAGTCAAAAGTGGTTACGTGCAGCACCACTGTGAAACAAAACATTCTATACAAGCTGTCTTATTTTCATCCATGAACTAATCATTAATGTTTAAGCATTAAAATGTAAATGTTGATGTCATTCAGTCATGTGAGTTGTTTATCCAGACCTTTATAAGAAAGCAATTTGATGAAACTAGTACTTCACAAAAAGTAGTTAATAAGACCCCTGATATATATATACGGTGACAAGTATTCACAGATCTACCAGGTATTTGTTATCAAAAGGCATGAAACACTTCTCTTACCCCATCTGTTAGACTTGGCAACCAAGGATACAAACCCGAAGTACTTCATAGAAACAAAGACGCTACTTTCAACAATGCTTATTACTACATAACCAATTAACATCCAAATCCGATCAAGTTGATCACATTCCGACTGGAGGATTCTAAATGTGAAATTCAACTTCTTATGATACCAAAAATTTGTCAGACAACATCACATGAAAATAGCTAGCAATATAAACCAAACACACAAAAAACCCAATTCTGAAATACGTTTTGTTTGTTGGCACAAGGAGAGGAGAGGATAGGAATTAATTCATTTTTTTTTGTTGTTGTTGTTGTTGTTACACAAACCTAGTTTAGATTTGAAGTCCAGGGTTTTTTGGGGGACCACATGTACCCTGTAAGTGCTGACATTTAACGCTAGCTGTAAAAAGAACATCACAAATGCATATGCACAAGAACACATTATTTACTCGGCAATTAATTCTAGCACTTAATGTCATATGAATGCATACTGGTATTTAGCATAGCAAAAGCAACAGTCTGTTGAGGCTGGGCAAAAGAGACACAGTGATTTAGCTAATATTGGATTTTAAATCAACAGTCTTTCTGCAACTGGGCAATATTACATGATGGCTTGGAGGATGAAGATGCACTTGGAAATGTTTTTGATATAAAGTACAATAATTCAGTAATACCAATTCAGTTCAGCTTCCTATATTCTATATGACAGCTAATTAGGGGACCAACAGTGCTGGAACCTTTTTTTTTTTTTTTGTTAGGATTTTTATTTTGTTGAGATTATTGATGCAACTTATTAGCTCCACACAGCTACAACTTATTACCTCCACACAGCTACAACTTATTACCAACCATATTAACCAGAAGTGGACGACTCACTAGGACAGGGCAAGGGCATACTGTACTGTGTCTGAGGAATTTGTTTGTTTTCCTTAGTTCCCTAGCAGACAAGTAGGTTAAACACCTGAAGAAAGAAAACAAAACCTTATTACTTAAGTTTAACCTTACTACAAAAGTTTTCATTTAATTTTACGTGACACCTTAAATCCCACCCTCAACTGCTCTACACACGTTAGCCGAGGCAATCTGGTGGACAGCAGTCACCTCACAGCTAAACATATTGAGAGAAATTAATGACGTCCGACTTCAATAAACATGACAGCTTATAGAAAAAATTTGCCAAAGACTTGATGATTTGTCCACCCCTGTTGCCTCAACTGGAGTCTTGTTTGTCGTAGTCCAATAGTGCTATAATACTGAATAATTATATTGTTATTCGTAAAGTCTATTATTTCTCAGATTACTAATTATGCATCATATGACATTGTCATGTAAATGTGTAGTATACTGAGAAGCATAAATAATTCATTTTATATTCACAGTTTATGATTTAAAATAATATACAAACTCAATGTTGTAATAAGCCCTAACAAGCCCGGTGCTTGTGCAAAAGTTGTCATTTTATGAGCGTGAAGCCAATAAAATCACATGGGATGATGTCTTTTTCGGTCACTGTTTAATCCCCGATCACAAACACTGTTTATGTTTGAGGTATTTAAACCTAAAATCCCAATATGGAGTACATCTTTAATATGGGAATTTTTTAATCAATATCAAAGAAACACACTCTGGAAAACGTGACCCTCATGATATGTTTGATATGCGGTATAACGGTATAAGCTATTCATCATACTTCAAATGATTCATTACAATGCTTAGGATAAATAAACAGAAGAAATAATAAAAAATAATTTAAATTGAAACAGATCTAATGTGTACACATAATGTGTCTCTACGGAAGGCAAATGTTGGCTTTGCAGTTATCAAATGATTCTTGACGCTAAATTCTCACTAAATTCTAAGCATTTTTGCAGATTGTTATCTTGTGAGTTTTAAAGGGAATCTACAGCCAAGTGAAATGTACTTACTCAGAGTAGCATAGAGTAAAAGAAACAGGCTGGAAGATTTATCACCATATTAGATATGTGAAGAGGTCTCGGTTACACGGGCTGCATGGACTACACTGTTGCATTCTATGGTCTTCTTCCATTTACACAAACATTTGCTTCTAAAACACATGAGCTTACTGTACGTACTCACAGAACAATTTCCCATAGCAGGAAACACAATCTCAGCGACACTCACGGAAAACACTAACTTTTGGTCCATTCCATCTTTCCTTCTCTTACTTCTTCTTTCACCTTCTTCTGGATTTCTAAACTTCTCGAGCCTCCAGGGTTCAGAGTGTGGATTTGAAGCATCTGTCAATCAATCCAATCGGCTGTTTAGTTGGTCGGGTGGCGGCTTGTGATGAGTGAGTGGGACAAGGTGGGGTTTAGAGATGGGAGCTGAAGATGATCTGACAAGGTGGAGTGCCATGGACATAGAAGAAAGGTCACAAACTTCAACTTCAGACTTTCTTAGGGGGAGGGGCCAACTTGATAATCTCATCTTCTGAAGGTTGGCGAATGATATCTGTAGAAAATGAAAATAATTTTTTTCATTTGCGTTTTTAAAAAGTTGTAGTAACGTTTAATTAAGTGGGGTCAAAAATTCATTCAGTCCAGATCCACAATCCAATCCAAATATGTTTTGAGTATCTTTGTATATAATAATTTGTAATCAATCACACTTTTGTCTATGGTCTAGAAATGTTATAGGGTCTACCAGTCAATATGGGGATGGTATTCTCATGGTGATTAGCAGTGTTTCTGCTAAACCTATTGCTTTGATACAAGGTGCTTTATTTTTTTGAATAATGGCTTTCTTGCTTATCATGCTTTATGATTTCTTTTTAATCCTTTAATGCAGCATTGCTTAAGCACCTGGATATAACCATGTTTTGCACATTTACATTTACATTTTGGGCATTTGGCAGAGACCCTTACTCAGAGAGACTTACAAAAGTGCTTTGAAGTCTCTATCAATGAATACATTAACAAATTAACACTGGTGACACTAGGAGGATTTTGCAATTATACTGTTATGGCGATATATCATAACCTAAATAACATACAATGGCTTGCTTAATTTTGACCTAATGTACCATTAAGGGCACACATCCACAGTGGATTTTTTGCATTATAGTGGTTATAAAGCCATCATGTCCCCCCTGAGATTAATAAAGATCTAAAGAATCTTGAATACTTCGTAAAAGATTTTGGTGAATAAAAACAGAAAAAACGTTGGTACCCTTGTACTTCTTGGCCGATGGGATTCGTGTAAGTTTGGTGTCAATTTCATCATCTTCAGAGATCTTCAGCACTGTCGTACGGTACTCGATGACCCGGGTCAAAAGGTCAGGCCGTCGTGAGATCTCAAAGATGTGCTCAATGTAGGAAAGGTTATCTGCAGAGAGCATAAAAAAACATATATAATCTGTACACACAAAGTCATTCTCTATAATGGATCTTTTAAAACAGACATTACTGAAATAGAAATGAATGAATAATATTTCAGTATCTAACACCTAGAAAACGACAGGCTGTTTGTCCCACACATCTGTTCTCTCACCCTGAGCTAGCTTGTCATTTTTTTCCAGGTAACTGAACCACTCTTTGGAGGAGGTGATGGAGTTGCTCTGGTCCTCAGGGATGTCCTCCTTGCAGGCCGACTTCAGCTGCTCCAGATCCTCATTAGTGATGTTCTCGCAAAGGTCGTTCAGCAAAGAGCTGTATTCCGACATGATCTGAAAGAAAGGGAATGGGGTAAGAACCTTGGTTTAAATTAACACCTGAATCAGTAGCCACCATAGTTTCAATCCCAAAGATCTAAGAAAGTTTCATTGCATGAAATTACATTTAATTAAAGGAAAACTGTCCACAATTAAATGTTTTTGTGCAACAAATATAGATTGGCACTATATTTTCATGATTCCTATAAGAAGATAGCGGTTGTCTGATGAGCCGTCATCACAAGGGTACACTTCTTGCACAGTGTTTTTAATAGGAGAAAAATAAAATTTAAGTACCGTTAAAGTTAAGTGATAATAATTTCAGGTTGCACAGTAAAAAAAACAACAACAAAACAAAACAAGAAAAACTTCAGTGACATGTTAACAAAAAAGCCAAAGCAGAAGAAGTGGAAATACAAATGTTGGACTCCAGAATGAATTGCCGCAGTATGATGCAGTTTTGGTGGAGATTCGGCTCGGCTAATTGGTCTACAAAATGAGAAGCACAACAGCACTGATAGCAGTATTAGGATAAAGGTTGAAGCTTTGGATCCTGATCTATTTAAGCAAAGTAAGAAGTGAGATATGTGGACAGACTAAATGACTAAAGTGCAGCTTTATCTTTCTCTTTAGATAGAGATGAAGCAAATGATAATTCACACTGCATCGACTAATTGGTAGTCAAATGGGATTATGGATGTGAGAAACTATTAATGATAGAGGTTTCAGCTAAAGTGACCTCAGTAACTGTCACTGATAAATAAAACTGGGATGAGGATTACATTAAATAAAGCTTAATACTTAATAATTAAAAAAACACGTTATTTAATTCATTAATATCCATTACATTTCTAAAACCTAAGGCCTGTTATCCAGAAAACAGATGGAAAATGATACAAAAAAAGATTAAGGCAATGTTATGTTGTACTATAAGATGAAGTTCAGGTTAATTGGAGCTCTCTGAGCCCCTCTAGTGGAGCTTTTACTAAACATAGTTTGTTAGAAAGACTGAGAAGGCTTTTATTTTGGAAATATTTTCGAAACGGTCATTAAATAATGATGGATTGGTGTAGTTTTCAAATACAGATTTATATTCCAGCTCAATCTGCAGGATCTAAAGCTCATATGCAAGCTTGCAGCAACTTTAAATGACAATGGATTAAATGAACTGCCGGGGCAGTAAAACACATCCCCTCCTCTGTATGCACAAACACAGAGCTCTCTGTGTGTGAACTGTGAACAAATTGTACTGTTCACAACTGTAGGCTTCACCATCTAACACTATTATGTGGTACTGTATGTGTGTGTACAAGTAGATGTACATAGTGACACAAAATAGAATAAATGAAATCACAGACACAAAGGCATCATGTGCACACTGACACTCAGGAAGAAGCTCTGCTCTCTGCAGTTCCTCCATTCCCAATACTAATCTATATACTGTATGTAAACAAGTGGTGTAAAGGAGTGAGCCGTGCCCTAAATGCAAGCATTGCAGTTACAATATCTGAGTGATAGAGGGCATTAGTAACAGGAAATCAGCACTGATTTACAAAAGGAAGGACTCAAGAATAGGGACGTCATGTTTCAGACAAAAAAATAAAGTTATACCAAAGGCTAGGAAATGGGCTCAAAAAGGATCAAGCAAATAAGGCAAGATCATTGTTATTCCAAAACGGAGCAAACTGAGCTTACAAATTGACCAAAAAATATACTTGACACCAGTGCCTGACCTTACTAATACTCTTGTGGCTAAACAGGCAAAATCTAGAGGAAAACCTTCCCAGAAGAGTTGAGGTTATTATAAAAGAATAGGGGGTGTAAATCTGAACTGGGATGTTCTGTGTTCAAAAAGCACAGGTCAGGTGTCCACAAACCTTTGTCCATGTAATGCATATTTCACCAATGCAATATGTAAAATCTTGCTAGTTAAATGTCATTTCTTTCCACAAAGAATATCACAATCTGATCAAGTTGTTTGATAGCTTATTACAGAAGTGTCATAGCTAATGTGTTCAATCAATTCAGACTGTGATCGGTGTTTGATTGGCTTCGCAGAACAAAAAGTGCTCCTGTAATGGAGGTTTGTGCTCTCCAGACACTGATAGTAGGATTGTAAACACTCCCACACACTCATTACCATAAACGTCACAGTTCATCTTTTCAATTGAGGCATCGTTGAAAGATCGGCACGGCCGGCCCGCATTACGCACAGGTGAAAATATGCGCGTATTCAGGGATAAAGAAACAAAAGCTTCTCCATAGTGCATTACCCATTTCTTATTTGAATGGCACATTTTCTGCTCTTTTATCCCATTTTCTCACTGATGAGTATAAAAAGCAGGAAGCTTATTATCGTTGGCGGATTTTAGGCATGATTTTATCATAAGCCCCTTTCCTTCTTAACTCGCAAATTATTTTTTGGCACATTCTTTGCACTTCTTGTCTCTCTTCTCTGGGAAGAGTATGACATTGTTCCCAACACTGCCTGCCCCCCGTCAGGCACACGAGAGAGAATTGGAGAAAGGATCTGTCCTTCACATTCTCATATACAAGCCTGCTTTTGTCTGCTTGCTCAGTCTCCTGCTTTCTGCCTTGTGTGTGTGTGTGTGTGCATGCAACTATGTGGTGTGTGTGTGCGAGAGAGAGAGAGAGAGAGAGAGAGAGATGTCAGGGCTGGACCATTTTGTCTCTTTTGTGCATAAGCATGTGTGTGTGCATGTGTGTGTGTGTGTGCATAAAAACAATTGGGACAGGTCCTCTTCCCCGTGACTAAATTCTTAACTCCCTCTTTTTTAAAGGGTCTGGCTGGGAGCCCCTCAATCTACAGGCTGCTCTTTTAGGCTCCACACACTGCTCTTTTAATGCTGTAGAATCTCCAATGTCTAGTGTCAGTGTAGTGGACCTGCAAAACACAAAGGCTAAATTCAGACTAATGCTAAATCCAAATGCTAGTTTTGGCTGAAATTCAAATCTGAATTGAAATTCAAAGTAGTTCTGGCTGAAATATAAATTGAAATGATTTTTATAGTGAAAACTCATTCATATGTGATTTATATTGAGGATGCTCCAGGTTATTATTATTATTATTATTATTATTATTATTATTATTTTTATTTTATTTTATTTTATTTTATTTTATTTTATTTTATTTTATTTTATTTTATTTTATTTTATTTTAAAAAAAAAGTTTATTGAAGAAAAAAACATATAATTGGTGACATGGTGAAGCTTTCTGTGAGGAGATGTTTATTCTTAACATTATGGAAGGAATTTCTAATGTCTGCACTTCATAATAGTTAAAGGAGAACCTGTTGCATTTTCCATTGCAGGGAAGTCTTCAGGACTTTGAGACTATTTTGTCTTCAGAACAGAGTGAAAAGAGAGGCTAGTAAATGGATGAAGGTTTATAGCTGTTATAATGAAATTAATTAGTAAGGAATAATTAATGATGTGGTGGTGTGATGCAACCTGATCCAAAGAATAGCTCATTGCTTTATATATTAAAGATAACTTTTCTCCATTTATAGTTACAATTAATGAGGTATGTGGAACATCTAAGAAACATCTTAGTTCTTGTTATCACTTTAAAGCAAATATAAACGTACATGCTCTTAAAGTCAATAAAACAAAAGTGTTACATGTTACAATGTCCTTTATCCTTTGACTTTTCCATTGGTTGAAAACTTAAAGAGATTACAAATACGCTGACACTGGAGACTCCTTGCATAAACAATTAAACAATTGTATTGTACACCTCGATCACCAGCAGCCAGTCACGATACTCTATACACAGAAACCCAACAGCGTCCTGATTAATCTTATAACAGAGCTGCGGCGATAAAATTATTCATTTGTTTATTCAGATTGAAAGTGTCAAGTCGACATCCACTCTGTCAGCAAAATGGAACGCAGATGTGCTGCGTGGTCACTCAAAAATAACTATTAAAGTCCTTTATTATACAGATTTTGCCTCTTGGGAAGTTTCTTATAAGAGCTAAGAAACTAAAATGAACGCTGACATGCATATGAATGAAAGGAGCTCTATGAAGAAGTGATAAATGAGAGTGAGAAACATTTTGGAAAACATCTTTTTTAGTCATATATTCAGTGTATATATACATCTTTTTTAGTCATATATTCAGTGTATATATACACTGCAATTGAGTGTTTCAGTGATTTGATTATTCTCACAAAGTTATCTGCAAAAGCTCCATCTATGTTTACTAGCCTCCTTATGATTCTATTGTCTGTATGAAAAATACATTGCACTGATGCATGATTCTGCGTGCACGTGTGTGTGTGTGTGTGTGTGTGCGTGTGTGCACAAAACCCAGTCATGGCACTACCACCACAACGCCATTCACCCTTCACACGGCTGAGATCACCATGACAACCAGACCGAGCTTGCCTTTTAGAGACGGGAGACTGTAACCTAGCAACAGGGCAAGAGTGTAACCCCCAACGAAGTTTCCCGCTTCGCCCCTCGGACCCGGCCCTCCAGGAAGAAAAAGAGTCACAGAACAAATGACAAAGAGAGACGGACCAACTTGGTAAAGGACTGAAAGGAACATATCATTCACGATATAATAAATATGTGATTGTTAACACACACATGCACACACATGCACGCTTACACAGACACCAACACTTGCCAGTGTTGCCATTTACACATAACACATCCATTTTTAGAGCTATGCCACATATGAGAAATTATTGTTTTAAATAGACAGTAAAAAAGAAATGTGAAGAGGCTACAAAAAATAGATCATTCTATTCCTTTCTATGCCAGTAGCTCTCATTTCTAAGCCGAAATGAAAAATAAAACAACATGCCGTTGTCGTATTACTCACTCTGTCTGCAAAACGTTCCGCCCGTGAACCACACACGCTGTCTCTCAAGAGATCTAGTGAAAATGATTTAAAGGAATATTTCTTATTTCCAATAGAGCTACTCCCGATGACATCAGCAGGTTCGCTATTTAAGCGACTCTACAGTGTGCACTAACGCAGCCTTCGAGGCTGGAGCCACGAACGCACATCTCTCTCACGCTCTAATGATGGTGATTTGTCCTCATTATTCAGTGTCAATGGGCAAAAATTGCTGTCAAAAAAATGAACTGTGTGTCATGGTATTTCATTTCAGAGAAATCTGCCATAGAAAGAAATGTCAAGAAATAAATATATTTTTTATTTAAGTGTCATATAAAATTTAGAATATATATATATATATACATTATGCTGTTTAGATTTTAGAAAGACTGAAACACTCAACTCAGTTTGATTTTGACACTCATATCTCACACCCATACCAAAAAAAAATATACATTTCTGTTTATTGCAAACAATCAAGGTAAAATATTGTATAAGTTTTAGAATAAGAATTGAATCTGGAATGTCCCAGAAATTTCATTCCAATCAATCTGGTTTTATGCATCTTCTCAAACATTGCAACAGGTTTCTGTTAGTTGTTGTTGGTTTAAACATGCCAGGAAACTGTAGTGAAAAAAGTAACCATGGCAACTCCGTGATTAACGAGGGTTTGGCAAGACAGATCTTACTGCCTTGATCACACACACACACACACACACACACACACGTATACAGACAACTGTGAATTAATGCACTCTAACAATCTGTCAGGTTTGTACTATTATTGTAAATGATGGACTGCAAGCACATTATCTCATGCACTGGGGCTACTGTAGGAAAAAAAAAAAATCCTAAATTGTTTGCAAGAGCATTTACACAAGCACATCTGGTATTCTAGATAATTAGTATCGTTCGGAAAAACATTTGTATTTATCCCAGCTCCTGGGTTTGTCTAAGTTTTACGTATAAGGAGACTCACTAATGTAAAATTCAGTCATTTTATATTAATAATTTAACAGAAACCGATCCAAAATTTATAAGACCAGCCGTTCGATTAGACAAAAGAAATGCAAGAAAATGGAGTCAGCGTGTCTATAGTGCTACGCTGTGGAAGATTTAGTGCATACCGTGCTTATGAGGTGCTCTTTCACCACTGTCATCATTTTGTCATTTTCAGTTCTGTGAGCTTTGCCTTTTAGAAAGTTTAGTACTCATTGAAATCAGCATTGCCCAAGAGGGACAGCCAAGGAAGCTGTCCTAAGCCCAGAGTGTATCTGGGACCCAGGAGGGTTTAATAATCAACTGACCTGAATAAAATGAACTAAAATGCGCTATTTCAACAAACAATGATTGTTAAAATTATGCATATAAAATGTCTACAGGCACCTTTGGGCTAGAAAGTGAAACTTTTCATTATCAGCTGTCTAACAGAGGCCTGAAGGTTTTGTACCAAAGTACTAGGAGCAATCTGTTATCTTCTTGAAGCTGAAGACAAGCAGCGCCATAGCATGATGCTGCCACCACCATGATTCACCGTGTTATACAGACTTTTTTAATCCACTGTACTTCCTCTACATTTCCCTTATTTTGTAAAATTGTGTGGTCTGCTGTATTTTCACTGAAAGAGCTTCCCCATGCACTGAAACTCTGGCTAATGGCAGACATTTTCTCGGATGTACACCTCTTATATTGCTCTTAGGCTATTAGTTACTTTCATTCATGCAAGTCTGACTCTTTAAAAAAGAATAAAAAAGGAAAAGGGCAAAGTTCTGAATAATGCATTAGAATGAATTATAGTGGCATACATTTATAGCCACTTACATTTTACAGGTTTTGTGTGTGTGTTACCAAAATTGTTATAAATCTGGAAAGAATTTTTAGTACTGTTTGGTCTTACAGTGTCCTTCGGTACTCTGAAAAGGGTCCCATGCGTAGAATGCAATCATCACCTCTTTTCTATAATGTCAGTTTTCTATTCTAGGCTGTATGTACTGGATTTTAGCACACATTTTTTGTCACTTCCCCTTATCATTTCCTTCTTGGGGGAAACCCAGTTTCCATTTTAAAGGCTATAATATTTCATTACCTTAACTGAAGTGTGTATTATATCATAAACACATGTTTAATAATTTGCCTACATTTTATTCAATCAAATTTCCACTCTTTAAAAAGTTCCACTTTTTAAACTTTGCTTAATCACTGATGAGTGCCAAATTTTTTCCATCCTTATTTTATTCTTTATTCAAATATTTCTCTCTCTGCTACCTTTGGTACATTCCTATATCTAAAACTAACCCCGTCCTTAACCTCAGTATGCAAAAGGAAACGTTTCGATTCTTTCCTTTTTATAATTCAATTTAAAAGTGGATTTGGTAAAAAAAATTTTGTGAGGACCTGGTGAATGTAAAGATATTTGACACTTTCTTATTTGACACTGTGAGGATGTTTATTCATTTACAGAAGGTTAAATGTTTTGTATACTGTTGTTGAGTTCTTGAATCTGATTGGTCAGTACGCTGATGCGGATTTTGTTTCTATAGTGACAGCTCTAGTTCTAGCTCTAGATGCTACGTTTTTAACAAAGAAAAAACATTTAATCATAGTTTTCATGTATAAAGATGTTTACTTAGCATGTTTGGAAGGAGTCTCCAGTCTCTAATGCTGTCTTAGTGCAGTGTGGGGGTTAATACCTTTAATAGGAACATCCATGAGACACACTCCTGTTACCATTTATATAGCAACAGCTATAAACATTCATTCGCTTCACTTTTTGCCCGACTTTAAGTTATGGCACCTAAATGTCATTTATAAGTGGAGCATCTCATCTAATCAAGTTCCTGTGTATTAGCTGTTAAGAATATTAACTAAACAATAACTCAAAATATTACTAGTATAAATGTAGTGATATGATTTAAATTGAGGAAGGATTCATTGATTTAAGTGACTCATGGTCATTATGCTGCTGTCTTGGCTATGAAAGTGCAGAGAGTAGACTTACTGATGAGTACAAATTAGTTCAATAGTGTTTCAGCTAGATGAGGTTAGAGTACAGAAAGTTTAGAGTCAGTCAGCGTTAAACACCAAACTAATGCACATAAGCAGACCTAGTACTTCTACTCATGGAATGCATTACGACTCAAACCGTGCAATCAACCACTAACGAACTATTGAGAAACATCTATGCTGCTAAAACTTGTGAATATTCGTGCAAACCCATGCGGGTGGGCCACATGGAACTCATTCATTCGGAAACTTCCCATAAACTTTGTTAACACAACACATGTCAAAGCAGAAATAAATTTCCATGCAAAACATCCGGCGAGTCAAGACACAGCTGTGCTTTCAAGCTTTATCGCAGTAAATGTGATATAACACTTCGTTGATTATTAGTTTTTAAGAGGCTCACTCTTATCCTTTAGCAGTTGAACGAACACGCGTTCATGGCAGCATGTGCAATCCAGACACACAAAATGAAAACGCAACCGCTGTGCCCATGCACGAGCGAGAAAATGTAGGCCAGTCATTTTTCTATTTTCAGAAATCCTCTGAGCTTAATGTACAGAGTCACGATACATCAGCTCAGATCCGTGCAGCTGATCCTGATGCACACGCTCACTCTGGCACACGCATGCACAGAGAGGAACAGGACGTATAAAGAGGAAATGTGTGTGTGTGTGTGTATGTGTGTTGTCTTTAGGGGGTCTAGCTTCCATATAGTTTCAGCCTTACTCATCTCACATCTGGTTTACTGCACATTCTTCAGTACTGTGGAGCCAGATGGTCCTTATAACACACACACACACACACACACACAGAGTGAAATCTCTTCAAACCTGACTGCACTTTAGGCCACAATACACCTCCTGTTTTGAACTTTAGAGCAGATACTGTATTGCTGAAGTGCAGAGATAAATCGAGTGTGTGTGTGTGTGTGTGTGTGCGCAAAAATATCGCTAGAAAACAGCAGATCACTCTACATACATTAATCTACACACACACACACACACACACACATTCTGCTTTGCTCAGTGTGAATTCTGACTGAAAGAAGGAAAGGCATTAGGACCAACACATCCTACTTCCATTTATTACTTTCCTTCTTTATTGTCCCCTTTTTTTTCTCCTCTACCTGTTTACTTCTTTCCATCTCTTGCACTGGAGTCCAGCCCAATCGTCATGGCGACTTAGCTGTGATTGGCGGTCCAAATACGGTTCCTGCGATTACCATGGGAACGCTTCCTGGCCGGACTTAGAGGGCAGAGGAAATAACAGCAGCTGGACTGAACATCGGAGTTACAGTAAGACACAGTTAATCTTTTCCACTCTCTCTCTCTCTCTCACACACACACACACACTGAAAAACTTAACAATATAATCATCACCTCACAATCCTTCTCAGCAACAATATTCATGCTGATTCTAATTATCTTACAGTGCTCTCCAAGTTGCCAAATGACCTCATTTTCCCACTTTTCACAATTTCTTTCTTTCTTTTCTTTCTTTCATTCTCTTTTAGTTTGACATTTATTGCCATTTAGCTTGTAAAAAATGGCAGAGCAGCCATCCACCATGGCCACGTTTACAAAGAATTAGTTACCACTGCAAAAAAAAGAAAAAAAGAGAGAAGCTATACTAGTAACTATCTACTTGTGTGAGTCATTTCTTAATCATTAGTGGTTAAGAAAAAAAATGCATGTATAATGGAAAAGAAAACACAAAAAACTATGTAGGAGGAGCGCTGCATTTAAAAGCATGCTAATAAAAACAGCAGGAGATATCCTGCTAAGTTTTTTTTTCATTGGGTAGACTATGGTATTGATAGCAGTAGACTATAGTGGTGTTGAATTCTCAAATCTGATTGGTTCAGAAGATTTTCTATACCAGTGGTTCTGACATAATTCCCAAGTGTAATTTATTTTCCAAGTTGAATATACTGATTCACTCGATCTAACCTCATCATTTCTATAGCAACAACTCTTTTGTTGTCGATATAGAGATGCATATATATATTTAAAATATGTTTATTAAACATTTTTAGAAGGAGTCTTTAGAGTCAGCACTTAATGTAATGTAATGGTCAATAGGTTTTTGGACACAGGAAAGTATTCTGGACAGTATTAGGATTTCCCAGTAGGCTGTTTATAGAAAGTGATACAAGAAAATAAATTGTCTTATGGAAGGTCCAAAACATTACAAGCAATTGTGTATTGTTAAAACTTATGACATATCGTTCACATACACTGACAAATTGCTGCTGATTAATGCAACACTCCGGGATGTGCTGTTATAGGAAAATAATCAACGGACACTCTGCTTTGTGTCAGGTCGCATTCACACCAGATAATTCCAGATAATTATCTGTTAACAGCATGCCCTGAAGTGTCTGAGCGTTTTATTCCTAACACATAGATAGATAAATACAATGTGTGTGTGTGTGTGTGTGTGTAAAGATCTGTTTGGCTTGCTGTTTAATCTAACTAGCAAATGCCTTATCATGGCCTCTGCACCACAGCAGATGGGCAGATTTATAAGCATGAGAGAGCAAGAGAAAAGAGAGGAAAGGAAAGAAAAGAGAGGAACAGTCTGTGGACAGGCGCAAAAAGAAATACAGAACAACATATTACTCACTCGCTTTCCTTCTTTCTTGCCTGCACACACACACACACACACACACACACACACACACACAAGGATAGCTTACTTTAAGACAAATGCGTTTTAATGAGCATGAGCTTAATTGTTGTTACAAATGATTCAAGATTAGCTCACAGAAGCTTATAAACATTCATCTTAGCTTGTTTGATGACTCACCCAGAGCTTTAATTTCGCTTCATGGTGGAGTTTTAAACCATTGGGAATTTTTTAAGAGAACAGAAACTTTGTTAAGCAAGAAAAAACTTAACTCGATGTGCTGTTACAGGAAACGGTAAAAGACAGTGACAGTGCAGTGTCCTGCCACCCGGAAGCTGATTATTAATCAATAACATATCACTGATCGTCTTATTTCTCTTTTATACAACAGCAATTTTCCAACAATTACAACTTTATTTATAAATGAATGGCACTACATTTAATAGTGTACATTTAATATTAATGTTTAATATGTGATTTCTCGGTTTAACTGGACTTTTCGTCTTGATAGTCATAAGAAGGAAACACAACCGTCCACTAAAAGAATCCAGTACAGAGTACATATTTTTAAAAAATGTCAGTGCTAATATGACCCAACCTTCTAAACCAAGCTAAATGTCCAATTCTAATTATCTAAATTTTTCTCCATCCACAGGAAAATCCTAAGGCAACTCCAACTAGCTTGGCAATTGAAGCAATTTGATCATTTCTGCTTTAATGGACACACAGCTCTGAGGGAAGCTACTTCATTGACCTACTTTCTGAATCTTACAGTTCACACACAACATAAACAGCAAATGGCTGCATATTAAATAAATGAATGTGTTAAGAAAGGTCATTATCTGTCAGATGCCACTCATGCCGCTAGTAAGTGATGTATCTAGGCCTTCCAAATAGATTGGTACCATCATTTTATCTATTATAACTATAACCATATCCATTATAACATAGTTATCCATTATTCACCCATTCTTGAGTAGAGCCCAAGTCTCAGCTGAAGACAATCAGCCGCAAAGTATGAAGATGCTACCACCATGCTTCATTGGGCGTATGGTGTTATTTGGGTCTTGTTTTGCACTAAATATAAAATTTTGAATATACTGTATATACAGTTTTTTAAAGACATATAACTGCATATGAAGCAAGACATAATTAGGCTAGAAAATCAAAACAAACTCTTCAGAGAGCTAACAAAATCATTTATGTGTGGCCAAATCAACTATAGTACATTCTGAAAAGAACGAAAGCACTTCATCAAACACCAAAAAGCTTATACATGTGAGACTAAGGAAATGAACCGTATTATTTCTTTTTTTACCGGTTAAGAAAATTGCCTTCAAAGCAGTTACCCAGATCAAGAACACTCTCCTGGAAGTAGGTGTATATGTGTCAAAGTCAACGATCAAAAGAAACGTTCACAAGAAAAAATTACAGTTATATTTCAGTATGTTACATTAATTTAAAAATTACACTGAAATTTTCATTTCACCTCCAATATTCTGGTTAAACTACCAATAGTCTTGTGTTTGCCAGACCTTCAGACTAACAGCAGAAGGTCTGGACTCCAAAGCAGCTTTTATTGGCCAAGGACCGCCCAAGAGGGTGTCTGACTGACATGTAAAGCAACCAATCACAGTTCGTTTTGTTCAGCTTCATGTTTAGGAGTGTGAACCAATCAGATTAGCTCCTGAAGGGTCTGCAATTATGTTTGCTGTATGCATCTGACTTTCAACCAACAGTTCATGGGCATGACATCTGAGGCTGAGACTAAACAACCAACAAGTTTGTCAATGTCTAAATATTTATGGTGTGGTGGCCTGGAAAAAAAAAAAAAAACTTTCACACTGAAATTTTGACATTTGGCCAAAATAAAATGTATGTATGAGGTGAACTCATACAGATCGACATAGAGCAAATGTCCATCTCTAGATTCAGATGTAATCTTATCGTAATCCAAATATTCCTTTAAATGACCAGGACTGGATTGTGTTAATAACAGACTGTGGTACGGCATAATGCAGCGATCAGTCCTTCAGACCAATATGGTGAAAATGTGACACCTTGCATTCCAGGTGCTTACAAGATCCTGAGAGAAACTGAAAAAGCACAGGGAGAGAAAGGAAGTCTCACATTGCTCTGCTGCATTCTTCTCCTCCTCCACTCTCTCTTTCGCCTTAGTCCTGCAGTATCTACCTGAATGTTTAGTCAGTGCTTTGCATTCTGACACCAAGTTAAACCAACACACACACACACACACACAGTGGCCTACTGTGGCAGCGATGTGGGCATTATCAGTACATTCCAAATAAAGACAAAAGCTGTGTGAATGTGTGTGTGTGTGTCTGAGAGACAGAGAGAGAGAGAGAGGGAGAGAAAGGGAGGAAGGAGGAACCGGGAACAGGATAACTTAACCTCAGTGTTCAACTAGGGTCACAGCTGCAGTCTGGACAGACACACACACACACACACACACACACACACACACTGATCTAAATTCTGATCACTCTCTCTCTTTTACTCCCTTACTCTCTCAAAGACACACACAAAGACCCTAAAATTTACACAATGTCAGTCATAGTGTGCGAAAGTTCCGCCACCTTTTTTTTATTTTTTATAATCAATATCTCTATGGTACAAAATAATTATTGGCCAATTTTCGTGAGCAGTGAATAAATGCATTCACTCATTTTACCCAGACTGCCTCTACACCAAAAAACCCTGACAGGATAATAGTGCTGAGTCATGACTCATTTTAGTGATTTGATTCTTTTGAGCTACTTTGATCAAATCTAATTTTGTGACGTTTTATACATGATTCATCAGCCACTGTACTTCCTACTACACTATTACTTATCATTACGACATGACACACGGTCTGACTTCATCACTTCCATTAAAGTGACGATAAAAGGGAACATACTTACATCATAATTACAGTTCACAGTCCAGTCTAATTACCCAATTACATGCATTAGTAATTACAAGTGGCAGCATCATGATTAGTCATATGTGGTCCTATATGAATTTACATTTGCCGCCTGAATGGTTACAGAATCCTCAATGTGAACTAGCATCATGAGTCAGAAAGACTGGTGCTGGTTGAACAGCTGTCTAATCTCAAACTGTTCCGGTCTTTTTCCGGATATTTTCATGAAAACAAGGCAGTGCAGCATGGCAAATGATGACATCTCAGCAAGTGTAAATCTACTTCCTATTCCTAAGATGGCAATTAACCAAATAATAGAGTATTAAACAAATTTCTACTCAACTTTACTCATTTCAAAAATACTACATTTCAGGTATGATTTTTGCTTATTTTTAGAAATGTCGATCTTTCGGCTGCTCCCTACGTGTGCGAGGGGTTGCCACAGTGGACCAACTGGTCCGCACATCAACTTGGCTCAGGTTTTTACACCGGATGCGCTTCCTGACACAACCCTCCCATTTTATCCGGGCTTGGGACCGGCACTACATCTAGTGGCTGGGAATCGAACCCGGGCCTTCCACATGACAGGCGAGAAACCTACCACGGAGCCACCAGTTTGCTTATTTTTAGAAATAAATGAGCAAAACTTAAAAAAACTACAAGCTTGGAATTGGAAATAAGTTTTAGGAAAATGTATTAATGTATTAGGAAACACTAGATACATTTGACTATATTCAAGATATTTTCACTTGCTTCGCTTTTAATTTTAGTTACAAGCTAAGCAATAAAAATATCAGTATCTGTTTCGTGCTCCCAATATTTATATCTGTAGATGGATTCAGATTTATACCTGAAGTGGTCATGGTTTATCAGGAGTTTTTGTTGTTTATTTGTTTGTTCGATTGGTTTGTGTGTGTGTTTTTCATTGATAAAAACCCAGATGTACATGAACAAACACTATAAATGCATCATGCTACAATGTCTTTCTCTGATCCGATTGTGTCTGCATGAAAATAAAGATCCACAACTAATATCAACCCCGATGCCGTGTGCCCAGTGACAAAAAAAATGTGTGTTATAGAAATATTCATATTTGTATCTGTATTCATAGAGACCATATGATGTGTTCAATCTGATTGAATAAGGTATTCATGTTTGAATACATCCCCAGTGTTGATGCTGACAAATTTGACTAATAAAAATAAGGAACATTTCAATCTATTTACAATTCAGGTCATGTGTCGGTATCAAGGTTGCTCCTGGATTGAAACTCTAGGTATTGGTTTGACTGTAGGCTTTGCTCAAGCAATCCACATAAGTGTTTTCTGCCATCTCTCTCTCTCTCTCTCTCTCTCTCTCTCCCTAATAGATTTAAAGCATTGCACCTGTACATATAGTTTTAAAAAGCAGTATCAGATGTAAATGTAAGCAAATACGACACATTGTACGCCAAGTTTTCTGCATTGAAGGTAAAAATATAAAAGAAAATATTGAAACTTAAACTAGCTCTCATCATAATGGTAAAAATTCACATTACCAAATTGACTACAGTATAGATGACAGATACACAAACTAAGGCATACATTTTAAAGCCACTAATGCTGTGTTCACTCCCGCTTTAATCAGATGTTTAAGGCTCACTCATTTGAAGAGATGAAATCACACAGGATATAAACTAGGCTTAGGGTTAGTTTCTGCCTGTAACTACAGCATACTGTAAACTGTGTAAAGAATAAAGCACTACAGTTTGTACTCTTATGGGAAGATAATCAATGACCACCCTGGAGGGTTGTATTCCTCTTATATTACAGTTTGCATTTCATTGACAATTTTGCAGTTATACAACAGAGTTTACAGTGTAACAGCTGCTCCCTCACCCACCTCTCTCTCTTGTGAAACCATAACTTGTCAACCGGTAGGCCTAAATCCCAAAGTCTTCCCCATGTTAGAAAACCTAAATTTAGAGCTTTTAACTTTCCCCCAGATGAGTAATGGCTTAGCTTTCAAGTCTTTTTCCTCTCAAGGTTTCTTCCAAATATCGTCTCAGGGAGTTTTTCCTTGCCACTGTCTCCTCTGGCTTGCTTATGCATGATTTATATCTTGAATTTATATACTCCTGTAAAGCAGCCTTGTGACAATGTGCAATACAAATACATTTAAATTGAACTGAAAATGAATTGTACAGTACAGTTGGACTGACATTGGTGACTCCTTCCAAAATGCTAATAAAGATCTCTTTACAGAAAACATAATCATATTAGAATTCCTTTTTGAATACAAGTTAAGTCATGAGCAGAATAATAAACCTTGCTGCTGGAAATACTGACACAGCTGCTGATATAGGAAATAAAATCAAGCATTCATTAGCACTCTGCTATAAATATGACATATACTGTATTTGAAGTATATCTGCACATATTCTGATGTCATGAACATGAATGTCCGCTAAAAGCTTTCAGGGCTTTTGACTGTTGCTAATTGCTCTGCATGAATTCTGATGCTGTAAATTGTTCCTAACAGGCTCTGGACATTGGCCAGATCCCCAGAGAGGGCACACCTGTTTGTCCGAATGGTGTTGCCACCAGTCAGGGGGGTCGTGGGTAATGGAGTTTGTGTGGTAGAGTCTAGATCAGTCAGATGGGCTGTGGGTTGATGGCTTCACACTGGTTAGATTATGACTATGGCTATGAGCAAATAGCAAGATGTTATGTTCTCAATGTCCTCATTCATCTGTGTTTATATTCTCGCTCAAGTTTATGTGCACGTGCATGATTCATACAAAGAACAGTCAAACGTTATTATATTCTTACAGACAGCACGGAAAAGTGTAGTCTGAATCACAGCTATCCTTTTAGTTACAGTCCTAAACTGGCTGTGGTAGCTGGATGACCAGTTTGGTGTCCAAATTATTGAGAAACTGTGGAAAACATATTTCCAGCACATTCTTTTTGTAGTTTATTGTTCTGACTTGGGCCTGTTATAAATTAAATAGATTTTTTTATAATCCACAACACCTATCCCGTTATGCTTAAAACCATAACAGGAGTGATATAGTGGTGCGAAAGAAAAGTCCCAATGATGCCACAGCTAAAATGAAGAGAAAATTTCTTGTGCTCTCAGGAAATGAGAGGTCTCTCTTTCTTTCAATCACAGGAACACTAGCCAATCATCAAGCATGCAATATCCCTGGTGATATCTGATCCACTGTGATAGACCTGACATTACCAATCCCAAAAACAGTTCCACCTAACTCAAATCAGACAACAAAAAAAAAGTCGACTTTTCAGTAGAGTCAACTGAAAAATACACAATTGTTCATTGTTTTGATATTAAATTAATCACAGAATAATTGAATAAATAGTAAGTTGACAAAGTTCACTTTGTCAGTTGACAACGTTCATACAATTGGTATATTATCTGATAAAAATCTGGTAAAACACATTAAAACATTCATGATTTGCACAAAAACCTCAGGACGTGTTGTTCTGTGGTTTGTCAGTTGTCAAGTTTCTTTGTCCATGGAGCACACTGACTAGGAAATTGTAACAGATAATGGACAGCTAACCTACAACGAAACAAAAGAAAGGCAGCACAATGGCCTCAAACTGACTAAAAAGTATGACGTATAACAAGCTAGACAAGCAGGTGAAGAAAAATAATGCATGGTTGACTGTATGCTTTAGTGATGAGCAGGAATTTAACATGCCCACTTTGATTTCCATTGCATTTTTAATTCTATTCTAAATCTATTATAGATTTTTGTCTTTAATTGGTGTTTTGCAATAAAATGAATGTTTGGTACACTAAAAATGGCCGGCAACATTACTACCATTCACAAATTTTATGATTATGTTGAAAATCCGCTGCATGATTTTTTTCTTCACTGCCCGTGTGTTTCCACTTCAGTGAACATCCTGAGCTTTCATGTGGAATATTGATGCAGGATGAGGTAAAAAATAACCCCACTCCTTCAAAGGTTCTCATATCAAATCCTTTGATGCTGATTTCATGTAGAGTGAGAAAATCAATGAAAATCAATGCTGATACATTTCTTAAAATGGCAGCGGGATCACTGAGAGGGACAAGCAAGGATACAAACAGCTGAAGGTTTCTATGGTAAAAAAAAAAAAAAAAAAAAAACAATTCTCAAACACACACCTTAATCATTTGTAGCGCTAACAGGATAACCCCATCACTTGCAGACAGCCAGGACAAATGTTCTATTGTACTGTAATGAATATTTACCTAAGATTATGAGACTCACAGAAAGTGAAAAAAGAGCTGGAACACTTTGTTTCCCACAGCAGAGGACTATGTGATATGTGATCTCATTTTGGACACCAACTTTTCCAAAATCTGAGGCCTCGAGAGGCCTGCAATTTGGCACCAATATTTTAATAGAGCAAGTCTAGAAAGGAAGTCCGGAAGACAAACACACACACACACACAGAGTGAGAGCCAAAATCCAGGACAAAACCATTGCCCCAAAAGAATTCTTACATAACATCTTGAAAGCATAACATGCTTTTAGATTATATTTCCTTACCTATTATATCAAATGCTATCATTCCGCTTTGTCACAGCACACACACAGCAAAAAACATCTGTTGCCGTTGCACTGAGAAATTCTGCTGCTATTTGATACATAACGAAGGATGCACAATGTGAATGACAGACCAGCGGAAATTACATTGTGCAGGAGGGGGAAGCTCAATGAGCAGCAACAAAGAGCAGGGTTGGGACAGCAAGGCAGGCAGGGATCTGACAGAGTCGAAAATGCAATGAAAATAAATGACAAGCAAAACAACAACATCAGGATCTAAGAGAAAGTATTTGGAAAAGTGCAGATTTTCCACTTTGACACGCTGTTGTCAAAAAAAAAAGAGCTGTGGAAAGACTTTTTGGTTTTTAGCAACTGCTTGAATCCTTGCCTGAAACCACAAACACACAGACACAGACACACACACACACACACAAACACATACTGAGCCAGGAAGTGGATGAAGAGAAGCTGTTCTTCTGCCTTTTGTTCAGAAGAGTCAAAGCAGAATTACTGCAATAAGCAAAAATATCTTGAAACACACACTTATATATCTACCATTTAAAAAAACCCTCTTAATTCTGGCTGGTACACATTAGTCTAGCTCATGGCCAGCATTCCGAGAAGCTTGAGTCAGGATGCTTTTTGCAGAACCTTGTTTCTTGTCAATCTCTTAGTCAGTCGATATGGAAAAATCTGGACAGGGCACTTCTAAACATGACTGTGGTCTGTTTTACTCTTATTTATATAAAAAATCCTTCTTGATTCTCGAGTCTGATGCTTACCTGCTTCTATTGGGGTTTATCGAATAAATATTATCAAGTGTGTATTTTCACCTGGCATTCATCTTTTTCTGAAATGCATTCAAAATACGACCTAACGTGTGAAACGAACACAAACTACTACAGTCTTACAGTACCTTTGGATGGACCTGGACGCTGCAAGTGGTAATGCGTGACTACTGATATTAAGTCAACACCCTAGATATTAATGTAATATCTCCAGTGTCAAGTTCAAGCTATTCCACGATATATAGGCACAAGATCCATTTGTCTATTAACCTTCAAACTCAAAATAAAATCACATCAGGTTTCTGGCATGATCGAGAAATAAAATGTACAGTGTCCAAGCTGATTTTAGTAAGTCGATATAGAATGATCTGAATCGAAAACCTCTAATCGTGCCTGTTTTAATTTCTGTCTGTTTGGCTTGGTCATATTTTGGTGCTCCAAAAATACTGTATGGATATTTTATTGGTGTATTCACACTGCATGTCATTATCAGAATACAGAACGTTCATTGTGACTACGACCAAGCTGGTGTTAAAGCAACCCTGATGGTATTAATTCATCTCTCTAGATATCAGTTCAATAAACCCAAGTGCCAAGTTCAGGCTACTTCGAAATACATATCCTAAGGTCCATCTGATGATTAACTTCTCCAGCCCATTAACGGGTTAAAGCACGCCCAGATCGTGACACAAGTTATGTTCATTCTGTGGAATTCTCAAAGTGTATTGAAACGAGGACGGTGGGATGAAAGATATCGGGTTGTACACTAAAGACGCAAAAAGGAAATAAAACAGGCATCCTGTACTTACTCTATCTGTAGCAATGAGTCACTGAGAGAGATTGGATGGGGATGATCGCTCTCCTCTCACTTATTTACTGCTGGAATATAAGGTAAAGCGGTGAATTATTGGCAAGTGCCAAAGTCCAAATGATTACAATAACCCGCTGGAGCAAAGCATAAAAAAAAGGTAGATTAAAGCAGGTAACAGTGAAAATATCGATGCTTTTTTTTCCGGGCCGGCGAAGTTACTGCGTCCGCGTGCGTGCATCCGCCGTCTCGCCGGTTTGAGAATGGAAACCGCCTCTCTCTCTCTCTCTCTCTCTGTCTCTCTCCCGGAGTGTGTGTACTCTCTCTCTCTCTCTCTCTCTCTCTCTCTCTCTCTTCCTTCCTCTCTCTCCCTCCCTCTCTCCCCCCTCCCTCCCTCTCTCTCTCTCTCTCTCTCTCACCCACCCGCCCGTCCTCCCTCTTTTCCTGTCACACGCTGCCGGACACGGCCGTCACACACACACACACACACACACACACACACACACACACATTTTTTCGGGTCTGATGTCACCGCGCTATCCGGTCTCGTAATTCCTCCTCCTTTCTCTTCTGTCCTCGCCATTTCCGGCATGCCGCATCCGCACCGTTGTGCAAGCAAAGATGCATAATTGACGCGCTTATCAATAGAAAAGAAATTATTTTCTGACGGTATTAGTGAACCATGCATACAGTTAAATATATCCTTTAAAGATTAGGATGGAGTGAAGCGGATGTTGGGAGGAGAATGGCATTTTCTCTGTGGGAACTCTGGAGTACTGCAGTACCGACTCTGGACACAGAGGGCAGTAAAGTGGAGTGTGGGGTTGTAGCCATTTGTGTTAATGCTAAGTGTATATTTCTGCCTTGACGCAATAAGCAATCTAAATACACTTAAATATCATATAAAACTGTATATATTTTGTTAGAAGTATTTTTCTATCCATCTGTCCACTATATGGTCAAAGGTTTTGTGGACACCTGATGATTACACCCATATGTACTTTTAGACCCTCCCATTCTTGATATAGTAATTGCTGTTATAATAACTGCCACTCTTTTGTAAAGTCTGTCCACTAGAATTTGGAGCATGGCTTTCAGGATTTGCGAATGAGAAGACTTGGGAAGCAGTCGCCATTCCAGTTCATCCTGAGGTCAGGATTAAATGAAATGCAAGATTAAATGAAAATTGTGTTGGAGGGACATCCTGTCCATCCTCTCAACTGGTGCTCCTGAGCCACCACTATTCTGATCAAGATAAAGCTAAAGAAAAATGAACAAATGAATAAATTAATGAATGGATGACATAGCTAGTGTGTGGTTGTGACTGTTTGGCTGGAGGTCATCTTGCTGCAAGAACGTCCAGTGATTAAATATGTAATGAGACTTGCTGTAGATGTTTTGGAAATTGGATCTTAACCTTCTGGAGGCTGAAGTTCTGATATACAGTACTATATCCTGCATTAGTATCCTATTAGTATTATGTAGCCATAGGCATTGGTCAATAATAAACTGTCTCTTTATTTTACTTCCACATAACCTTTGTTGTTTTGCACATTGCAAATTGTGAAATTTCACAAGTATCCCATTTCCATTCCAATTTCCAAAATGATTGGATACAGATACTCAAAATTAACACAGAAATTTAACTCACAGCTTGCCAATAATCTGGGAATGATATGTTTAGCAATACTACTACCACTCCAATATTTGCAGAAATACCACAGAGAACAGTGTGGCTTGGATCAAAACCTTCAAAACAACATAAGGCACATGGTTCTGCCATATGCTGCACGTGATGTAAGCATGTTTTCAAGTTCACAGTGCAACAATTGTACTCCGAGGTCAGAACGAACTGGACTTTTTTACATAGCTATTCAATCTCACCTTGGTGTCGTACAGAAAGTGATCAAGTATGCTTTCACATTTGTGCCAAAAGTGATGAGGACAATAGTTTAATCGGTGAGCAGGATTCCTTCTGGTCCCTTGCAGATTTCATGGAAAAATATACACCCACGCTATGTCTTGCTCAATCCTTAGCACAGTCTCTCATTTGACTGGTGCTACAGTACTACAGTACTACAATATTACACATAAAAGCTATAATTTTTCTTTGGTTGTACCAGAGTTTATGCTTTGGGTCAAAGCTATATCTGAAACGGAATTTATTTGACCATATTGCTTATATAATGTTGGGTTGGATGGTAGGTCCAAAACTGGAGGCATAAGAGTATAGTTTATTTGTTAAAAATAAATCTCAACTAGCATGGTTTTGTCTGAGACACAGTAGAGTTGTCTGTGGGTTTTAGAGTTTTTGTGTTATTGCACATTTTCCGGGGCAAGGAACCAACCTAGCCACTGAGGGGTTAACTCTCAGTGCTGGTCCCAAGCATGAATAAAATGGGAGGTTTGTGTGAGGAAGGGCATCCGGCACAAAAAAGACCTGTGCCAAACCTGTGCTGTGGTGACCCTGAACAGCTGAAGGACGACAACAACAACAACAACAACAACGATGTGTTACTGCACAATATTGTGCTAGATTATTGTGCAAGAGTATTGTGTAATGTACTATAGTGTGGGCAATATGTCTACCTTGTACCCCACGCTAGACCTTTGTGGGCAATTAAGATCCATTTTGGCAAGTTTATGCATTTTATATGCAAAGAGAGTTGAATGAAAACAGTATGGTGATAGTGCACATATGATTTCATATATATTTTAAACTAATTAATGGGAGCACAAAAGAGCAAAAAATGTCCATGTGAGCTGAAACAAAATATAAAACTGTGTGTTTTTTTCGCAGCAAAGTAACTCTATTATAACAGAAGTTCAGCTCTTTCTTGTAGAGACATGCACCTTGATTACAAGCAAGATACAGAATGCATCATTCGGTTCAGTCCATTTAACATTTTCAAGGCCTCATTTCATAGCTATAAGAAGGGATATTTGCTAACATATACATGCCTCAGGAAACTGAAGCCTCTTTTTGAACACTCTTCTCACTTTATATGATCTGCACAGACAAAGAGAGAATGACAGAGAAATGGACAGAGAGAGAGAGAGAGGAAATGTAAAAACAGGCAGAAAGTGAAATAGAGATAGCTTTGCATTGTAATCTTAAGATCAGTACCTGTAGATTTGAATACTGTTATGATGGTTATATGCAAATAATAAAATCAGTTTCAAAACAGAACTGCTAACTGCTTGTTTCTCTATCTGACCAGAGTGAGCGATAGACTGAGATTTGTGTGTGCTTGAGTTTGTGTTTCTCTCGGTTGCATCTAATGAAGTGTAGCTCTCAGGGAAGGTGAGGGGATTTGACTGTTGTAATACTGATTAATTGAAAGCCCGTGAGGCACTCGGCAAATGAGAGCTGCTGCTGTTGTGCAACTATATCAAATACACAGCTCCAGGTTTTGACCGTGTGTCTTATTAAGAGTGTAGTGCAGCTTTTTCAGCCATTATTGGTTGGTTATAGAACACACACACACACACACACACACATCAGGAACCAAAGGATCAAGGACAAGCACAGGAAACAAGGACTCTTTTTGACTCATTTGAATGTAACTGGCAGACACTCGACATATTTTAAAGTAGATTTTTCTTACATTTATTATTTTATTTTTTCAGGCCATGGAATTATACAGGCATGGTCAGGAATGCTACTGTATTTCTTTTATAATCAAATAGCAATATTACAAATAATTTTAGTAATTATTAGTAATATTAAAAAAAGTGTTAATTAATATTTATATAGGTGGTAGTTATAATGGTTATACATGGTTTTATAATTTATCCCAGCAGTTCTAGAATGTTCTTGCCATTTACATATTCAATAGTATATACTTATATGATTATGGCTGTTATGATTTCATGTCTTAGGTAAAACAGGACATGATTTTGTGTGATAGTAGACGTTTTTTCTCCAAAACCGAGTGGTGTAAAACCTAAAAAGAAAAACACTCTCCCTGCTCCCTGAATCATTGTTTAAGGATTAATCATCCATTTATTAATCTCAGATAGGCTATTTATACAGTCTAAATCAATCTGGAGTTCAAAATTTGTTATAGACACTGTGAAGGCATGAAATAGGAACAGTATGTTGGGGTTAAATAGAAAAGTAGCTGAGGGTTGTATTAAAACATTGACAGTCATCCACAATATGAGAATAATTTGAACTATTACGTTAACATTATTATAGAACAATGTTGTTTGAGGCCTGATTCTGATGGGTCAGAAGGTGTTATTAATTTTCTATCACAGCAGCTCTGACAATAGTTCTGGCTAATGCACTTGTTCTAACAGATAATCTTTAACATAATAATAAGCAACTTTCTTAGAGACTTGTAATACGATGTTTCACACAAACTGATTAAAAATGTGTGTAATTGTTGATATGGTCTTCTGTGCTGAGTCATTTATGTAGCACTTTTGGAAGGAGCCTCCAGTGTTTTGCAGTCAGTCCCTTTATGTTTCGCAAGTCATCAGGACGGATAAGATTGCCTTTTTCTTCTTAACATGGAAAGCGATGAGATGAGACTGCTAGACTGAATGTTCTTTGAGGATGTTCTACAGCATAAAAATGTAACTAAGTTTGCTCTCATTTGTACTTACAAGACCAAAGAAGAGGAACCTAAGACCAAAAATGCGGTATGTACACGGCAAACATTTGCCTACCTCAAAATTAGGAACACTCCGGTAAGAAAACAAGCGAGGAGAATTTCAAAAGAGATCATGAGAGTTTATAATTGGGGAAGATTATAAGTCATTTCCTCTCCATCACAAGACCATTTAATTGGCAGAAAGTAGACGAAAGAAGCAGACCAGGAGATAGAAAACATGAAAAAGACTATTCATATTCCTGGTTGGGAAAGATAAATCTTCAAAGATCTTCAAAGATAAATATGGATTCTTTCTGTGTGAATGTGTGTTTATTCAGAATTTATGAGAAAAAGGAAAACGAAATTGGGATGGGGCAAAAGAAAGACAGTGAGATAGCACATGCCTGTGTGTCATCTGATGTTCTGGAATGTTCCCCTGCCTTGCACACGCTCTGCGATATCTCTTTCTCTGAAAGAACTGCTTGTTGTTGTGTGCAGTCATGTCTCTCTCTCTCTCTCTCTCTCTCTCTACCAAAAATGTGCCCATGCTGAAATTTGATTGACATTGTGACTGTTTTGAAACAATAAGCTTTAAATGATTAATATTTCGAGTAAAGATTTCAGGTGAATAACAACATCAAATATTTAATGTCCCCACAACGATAGAAATATATGACAGCTTTGACTTTGTGGGGACATTTGACTGGTCCCTATGAGACTGTTACGCCCCCAAAAAATCCTTTTTCAAAAAAGCACCCAAAGATTTCCTTTATAGGTATAATTTAGGCACATCGTTAATTAACCGCTTTAAAACTGCAGTTAACTGCAAGTTATACAACATATTTCAGTGGAAGGTGCTCATATGTAGAGTAAGACAAATGTGTGTGTGCGTGTGTGTGTGTGTGTGCCTGTGCGTGTGTGTGTGTGTGTGTGTGTGCCTGTGCGTGTGTGTGTGTGTGCTCGCCTGAATAGGGAGTGAATCAACTGAAAAAGCAACAAAGAAAATGCCGAGTCATTTCAAACCCTCTTTGTCTGCAGCTAGTGCAGCTTTCTCTTCCTGACACCCAAAGGAGTGACGCACAAAAAGCGGAGCCACATGATGAATGTGATTTAGCAACATGTTTGTCTCCACAGTTTTAGGTGTTTGTTACAATGTGAATCGTTTAAAATACATCTACTCATATGTTTTTTTATCATTTATATTTTCCGGGTAAAATATGGAACAACTGTATCATGGTAACCTATAGATGTAATCAGAGCAATTAGAAACATGTTTAATGTGACAACAGCCTAGGACAGTCATCATTTCCTGAATTCTAGTCATTTTTTAATTCCCTGTCTGCTTCCTAGTTCATTTACAGTTCCGTCCGAAAGTTTTGGAACAGCAAGTTCTTTGTTTTTGCTATACACTGAAGACATTTGGGTTTAAGATCATACGATGAATACGAATTAACAGATCAGAATTTCATCTTTCATTTCTTGATATTTGCAAAGAGACGTGTTAAACAACTTAGAATGTGGCGCATGCTAATTACCTTTTCACTAATAAAACCTTGCACAAAGATAATTATGGTGCCTGGTTTGTTACATTCATATATACTATATACAAAATGTGTGTATAAATAATAAATAAGGGTGTATTATATTGTAAATAGGTTTTTGATGCATGTCCTCCACACCTCGAAGCAAGCAAACAGGTCTTCCTGTGCCATCTTACCGTGCTAATAAACTAATCAGCAGCCTTTACCATCCTCTTGTTAATTACAGCTGCTGTAGATTCAGTTCAGATCACAGTTAGCAAACCAGTTACATTGTGAAGCCTTGATGCTTTTCATCCTGCTCAAAGGCTCACTCAGCTATATGAACCATGAGCAAAATGCCTGGCATTACAGTTATTACTCACATTTACTGTCAAAATAGCTGTATTAGATGTGCAATGTTTCAAAACTCACACCATATTGACAGAGCTACTAGAAGCCCAAGACTCAGGCTTGTAAAGTGAGACAGACTTGAAGTACCTATTTGAAGTAGCTATACAAATCTATAAACACAAGCATGTAAAAAAAAAAAAAAAACCTCCACATTGATTCATCTCCCATGGACTGCCATCTATTAGGGCTGCAGTTGCTCGGCAACGGGATTATTCCTGTAATACTGACAAAGAATTATAAGCAGAACCAAGCACACTTATCTTAGATTAAATGCAAAACCTTCTAAAAGCTTTTTCTTTGCTGTTTTTTTAGCCCTCATCCCTCTCATCCTGGCACTAAAGCCTGTCAACAGCTTGTCTAGGCCCCAAACACTGAGCACCCCAGACATCTCTTAGCGCCTGTTTGGCTCTCATAAGGCCAGTGGGCGATGGTGTTTGTCTCCACAATGATCCCACAGACTGGCAGAGGGTGAGCAAGGATGAACGCCAGGTACCATGAGACATATCAGGCATCAACAAGCCCCAACATGTAGCGCTGCCGTGTGCACAAGCTTCATCCCCCCTGCAGCTTGGTTTAGAGCAGAAGTGTACTAGAGAGTGAATTAATGATAGTAGAAGTGACATGCTTTCATTTTTGGCTGGGCATTTGTTGGTAGTAGTGGCTTTTACTTGAGTAAAAGTAAAACACTGAAGCTATAACTTGGCAGCCTAGATGTGTGGGTGCAGATATCTTTTTTTACTTGGTAACAGACCAGAGATATAGTGTTATACGCTATAGGAAGGACTGATAATATGAATAATTCATGTGCATATAATTGATCTAGATCTCTCAATCAGGTTTAGTGGTGATGGAACAGATTTGACAGCAAATTAGGAAGAGAGCTATGGTGAAAATTTAGATCAGGAATACAGCTTTGCAAGTTTGCTATTGATGACGCTAGAAGACACTGGGAGAATGACCGCAAGAACTAAATGCAGTATATTGTGGACCAGAGGGCAAAACTCCAAACATCGGTTGTTTATCTTCAAGTGTTTGTACTGGGAAATAGAGTACTCGCTTTACTGCCCACATCAAATACTAAATTAGTCACCAAGTTGGACGTGCCTTTGTTTTCAAACTGAAAGTTGACTATAAGATATGATAAACAGATAGATGAAACTCACTCCATATATACATCATATGGCCAAAGATTTGTGAACACTGACCACCAAACCTATATGTGAGTCTTCTCCATTGTTAACACAACACTAGAAGCACAAGATAAAAAAATCCCCCCAAAAATGGCATGTCATAATAATATTATTTGATTTTTATTTATTGCATGGATTTTAATGTAGCTATATATTTGATATTTTAGAAAAGCAAAGAGAACATTCTGCCACAAACAGAAGCTTTCTCCCAGCAGCTCAAATGGCACCATCATGGTCACGACTATTGATTCGCTTAATAAGCTCTTTGGATTCTAGGTGTGCGATTTATTCTCTTTCTCTCTCACCCTTCCTCTTCCTCTGTTCATCTGCACCTGCAGTTCGGTACAATAATTTTCATTGCTTTGGTGCTATTTGGCTTAGTCCACAGTGTATTTTCTAAATGCAGCTTCAGACAAGTGCTGGTTTCAAGCATAAACAGAGATTAAGGAATGAAAAATGCTATAAAGAAAACACCCACATAGCCACCTACTCACAAACATGTGCACACACATACACACACACACACACACACACACAAAATAAATAAATAAATAAATAAGTAAAAATCAGATACACAGATACAAAAATACAAGTTAGAAAGTGATTTGATTTTGACTCTACCATGTGAGGGCGCTGTAGTGTGGGAGTGTAGTGTAGTGTAGTGTGCTTGTTTCCAAATTATAACAGAATTACACTGTAATGTTCTGCACTGTTACGTCCCTGATTCTCCTTCATGTGATTGACCTTGTTTCCATCACCCCTTGTTTGCAAATCTCTTTTTTTTTATTGCAACACCTTACCTGGTGCATGCCATTTTTTGTATGCAGCATAATTATAATCATGTACAGCAAACACTGTACAGCAGATAAATTATGATTTTCCAATCCACTGTTATTGCTGTTATTCTGAAAAAATGAGATAGCTTGGTTTCAATGTAGCCTTACCTTCAGCAAACTGAAGTTGCACACATTTAGATATATGGACTTTAGGTATATTTAGGTATATCAGGTATAGGTATATTGTGCATAGTTGAAAGTAGTGATGGCTGGTCAAGATATTAAAAAAAATATCATGTCAATGTCAGTAGCTTGACAGTGAAACTATTAGGGTTGAGTAATGCATCATAATATGAGATCTCTCGTAGCTGGCATAATAAGCATGATTTGTGGGAAAGCTATTACACACACACACACACACACACACCTAAAGACAGACAAGTTCATTTGATAAAATTAGAATTTCACATTCATTACACACTGCACATAATTCACATTCATTACTGTGTTTCGCAATCACTGCTAGTGAAACTGAAATTTAAGGGGTGGTTCACTCTGTGATATGACTATCATTGAAGATGGGTTCCCTTTTTAAGTCTGGTTCCTCTCAAGGTTTCCTGCTGATGTTGTCTCAAGGAGTTTGTCCTTGCTACCATTGCCTCTGGCTTGCTCATTAGGAATAAATTAAAATAAAATATTTTATAATTCATTTTTTGGTGTTCCCTGGTAGTCCAGTGGCAGGATCCCATGTTCTCACTGCTGTGGCTCGGGTTTGATTCCCTGGCAGGGAACTGACCCAGCCACTGGGTTAACTCTTAGTGCTGGTCCCAAGCTTGTACAAAATGGGAGGATTGCATTAGGAAGGGCGTTTGGTGTAAAACCTGTACCAAAATCAAATATGCTGAACAGATGATTTGCTGTGGTGACCCTGAACAGTGAGCAACCGTTCTTGGAAAGCTCCTATGTGACAATGTTGTTAAAAACACTATACAAAAAATCTGAATTGAATATACTTCAACTCAATTGATAAGCTGCATAAACGTACAGTTGGAGCTAAAAAACTGTTAGCCTCATCCTCACTTCTTATACAATTCTGTGTATTTTTCTTAATGACCATTGGTGGTGCTGTTGTGCTGATGTTAGTACATACCAAAAGTGGTCCAAAGAAGACAACTGGTCAACCAGTGACAAGGCCATGGGTTCCCAATACTGATGTGGGCAGTGAACGGTAGGAGTACCCATGCTGACCCCTGTGTACTACCAAAAGCACCTACAATGGGCAAGTCAGCATCAGAACTGGACCAAAAAGCAATGGAAAAAGGTGCTCTGGTCTGATGAATCATGTGTTTTACATCCTGGAGAGATGGCACCAGGATGCACTATGGGAAAAAGGCAAGTTTGGGCAATGTTCTACTGGGAAACTTTGGATCCTGTCATTCATTTGGATGTAATTATGACAAGTATCACCTACCTACACATTGTTGCAGATCAAGTATAATCCTTCATGTCAATGGTATTCGCTAATGGACATGTTCTCTTTCAGCAGGAAAATGTGGCCTGCTACACTGCAAAAATTGCTCAAAAATGGTTTGTGGAACATGACAAAGAGTTCAAGGTTTTGACTTGGCCTTCAAATTCCTTGATCTCAATCTGCATCTGTGGGATGTGCTGGACAAACAAGTCAGATCCAAGGAGGCTCCACCTTGCAACTCATAGGTTTTAAAGGATCTGCTGCTAATGTCTTGTTTCCAGAAACCACAGCAAACCTTAAAAGTCTTGCATAGTCCAAGAGTTGCGAGTCAATGAGTTAGAGCTGTTTTGGCAATATTAGGCAGGTGGTTTTAATGTTGTCATCAGTATATGTTTGCCACAACCTTTTTAAAGCTACTGCTATGTCTAGGAAGCCATGTGCCTATGAATGTCTTCTAAATGAGGAGTTCTCAATCTCTTCTGCAGCCAAGGAACCTATTATAGTCAAAAGATTTTTACAGACCACCTCAGTATACTGTGCCATTTGATTTAATTTTATTTCCATTTGATTAACTATTCAAATGTCCACTAAATAACACATTAGATTCAAGTTGGCATTATTTAAATGCCATGTTATAAGCATTTAAATAATGTTTATTATTTAACATCATTTATATTATGTAAATGCTTTCACATTTTTAAGTTTGCATTTATTATTTATCAAGTTTATTTAATAGTGAATACTACAGTATAGGATTAAATAATTGTGGGCTGTGATTTCTAGCACTTTAGCCAAATTATAATAAATAAAAAATGATATTGACAACATTGTGGCTCACCTGGCTATTATTCATAGACCCCACGTTGAAAACAACTTCTTTTCTGATTTGTCAAAATACATCTGGGAAAAAAGTTAAGGAATCATAGCTTCTCTTACTGTTTTTTATGGCTTTTACATATCTTTAATAGAAAATGTGAATACATGTACATTAAGCTCACAGATGCATACAGTACCTTATTTAATGTCTCTGTTAACTGAATAAAGTAACTTTTTGGCTACTTTGCATACCTTTTGGCTACACTCCATCTCTTTCCCTGTATGACCTCTCCAAATGCAATGCTCTGTTTGAGTCAACAGAATAAAAGAACAGAGGTCATATGTCAAACTTATTAATAACTCTAGTCTCCAGTTACACTCTGCAAATTTGACACTGCCTGATCTAGCACTCTGAGTCTGTATCTACATTTTTGTGTGGCTCAGGCTCACATACACATACACAACATGGTTAAGCTTTGGATTAGTAATTATAATTGAAATTTAGCATATGCACATTTTTGGTGTATTACAATGGGAACAAAGCCAAATTAAGTTGAGGCAAATGAATGTATGATCAGCACAAGTAGGAGAGACACAGACTTCCCTGTTTTCACCATCCAAGCAAGCTCTTATTTTTAGTGAGGGTTGAAGCCCTCATCAAAACTTAATATGGAAATGGAATCTTATTGCCTTGCTCTCTGGCTCAACTGTACCTATCTCCCTTTGAGGGACCATATCAGTGTCCATCTCACTACCCCACTACCCCTCTACTGGTTGAAACAGGTGCTCAGATTTAGTCCCACCTCCTTTGACATATCCCACCCCTTATCCAGTCAAACTATCCAATCACATCTGGGTCTGATTTTATGCTGCTTATACCTTCTTCCACTGCTTCCATCAAGTTGCCTATGCAGGTCCAACTTTACTCCAACAAATTTGCCCCAATGCTACCCCCCTCCTCACCCTCACCCCCTCCCAGAGTCATGATTTGTGTGTATGTGTGTGTTTAAAAGGACACTTGAATTATCAGTCCTGCTCTTTTCAGGGCGGCAGACACACGGACTGGACCTTGTTCCTAACTGTTTATTTGATCTGCCGTTAGGAACAAAGCTAAAATTAAGAAAAAATAAGGAAACTCTTTTTATTTTTATTGCTGATTGAAGTGTCGGGAACATGAAGTGGGGCGTGTGGCTTGGAGTTTCTCTCCTCACCTGTGGAATTCTCTGTTGGGGAGTAAAGATCCTGGACATCCCTGAGTATGATGGCAAAGATCGTGTCCATGAGCTCAGCAGCAAAAACTACAGGGCTGTGATGAAGAAGTACGATGTCATGGTGATCTACTATCACAAAGCTGTCGGAGGAAACCGCATGGCCAAGAAGCAGTTTGAAGTGGAAGAGCTTGCTTTGGAGGTGTGTTCAATGGCTACAATATATTTGGTAGAAAGAAAGGAAAGGAATCATGTTAAAGAATTAGGCATATTGGAGATGGATATTTAGTCAAAAAAAATATCCAGGTTTGACTAGATTGGCCCTTAATTGGCCCTTAAAAGGCAAGAAAGCATCATGTTTCAGCAAAGAGAAGATCAAGATGTTAGCAGTTCACATTACAGTTGATGACCAATATGGTGGAATAGTGGAATCCATCCAGTGATCCGTTTCACATTTCCATGCCATACCCCGACATGGCTGAAATAAGATCCAAGTGGTTTTAAGAAGAACCTGTCTATGTATGTAGTGTCTTTACCAGATGGCTATCTAGTAGTTTGTGATGGCTTTCATTGCTAGCCTGTCAGCAGAAAGTCCTGCCTAACCTTTAAAATCCACCAGATAGTCTGTCACTCAAATAAGCCTCTTGCAAGATAAGTGTTTAGCGACGACAGAGAAGTGAGGACAGCTATTCCAATGAATGTTTTAATGGATAATAAAGGTTTCATTGGAGCCTGTAAATTTCAGTCAGTGAAAGAAAGACTTTTAAGCAAGCCATCTTTTTCTTTTCACCAGTAAGTTCACAGTATATGTTTGATACTCTACATTTTGATTTTATTTATACCAAGTAGTAATGTCATGTTTATTAGACCTACATATGAAAGTTGAAGACAGGTAGTATCCCCTAAAGTGAGTATTTTATTTTTCAGGTAATATGACATTTGAAGTTTACTTTTATAGGCTAGGCCAGCTAAGGTAACCTTAGCAAATCCTGGACAATAGTACAGAGAGAAAACTCTGAGGATAAGAGCTGTAACTCACACCGTCTCATTCTCATTTGACCATCTTGCATTTAATGCAGGAATCGATACCCTAAATCACCAGCATTTATGTCTGCCTTTTTGATTCAAATCAATTTTGTTGTTTTTAGATCTTATTGATTTAACTCACTTCCAATCTGAGCTCCAGGCACATAGCAACAACACTCTTGCTGTCTATAAACTGATGGCTTTGCAAAAAGCTAGTATTTCCATCTCTCACATTAAAGAGCTGAAACAAATATTCACAGAAGCTACATGGCCTTGAGGATTTTACATTTTCAATTAAAAATGTTTTTATTCCTCTTTGGTTGAAGGGATCTTCACAAAGTTGAAGAAAATTGAGAAAATTATATTGTCCTATATTCTATATATTAAAGGTTATCAACTGAATGCAGACCCAGCAAACCAAGACCAAGTATTTAGATTAAACCTTTGTAGCAGAGTTGATAAATCTATGAAAACCTGACTGAAGTTCAGTGACTCCAGTTTTCTAAATATGAACCAGCTCGGGAGCTGAAGCAGAAGCTCTGTTGAGGCTTATCTAATAGCAAATGTTAATTTCAAATATTTAGCTGAAGGCTGTTCTTCAGACCAATGACTAGCTACAGGGCTAGACACTACATTAGCTCTGAAAGGATAGAGTGTTATGACTTTTCTCATTTCTCATTTTATTTACCTTCTCTGTTCAGCAAGATGACAATGTGGTTATTGTTAACGGAAAAAGAAACTTTTCAGATAATTACTTTTCAGTTAATTCAACAAACAGTTGTATTTGCAAACTTATCAGTTTTAAAACAGTCTTATCTGTTCAGACTCCATGGCCCTAGTCAATCAAGATAACATGAAGCACAAATGTGAAACAAAATATGACAACTTCAACCTTACTAACTAACCACCTCAACGTTACCAGCACTAATTTGTAACGCTTGAGCATTAGAAAGTATATTGTTGCAACCATCCTTGCCCTATGTAAGCTAGGAATTGTATTTAGCTGTACTAAATATATATTAAATACTACATATCAAGGGTTTTGCTAATTCAATCCAAAAAATGTCAGAAAGAAGATAACACAAAGATCAATGTTAGCATGGTTAGGTTGTTAGCTGGTTACCAGGGATTAGTTTGAGGTGGTCCTATAATTCCAATAATACAACAGTTAATCTTATGGACTATTGGATTTATCTGACATCTGGTTGCCACTCAGGATTGGAATTATGTGGAACATTGTGAGTAACTGAATTATCTATGTATCTATAAGTGTATTTCATCGAGCATCATTTAGCAGTTTGTTTTGGTGTATTGATCAAAGCTTTAACTATAATTCCATTCAACACTGAAACTGAATGGTTAAAATTGTGCTGAACAAAATCTTTCAGCAGAGTTCCATGAGAAAGTGCTCAACAGATGGCTCATATCTTACAGTCTCACAAATCACTTTAATCATTTGTCTTCTGCCTGGTGGCAAGGGCATTATCTCCTGAATACTGAGCGAAATGGTGATACGTGCTGACATCTTCAGAATACCTACACCTCAGCTGAAAGTCAAACATGTGAGAAACTTAGAGCATGCTATGTGCAGTTGCTAATGATAGCAATGTTAGACCAAGGTTACAGAACCTCCCTCTTAAGTGTCAGCATCTTGAAGTGCATTTTCACACAACTCAGTGTTACTTGAGGATCAGAATGGGAAATACCTTCTTACTTATCCAGTTTATTTATTTTACACACATTTCCATGTCACATATTCTCTTCGCAATGATTTATTCACACTGTTTTTCACAGTTTACTGAATTAATTCCATTCAGAATTACAGTGAAAATTATGATTCATTGGAAAATGTAGCCATCAACATTTAAGAGGAATCTAATGAGAAAATAAACCAAATATAAGATAAATACAACAGTTGGATTCAGAATTGATTTGAAGAAGTTAGAGGAAGTTAGTGTCTGATATTTGGTTGTAACAGATATAAAGAAGAAGAAAAAGAAAATGGAAACATACATTCTCCTTCATTTTCACTGTAGAACCCTGAGAGCCAGAGTTTATTACATTTAATTTTTTTTATTTAGTTTTTAGTAAGATGCCTCACCTACCAATAAATTCATATTTCAATATACTTTATATTTCAATAAACCTTACTGCCAAATTTTTAAGACTTATCAGTAACTTCCACATCATTCTTACTCATTGCCTTATATAAAAATCAGTTCTCTTCTATTGACTGAATTTCTTTTTACCAGTGTGTTTATATTAGATCATTTTGAAACTGTCGTTTCTACAAAGTGTGTAAGTATACAATTGAAAGACAAATTCTAGACATCCTATGGACTTTTCCAGACCTCCACACAAATAGAGCCCCATAGTCATCCCCAGTTTCATTATAGCTATTTGGAACATAATTCGTTTCTCAAATTTGAAGAAAAATCATACATAATTATCCTAGATAAACTTAAGATTACTTAAATACTTTTGAGTATATAATTCTGAGAATGGGAATCAGTTTCTCTAATTAGGTTTGTGACTCGCTTTCATAATTTCATAACACTTATTAGACTTTCTATGCAGCTAACAAGAAGCTTCTCATGCTATATTAAACTACAGGCCAATGTAATTGAGCAACATTTAGACCAACCTCCACAAGCCATAATCTGTGTGTTTGCTGCCTTTCATTGCTGGTGTTATAGCCAGACTTGGGATTCATTATCTAATCTATTTGATTTGCCTTCTCATTAGTTGTTTTCAATAAAGGAAGTCCCTTAAGCTATTGCAGACCTGTCATGGTAACCACAACATGATTATATAGTAGTGCTACGCTAATGTTCTCGCTCTAAAAGGCACCAGAGGTTTCACTTTCCGGCAGACTCTTATTAGCTGTCATGAGACAAAAGAGCACAGAGCTCAAACAATTAGAAAAACATATAAAAAATTGTGTTAAAGATGATTTGAATCACTCTGTGTGTATCTGAGATAATCGTTAAATTGTCAATATTGTGTTAGTTTTTTTTGTTATTATAGTATTCAAAAAGCAAATAAAGGTAATCAGAAAAGTATATCAGAATCTATGGAGTCTCACAAATGGAAATAGTGTCCCTTCCAAAATATCCCTTTTTGTCTATATAAAGAAGTTGGCCTAACATTGCTGCAAAGCCAAGAATCCTTTTCAAAGTCCACTCCCAGGATCAGAAACAGGTAAACAGCAACAAACTATAATAATTTGCATGCATAACATGGTGGAAACAGGGTCTGGAAAAGCAATGCCTGGCCAAAAGACTTCATAAAAGTGAACACTGAAATAGCTTCAAGACAGAAAAAAACATTTATAAAAACATATAAAGATAATATATCCGAAGAAGTGTGTTAAAACATTAAATTATCTACACAATTATACAGTATATATACCAGTTGTGAAAATGACTAAAGCTGTACATTTTTATACACAGCTGCATGTATAAATAAACATTATAGCTATATGTGCAAGATGAGGTAGGATATGACAAGTTGAACTGTTATGTGTGATTTATAACAGCATGCAAAAATGTTGTTGTGCAGCATTGGACTGGGGAAAACACAGAATTCTGTGCAGGTAAGAAACTAACAGAAGAACTTACTACATGACAAGAGTGATGGCATATTTATGCGGTCTAATAACTTTTGGAAGGAAGGACCTGTGTAAATGTTCACTCTTGCACTAAGACAAAAGCAGCCTGCTGGTCATTGTACTCTTTAGAGCAATAATTTCAGCATGGAATGGTCAGTTGGGTTTCGTCCTGATGACTTTGAGAGTTTGGATAGCATTCCCCTCTCAGCCATCTGAGCTCCAGAACTGAGCTCAATATCAATGTTGAGTCTGGTTGTGTTTTACCATTTAAGCTGTTACCCCAGCACACAGCTGAATACTGTATATGATGATACTTGACAACACTGACTCATATGAGGTATATAGTAGACCTCATACACCAAAGGACCTGAGACTCAGAGACTAGAGCTGGCTCTGCCCCTTTCTGTCTTTGATTTCATGATATGCTGTGGTTTTCAACATGTCATCCTGGTATACACCCAGGTTTTTGTAGGTCAGTAGCATACTGATGCTATCACCCTTTATGGTGGCCAGGCTTGGAGATCATTTCATCCTGCAGACGTCCACCACACTATCTTTTGTTTTTCTTGTGTTCTGCTGAAGATGATAAAGCTAACACCACTCCACAAGGCTGTTGATCACCCTCCAGTATTCCTCCTCCTTCCCCACTTTAATACACCATAGCCATGTCAACTGGAAGCCTTTTCAGGTGGCACGCCTCAGTTCTGTACCTGAAATGTGGTGTAAAAAGTGAAGAGGAAGGGAACCAGAACAGTCACCTGAGGAGCACCAGTGATGCCAATGTGGGTAGTCTGCAAGTTGGGTAGTCCTTGTTCCACTGTACTGAAGGGCCCTCAGCTTGTCCCCTAGGAGTGTGGGCTGGATGGTGTTAAATGCACTTGAAAAGTCAAAGAGTATGATTCTCACAGTGCTTTCTGTGTTCTAGTGGGAGTAAGCTCTGTGTAGCAGAAAAATTCCTGTATCCTCCACCCCCCATACAAGGCTGATAGGCCAATTGTAGGGGATCCATTGTTGTAGTTGGCTGCTTTCCAAGGTGGTCAAGGACTAACCTTTTCTTGGTCTTCATCAGATGCAAGTCAGTACTACAATTCTAAAGTCATTCAGACTCTCTGGGTTATTTCTCTTAGGCACGGGTACCAAATGGTATATCGTCCACAGCCTTGGCACCATTTCCAGTCTCAACACTCTGCATGGTCTGGGCAGGTCTTCATCACTTTACAGCTGACACCATCAGGCCCTGCTGCCTTCTCATGTATCTCCTTAGCTCTCTCCTAATCTGGACACTTGCAATGACTATACTTGGTGAAAGAGGAGAGGGAGGAGCAGTGAAGGTGTCTCATTGCTATATGATGGTCATGATGATGATGGACCAATGAAGTAGTGGATGGGGACTGCCCTGGTTGGTTTGGCAGCTGTTCAGTTGTGCGGTGTGCAGCAGAGTTACCCTGGATGATGATGGGCAAAAGTCAGGTGGAATGGGCAAACTCATCTCTCTTTGATGGTCACACTGTAAATTATAACCTGAGATTTTCCTCATCCACCTCCATGACCATTCCCTGCAAATTGTCCTCCAATTCTATGGCTTCTTTACATTTTCTGATTTTAACCTTCAGCTCTCGTTTACACTTTACTTCCTTTTTTAATACCTACAGAACCTTAAAAGTCCCTTTGTCTTCATTCATTAGGGCCTTCTGGTTGTTGGTGACATACAGTCTTAGATGACACTGCAGTATTCACACAAAAGTTGATATAATCTTCTATTTGTCTATTTGTATGTAATTCTTTTAAGTTTTGTTGAGCAGGAGTACAAGCAAGTGATTGACCCAGTGTAAAAGCTAGCAAAGTATTTGGGTGCACACTGTATATAGCTAGTGGCTTATGGAGACAAAAATTCAGCTTCTAAAATCATGCAACTTATTTATCTCACAAGACATGTTAGCAGCTAATTTTAGCCTCCAAAGAACTGTGTTACCATAAAAAGATTTAGAACTTACCCCCGTATCTATCAGTTCATGTTGTTCCTTAAAGGAAATGAATGTTAATCATTGAAAATAAATAATTCAGTATGAATAGAAAGTGCAATTATGGGACCTCCATGAGAAATAGATGATGCAGATATATTATGTAGCCTCATAGAAATTAATACGTTCGAATAGTGGTGTCAGCCCCCCAGACAGGCACACAGCATTGCACAGTTTATCTACCCTATTTAGCACACCCGATTTACTCATTAGCTAATTACCAAGGCTTTTGAAAGAGGGAACACACAGATCTCAGCAGGGTTGTGGCTAAACTCCAAGATCTGTTGAGCTGTTGCATTAAAACATTAAACTTAGTGACCCTGTGGAAAGTCACCTAATACATCCAGAGACTTAAAATCATAAACATTCAATGGATTTAGTGTCATGATGAATGTGCTTTTCGTCCCATAATTCTGTAGTGCTTGTCGAGGAGAAACTGTAGCTTGTTGTGCATGTCAGCAGGTTTTAAGAGGTGCCAAAATACTTCAACATGCCAGAATAGCTCCTGCTGGACATAGCCTGGTGACTGTCTGTTAGCCGATAATTTTAGCCTCTATTACCGCCTCTCCAAAGCCCCTGACATTCCTCCACTGTGTACCTTCTACTGTAGAGAATTATGTCTTCAGCAAAGTCCACAGTCTTTTTTCCCCTTTGCCAGCACATCTTATATACCAATATTAGGACTACACTGGCTGTTTCTGTTAACCTGGGTCTTGCAATGACTTCACAGCCAAGAAAAGTTAAAATTTATTGGCTGAGCTAAAATTAAACACAAAATGGCATTTGTTAAAAGAAAATAACCAAAGGTGGCATTCTAGGGGTGGAATTGCAGCACCACACCACCACCACTGAACAGTTGATTAATTTCCTGTAACAGCATGTAAGAAGAGATTTATTCATCCTATACCACAACAATTTGCCAAGATTTGTTAGATTTTATGACTCTATTACGGAATAAGACAATAGGCTTTTTTTTTTTAAAGCCATTTATAGGTACATTTAATGTTGTGGAATGTCTGTATGAGACAAATTCATTTCTGTCACCTAGGTTATAGTAGCTACATTCATTCCCTCACTTTCTATTTTTTTTACATCTGAAGTTAAAAAAGTTATTGAAAATTAATTTACAAATTCCATAGAAGTCGACTCAGTGCTGTTATATAATATATTAATCTAAGCCCTGCAGTCAGGTATGAAAATAGACCATACATTTATAAGCTAAATGAAAAAATTATGCCAATTTATTTATTGGTTGTAAGATATTTCCTGATTGCTATGTAAATTGATTTACTAGTGAGGCGTGTGTGTGTGTGTGTGTGATTTATTTATTATTGCTCTACAATTTTTAGCTATTTAAAACAGAGGTTCCAGTATGTAATCAGAAGAAAATACTATCCACATTCTTCACACTGCTTGTAATTCATTGTTCACATTGGGTTGAATCCATAATCTGGCATAACCAAATATGATGGTATATATCTTCCAACAAAGATATATATGTGTGTATTTATGTGTGTGTGTACGTGCTGATTATTACATAAGCAGCTGCATCACTTTAGAATATGAACCCACCACTGCTGTGTCATGAGTGTGTGGAAAACAAAATCACACAACCTGATGGAATGGAATATACACCTTTATCTTTAAAAATCCACTGAGACATCACAAAATGGCAAGATGAACAGTTTGCAATGATTAATACATAGCCCGCTGCAAGAAAATGCATGTATATTTTATCTCTTAGCCGTGTTAAAAAATGTCATGGAAACACAAGAGGAACAAAAATGTCATGGAGTAGTGAGAACTGAAGAAGCTATAATGCAAAAGTAAGTGCACACAGTTTGTTTGTCATATTATTAAATAATAATGAAGCAAGATTCTATCATCTGTGTTTGTGCTATATTTAATAATCATGGACACAATGTCACATTCCATAATTTGGATGCAATAATCCAAAAGACTCTTGACTCCAAACATTCAACAAATGGCCAATTCGTCCCAGGTGTGATTGGAGCTGCAGCCTTGATTTTAGATGGAAATGCAAACTTTCTGCATCAGTTACACACCTGAGCTCAGCACTTGTAGTGTGCATAACCATGCATTAGGTCTGTAGTTTGTCCAACATCCTATTTTTCCCCCTCACTGTGTACAAACACAGTGATTAGTGTTAACCTTTTCTCAAAACACCTGAGATTGTAAGATAAAAATGTAACTGCACAAAAAAGTACATTCACCTCAAGCAGATGATGTAAATCTTTGTCTCATATTTCATAAAATAGATATGTGCTTCCTGAAATTAAACTGACATTGAAACCAACGGTAAAGAACAACAATGTTCTGTAATCACTTGGCTTGGTACATTTATTTCTTCTGTTTACATGAAATGTGCATCATCGATGACCATATAAATGAGTGCACAGCCCTACACCATTATCCAGGCCTCTCCACTCCCCTGGTCACTCGCACCATCTATGACATGCAGTATAGTATGTTATGCTTTCAAGGACATGATGTCCTACTGTCACAAGCCTGACCATCCACAATGCTTTATGTTAACTGCAGTCTCATACAGTACATATATACAGTATATAGAAGTTGTAGGCCTGATGTAAAGAAAACTGTTGCTGATAATGACTGTGTATGGAGCGGTGCAAATCGTTCTTTGTTTCTGCTTGTAGCCAGATGTAAAAGCATCTAATTCCGCATCATGGGATGCATCAGTGCAGCCAGGCTGCCTCACATTTTCCTGTTGGAAGAAAATTGAGTTTCAAAGATGTTTTATTAACTAATTTGTCTCTAGTTTTATGGAAACACTCATTTACTTCTCGGGGGCATCAAGCAGCATGACTTTAATTTTAAAACCACAATTTTGAATACTGAAGAAGTTCCAGGGACAAGTGGATAAAGCACCTTTATATTTTTTCCTTGTTTTAGCATATCCTTTGCAAACATCTTGTGCAAAATACATCAGGTTATACGTCACTTGATGTACAATATTTAATTTAATATTATTATGCCATAACCCACAAATTCATGTAAATACCTTGGTTAGGGCAATAATAGAGATGGTGGGGCAACAGACCTTGCATACAATTATGAGCACTTTATAGTATATTGTATAAATAAAGTATATTGGAGGTGAATTCTAGGCATATTCATCCTAAGGAAGGAACCTCTTGGACTTGGTGGCTGTGGCAGTGACTCCTGAGAACTGTCCCCTGCTCTTGATGACAATAAGTGAAATTATTTAGAGTGAATTATTACCATAGTGTACGAAAACATTCTCAATGGGCAATATTGAATTGAGCAGCACTTACAATGATTTACAGTTTATGCAAAAGTTTGGGCACCCATGGGCAATTACAAATTTTATTGATTTTTGAAGTGAACAAAACAGCAGAATAATTTTTTTCAAAATAATTTAATTAGCTCATTGGAACCTGCTAGGCAGGGCAGGGATTAAGAATAGCATTAACAACAGCAATTCTAAACTGATGTTTACAAAGCAGAAGACAGCTATACAAAGAAAGAAAAAAAAAGGTCTTCTCACTCACAATTTCCACTGTCCAAAATATCATTAAAATGTCCAAGAAAAACTGATAGAACTGTGTATTAAGGCAAAGCAAAATCCTTAAACGGTCCCAGGGACCTGCAGTATGTTTAGCTTACACAGGAGTGAACAAACATGATCTGCATGGTAGAGTCATCAGAAAGCACAAAAGTGATTGTGTGATGTAGGCAAAACAATATCTGCATAACCCAGAACGCATTTTAGAAACAGGTACTGTGGAGTAATGAAATAAAAACTGAACACAAGGAACATGGAGGGGGCACCTTATGATGTCAAACCTTATGACATCACCAAGTAGTCATTGTGCACCTTGTGGAAAAGCACATCTTCAATTCATCACCCTCTCCAGGCACTTCATAGATTAATTGTTTGATGGCCAAGTGGACTAAAGGAAGTTGATGTCTTTATTTGACTGTAAACAAAGGCGATCCTGCTGATTCTGGAGATGTAGGTGGATGGATGAAACCTTGTTGTAAGTCATCTATCTCTTTCGTTTGTTCTTGTGATAGAAGGTAGCCTCTAAAATGTAATTGTGCAATCCCCAGACTGATGTGACAGGACATCAGTGGCTCGGTTTTCCTGACAAGTGTAGTATAACAATTTCATGGGAGGAATCTGAAACTCACAAGAGAATGGAGGAACTTGGAATGCTGATTGGAATGCGTAGGCATCTTCCTCTGCCAGAGTCGGACCAAAACAATGGCTTTGTGCTCACAATCTGTAGTGGGATTGTGCTATTGCAACTAGAGTAAACCAATGATAATCTGATATGTTGGGAAGTTAATGAGGGCAAATTGTGGGTGGTACCTTCCATTATCTGTGGAATTGGTTATGGAGCCCTCTTGATTGTGCATGAACCTATGGTGCTATGTTGGATGAAGGTATGCAGCACCATCAGTAGCTCTGCATCTATGAATTTCCTCAATGCATCTATGCTTAGAATGATAGGTAATCACATTGATCATGGCAGTGAACAGTTACTTGTATTTTAGAATTTATTTATCTAGAAAGTGAACATGGGGAAGAGCTTACTCCTGTTTGAAATCCTTGGAAAATGAGTATATAGGTCATTCTCTATGAGATGACCAACCAATAAGTGTAAATGTCATTTCTTTTTTCTTGTTTATCATTTGTTAGGGAGCAAATGTGGTGAGTAATTGCGTTAGTTGTTGTCAGAAAATGATCTCTGAGCAGGTTATCTGATTTGATGGAGGCCTTTATGAGACCAATTTTATTTGCACATCCATTCTTCATGGTCTTGAAGTACAGGATACAGAGAGTCAGCTCATTCCATTCACTTAAGCTTGCAATGGTACAGAAACATTAGATCTAATCAGTGGCTGGATTTGTGCTGAATAGCTTCACCCCTCAGTCCTTTCCTTCTGTCAAACATGGATCTAAAAGATATCTAAAAGGGTTTATAAGATGATATTTCCTGGCACTGTCTTTCCCAGAGTTTAGATGTTTATTCAAGAGCTCTTCCAGTGGTTAATGAATTTACCAAAGCAATTTTAGTGCTTAAATGACCCATAGGTCTGGTGTTTGGAAGGTTGGGAGTTGTTGAACATGCTTCAGTATGTAATCCATAGTTGAATATCTCCTCCAAGATAAACAAATTCTTCCTGACATTCCTTGAGCAGCTGTTCTTGCACCGTGACTGCTTTGCAAAGCTCACATTCAGGGTGGTTATCCAGTTCTTGGTGACTGAAGTATTCATTTGAATAGAAAGCTTGTTAATCAGTGGAGGTGGAAACAGTTGGTTATACATGTGAGAACTGCAAAATATGGATTGTTTAAAAGCCATATGCTATTGAAAGTGAAGTTCTTCAGTAGAATAATAATTCAGAGTGATTATTAAATAATTACAAAAAAAAACAGGCTTATTATTATATTGCAGTTTAAAATGTAGAAGCTAAACATTTGACATGCCAGATGGGGTTAATAAATTCTAATGTAATGGTGCAATGGGGTTTTAATATGTAAAGAAGTAATATAACTTATTTATAATAAACTTAGTTATAATAATATAACTTGAATAACTTCCAGAAATTAAGTATTCTATAATTGTAAAATTGTTGTTTGCAGACCTTGAGCAAAATTCTCAGACCAGATGTGTAGATTTTGCAATGTACTGATCTCTGAACTATCATTTTGAAAGGCAGGAATGGGTGAACATCAGGAATAGACCAGTATATAGCAGGGCTTCCCGGGTTCTTTGAGTCAGATAGAGATAGCAGCAAGCTGTAGCAGAGATGATGTCTGAGACAGATGATTCATGTGTGTTACTGGATGGTGGTAGGGTTAAGAAAACATGAAGGAAATGCGTTCCAGTAATGGAAGCTTGATAAATGTCTGGAATCAAAACAAGAAAATATTTACATTTATATTTTTATTGACAGACATTTACAAGCAAGACACTCAAATTAAGCAGTTGGCAATGCAAAGCTGTGCTGCAATGCTGAGTAATCAATGCAGAGTGTGACTGTACCTATGCTACCTACCATCCACTGCACATCAAATAACCTTACTGGTCATAAACCCCTATTCCAGATTGCGCCTAATGAGAACTGTGTTCAAACCCTGTTTTTTGTACATTCCTTTGTCATGTGTTACTTGCTGTGTGTATGTTGTGTGCCACATTTTTCTAGTTTTTATAACCTCTATAGCTCATATTTAGACTCCTAGTTCCTGCAACGTTTGTGTTTGTGTTTCACTTGCACTTGCATGCAACTCTGAGTTCCTTGACAGAACACCAGATCAAGGAATGGATGCAGTATGTATTATTCATGAAAGAAAAACAATAGTTCTCTAGGTCTAGTGTGACTCTGGACCAACTCCTGCAATGGGTCCCCCAGGATTCTTTTGAGATGGAGTGGGCTTCCTCCTTTCCTACCTCACAGAGAACCCAACAGAGGTTGTATCCATCCTCCCCTTCCCAGCAGAGGGTTCTGTCTTATTCCCTCTATCCTCCTGCCCTATGAAGGACAAAGGCAGGCCTCTTGGCTCTGCTAAGGATGTCACTCCACTGTCACAGACATCACACCAGTTCTGCCGAAAACATTCCTTCACATTCAGGCTCCACTAAGGATGTTACGCCGCCTCCCAACTCTGCTGAGGACATTGCTTCTCCTACCTACTCTGCCCCTTGCTTTATGGCATATGTCCATTCACCCTTTGCAGAGAATGTCAGTATCTCCCTTTGGCTTCATGGAGTGCATGGCTCTTCCCTCTAACTTTCCCCCATCTATCGACACCTTCTTAGATCATTGTAGCCAATGTGCCTGCCGTTAGCTCTGTTTGGTGTGCCCTGTTAGAGGTATCACTCTTCTTAGACTTTGTTGGCAACTGAGCCTCCATCAGGGGATTGACATTATCAACTGGTGGTCCATGAACATCCTGTGACTATAGGTTGCACTTTTGCAGATGCAGTTTCAGGGAAAGGTTCTGTCATGTGAGTGCTGAAAATTGACCCTGTTACCCCCTGTACATCACACCTGACAGAACCTCATGAGCACTGTATTGTATTGTATCTGTGTATGTTCCATTGCTTCAGTTGTCCTGTGTTATCAGTTGTCTGTGTGCTGCTTGCCTCGTTTTCGTAGTTTATATTTCATGTTCATACTTAATTTTTAGACTCCTAGGTTCTGTATTGGTTATATTTTTCATCTGTAAATATACCAAATGCACTTGTATCTGACTCTGAATTCACTGAAACAGAAATACAAGTACTACAAGACTAAGCTGCCACCAAGGGACCGGCAATGTCCACACACACGTAGTCGTAGGAAGAACAAGGAGGGCCATGACTAACCATGAGATGCTAGTACTCGAGTGCTATACAAATTAATCACGGCCCTTCAAATAAAAGCGATGTGTAATTTAAAGTAGTGTTGAGGACGGTGAGTCCTGTTCGCTCATGTGTGAATCATACATCTGCTTAAGCCCTAACAGTGGATTTCAAGGGCTGCCAGCTTCTTAAAAACTCTTACAGCTTTTTAAGAACACTGACAGGAAGTTATAATGTCAAGGACTACCTGGAGTGCATAAATGTAAGGTGTAAACTGTAAATATGTCAAATATAATGAAGTCATACCCCTCACAGTGACAGTGGCCAAGTATTGTGCATTGACAACATAAAAGCATTGAATAAAAACTGCCCACTTCAAACCATTGAGATCTGAAACAGCTCTGACCTTTTGGATGCTTTCAAGCATATAATAAATGTCCTTTATTACAGACCTTTAAGGGTTTTAATTTTTCTCCTCCACTAACCCATTCAGTTGGACGTTCTCGTTTAAAATGAATTTATTTTTAATATTTGTACCTGCAAAATGCCTTTTTATAGCAAGATCAGGCAAGGGTCATGAGTGATTTATCCTCCCACATTCATCCAAAGGCAGAGCTACATTCATTTCCTTTTTGACATTCATTTCATTTCCTTTTTTTTTTGTTTGAGACAGTGAACAGAAAAATACCACCATTACTAAACTTTTAGACAGACAAGTGCTGTTTTCATGTTTTGTGGGCAGTGTCTAAAACAGATGGTCTGTGTTTCTCTGTTGCTTGCTGAATGCATGCTGGTGGCTGTTGCTCATGTCTGAGTCATTTCATCTGTCATCATTTTATCTAGCGCCATACTGTACCCAAGTAAATCTAATTCCAAACCAACAACCAGTTGATTTGTTCAGAACTGATTAGAACCAAACTTCAAGGCAGTCTCAATAGTATCGAGAATCATCTTTCATAAACATCTTCCAGATGCACAACATTGCTTACATTATGCTTTATATGGCTGTATACTTGTACCACTGTGGATGTTTTACATTCAATTCAAATTCAAATACAGCATTAATCAATGAAGCTGCAGTCCTTAGACAGACATGGAAACTTTCCATGGAAAATGTTCAGTTAAGCTTAAATCAATAACACTGTTTCATCATTAGTCTTTGCTAGATGTTCCATGAGCAGCAGAGCTGTAATCATTTCTGGACACAAGCTTTCATTAGCTTTTATTTTTTTAAGCTAGTAACCTAATACCTGTCTGCACTTCTGTGCATTTGTACATGCACCAACAACTGGGTCAACTTTTGAAAACTGTCACGTGACAAGCTTTTTGCAGCAAGATATAAGCAATGGATAGAAAAAATGATGAAAAATGTTAGTAATGAGTAAACATAATATTCTTGTTTGTATGGATCCAACAAACCATTGCTTACAGCACTAAAATTTCTATCTAGTGAGAAATCAGATGCTTTTCTAAACATGAAAATGTATAGCAAGGCACAGTTACACATGCAAATATATGCGCACTGTTATTTTGTGATTAGTTCAGAAACCAAGGCCTTGTTGGTGGAACATTTAAACACAATTCAAGATTAGAAGTACTTAAATGACAAATCACAAACAACATATTGAGATATATGAAACCAATATGATTCTTATTAATTATTAAAGTTTCCTTGGGGTTAGAAGACAGGCTTTGGGAATGGAGTACTAAACTTATGAGACGAGAAACAGCAGAGAATGAGCTTTTAGAGCAATAAATGTGTTCAGCATTTCAGTCTGTGAATTTTTTTTCCTAGATCGTTGTTGCACTTATGTATATATTTAGTGTAAGGACAAAGGAAGACTGAGGTGTTGATACAATTTCCCCTAAATCCTGCATGTACTTTCCTTGTTAATGCAATCTCACAATGTGCTTTCCTTTGGAAAACATCTTATATGTTGAATAATCATTCAATATATAAAATGTATTTGTCACTGTGTTAACTGGCTATAGTCATTTACTTTGTAACTAAACTAAGACTCATGGATGTGGGCTGCAATATATGTGTACTTGCATAGCCTTTAGGTGTTTGTGGAGAAATTGCATAACTACAATAACAGTGTGCATTTTTTCTTCAACAAACCTGCTTGTTCTTGGCTGCATTGTGAGCCATGTTCACTGTCTTACTTGGTTACCTTGAGCTGGGGTGTACTAAATTGAATAATTAGGTCTTATACTGACTGCATCTGTCTGTTCTATGGAGTTGTTGGAGTTGTCAACTTGTTTTGTTGGTTGTCCTACTCTAAAGAGTGCCCTAACTTCTCTCTGCAGTTGCTAACAAGCCCTGCTGCCCTCACCTACCAGGTATGTCCAGGCCGTCATCCTGTTCTCCTTTTCCTTTTTCCAAATTTCTCTGATTTTTTCAAATTCATTTTCTAAAGCCTGGCCAATTACTAAAGCCTGATCTGAAAGATAATTTAATTAAAGCCTGAGCTGAAAGATCATTTTCTTAAAGCCTGGCCATTTACTAAAGCCTGATCTGAAAGAAAAAAAAAAATCTGAATGGCATCCTTCCGTTCTGACTAGGAATGCTTTATTTGGACTCCGTTCATCTTCTCAGGCAATTTCTGATGCATTATGTAGTTGTGAAATATGGAAACGGAGAGCGATGCTATTGTAGATTTTTTTAGACATGGCTTCGGGAACGTCATAAAAAAGAAGCCAAAATATGTTACTGTTACCCAATAAATCCATCCACCATCCATCCATCCATCCATCCATCCATCCATCCCTTCATTTACTTATGCATTTATGCATTTCAGCTTCTACTGTCCCATTACCATTAGTTTGAGATGGATATATTGGTAGCAGTCGCTGTATTATACCACAGCTGTAGAATTCTCAATTCTCAGTAATTGTGGCTGCAGGGCAAATCGCAGATTTATATTAACATGCAAAATCTGATGTTATCATGTCTAGGTGCTCCACAAAAATAGACTACAAATGTGGGTAATTTTTAATATATTGAGGCTTATTTAACATTTTTGGAAGGACTCGCCAGTGTCAGTGCATTCCGTCTGAGGTACATCTATTACTTTACGTTACATTTTCAGACATTTGTTAAGTGTTGTGTTTTTTTGTTCTAGCAGAAGAGAGGCTGTTCTAGCAGCAACTAACTGGCTTTTCAGACAATCCACAACATTAAGCAAAACTACCAACTTCAAATGAAAATGTACAGCTTGCCATACTTTATATAACTGTAAGTATTGGCAAATTGCTGTGGTATAAATGGAATAAAACACTTTGGGTCATGCTGTTATTGTAAAATAATATGGTGACCCCATACACTACATCATTCATTCTTTTTCTATAACAGCATGTCCTGTCAGGATTTATTCCTCAAGAAAAATCTTTAATTGTCTGTCCTCTTAAGAGCTGTCGAAGAATTTAAATGAACAAATGGCAAGTTTGTAAGATTTCATACAAATTGAATACTAACCCTACTCCTAACCCAAACTTTAACCTAAATTTTTAATTAAACTGGCTCATGCAGCTGAAGTGAGAAGATGACAGCTACACATTATCCCTTTTCCACCTTTCTCCATGTTTCCAGCCTTCAACAAACAAGTTTCAAACAAGTTTCACCCCCAGTCTTGTGAACGGCCCAAGAGCCTCTGGTATTGGTCAGTTCAGCTGTGCCCCAGTGGTCCTAATTTCACAGTGCAGACAGCCAGTATTTGCCTCATTGTGTTCTACATTAGAGTAATTATTGAAAACGCACTTTATTGGGCATTGTTGAGCTTATTATAGCATGGTGTCACTCTGGTTTTTAGGAAGACAGCATGTCATTATATATAAGTGCTGTGGTCTGTATGGTGATCACAGGGCATGTGTGGTCATCACAAAATGCTATGATCATGCTGTTTGTATATGTCTTGTGTGAAAAATCCTGTTTGCACAAAAGGCCTTGGATATTACATAATGGGAAAAAACAAGCATTAAACTTTCTGCAGTGAAATATTTCAGGAAAAACATTCAGAAATGTCACATTCAAATCTTCACAGTTTCATGTAAGTTGTCAGTATTAAGATGTCTCTCTATATATTAATTTCTGTATATTATATCTTACTGGTGTGTTTCTCTCTTTGTGTGTCTACCCATGTGTCAATGTTTTGACTGTGTAGCTTGCTGCACAAGTGCTTGATGACTTTGATGATGAGGATATTGGATTCGGGCTGGTGGATGCGAAGAAGGATGCTGCTGTTGCCAAGAAGTTAGGTAATGTGTTCCACTAAACCCCAACACAATTATATCATTATCCATTTAAATACTCAGTCACTGTTTTCCTCTCAGGGTGGACATGAAATTATAACAGCAATATTAAAGGAATCACTCTTCAACTTTTGAACATTTCCTAAAATTAAAGTGCTGATATACAGTGTTAGTATTCACTACCTTGAAATCTTCTACTTTTTTGAAGTATTACATCTAGGAACTGAGTTATTTGGGAGTATACAGTGTAAATTGGGATTGTACTGCTTGCAAAAATTGTAGATTCTTGAAGATTCTGTACTATTTCTAGTCCATTATTTAAGTATAAGCAAATTTTTACAAACTCCTTTGTACAAAATATCATATTTCCCTCGATTCTTATCTTTTTTGGAAAGTGTTCCTGTGACATGGTAATGGATTTGATCTAACACAGTTCATCAGGTTTTACACAAACTACTGGAATCCCTTTTGTGTTGAATTATGACATAATCACAATTTTGTCCATTTCAACTGCAGGGTATCACAGTAGAAAATGTTCAAGGGAAGTGAATACTTATACAAGCTACTATATGAATATGGCTGTATTATTTACATTATTATTCAGAGTACACTACCCTCTAGTGGCAGAGTGACTCGCAGCATGTCTACAGTTCTACCTGTAGCAGGACAGCAATATCTTAACTATGTGACTAGTATATCGTTGTCTAGCATATAATCATTACAATCATTACATATAATACATGCATTAAAATATGATGACACATTTTTGATACATGTAAATACATCCATTAATGTAACCATGATCTGTCCACATGTTTGCTCTATTTCTACTCACACAACACAGGCATAGAAAAATAATGTGGAAAGACTGTGGGGCCCTGAGGACCAGTTTTGAGAACCAGTGCTGTGGAGCACAATGTAAAATGTAATCCACTCAGCTATATTGCATTTGACTGTGTGCTGCCTGAAGTGAGGCAAAACCAAATGTCAAGTACCTTAATTCCTTTTTTTCCAAATGTCATTATGTTCTTATCCTTATCCTACTTGTCAGTGGTGCATGTCTCCAGGGCAGGACAAGCAGCACATTCGGTCTTGTCATTCAAAGTAAGACAATCCTCAAAAGAAAAGCTTGTTCTCCATTATAGAGTAATTACTCAGCAACATGTTAGAATTGCTCAGAGGAACATGATTATCCCTACACTGTTCACTGGAGATGGAGAGGAGATGTACAATGTTTTTCACTGTGCAACACTATACAGTTAATATCTGGTGAAATGTATTCAATTCTGATGCCATTTCCTTGCTTCATTCTATAAAAATAGTTTTAATAGGAACAACAACAAAAAAAATCAAGATTTTGATTATAAACCAGCAATGGGCCTCACTTTTCAAAAAAGGTCGCATGGAATTGCTAGTATAAGCTAAAGTGATTTAAGGACATATGAGAAACGCTGATCTTCTTCATTGTCATCTGCATATGTTGATGACCCATTAATTGACCGGTTCATACATCATACAGCTGATTTGCTTTTGGCGACAGTCAACAAAATCACATAAAAGGCAAAGCTGACAGTTCTGAAATGACAGGTAAATGGCATAAATGCCATAAACAACTTTCTCAAGATATATATAGGTCTAATGCTTACATGCAATTTAAGCAATGGACAATGGTCAGCATGGACACTCTGATTGGCCTGTTAATCATTGTGTGTTCTAATTCCTTTCTATAATAGTCAGCATTAGCAATTTGCTACAGTAGCTCTTCTGTGGATATAGCTCTTCTATCACATTTTCCATTGTAATTATTGTATTTACTGTAAATGTCGGACATGTTCTTTAACGCAAAAAAAAAAAATTGTATACAGATCAGTCCTGGAATAAATTAAAAGTATTTAGACCAACTTTACAGGATACAATTTTTACGTTTACATTTACATCATTTGGTAGATGTCCTTATCCTGAGTGACTTACAGTGAGGTACAATGAAGTCTCTATCAATGAATACACACTGATACTGGTTCACTAGGTCACAGACAAAGGATACCATAAGTAATATATCAAGAAAAGCACATAGACAAGACATTATTTGTTTTTGTTTTTGTTTTTAACAATTTAATTATCACCAGTCACCAATTTACTTCAGTATTGCAGACTGATGTGTCATGAAAGGTTTTAGTATTATTTTTGTGTAAATCATTAATACCAAGTATGCCCCTGATTTTGGACAGGTTTGGATGAAGTCGACAGCATTTATATCTTTGCTGATGACGAGATCATTGAGTATGATGGAGAAATGGCTGCAGAAACACTGGTGGAATTCCTCTATGATGTGAGTCGCTCTGATCATAATTATATTATATGGCCAAAACAATAAATGTGCATTTATACCATAGCATCTTTAAGTTCTTGATTCTGATTATTAAGGAAAATCTGTTGTGTTCCATTTCACTTTATTCCCTTCTTCTGTTATAACCATTATTCGTAATTTTGTCTGAATGATGCTCTAAAAATCACAGTACAATATCCACACTGTATTTGCAGCATTCTAGTGTTCCAGTAACATTTTAAATAAGCCCTTGACACTATGTGCCAGCTATCTGTAGAGCTATTATTTTATTCTACTAACTAGTTAGAAAAATACGATTGGTAGTTATTAAGCAGATATTACTCTTACATTGGTATAATTCCATGGAACTAACTCATATAAATCATAACCCCATGTAAATCAAACCAAAGATAAGAACATTTCATCTGAAGAATGCACTTCTTGATAAACCTCATTTAACATCCAAGTTCCAAGAAATATTTTCGTGCCTCAAAAATCTGGTGCTTTAATACCTGCCACAAGCCAGTAGTCTAACCATGAGATGAAACCATGAACAAGTTAAGCCGAAGTAAATTTCTTTACTTCACTGATTACTGATGTATTATTCTCTGTCCTCTCAGGTTATAGAAGAGCCTGTGGAGATCATCGACAACGAAGGAGAGCTAAAAGGCTTTTTTAACATTGATGAGGATATCAAGTTGGTGGGATACTTTAAGAATGAGAAGTCCCGACGTAAGTATTGCACAGTAGCTGTATATTCTTTGCAGGTCTGTTTAGTTCAGTCTTGTGTCTGTTGATTGATTACATAATTAATTGAACCTGTAAATATCCATATATCCCAAATATTCTTCATGTTGCAGACTTTATTGAATATGATGATGCCGCTGAAGAGTTCCATCCGTTTATCAAGTTCTTTGCCACTTTCAATTCAAAAGTAAGCAAAACTCCAGGCATTTCATTGTATTGCTGTTTTTGTCTCTCTCTTTTTTTTTTTTTTACACAGAATATTTTAGCTATAACTGAACCACTACAAATGAATTGTAAACGATGTATTGTAAACAAAAGGGCACTCCACAAATAACATCTAGAAACATATCTATTTCTATATTACTATTAAGGTGCCACAATATGAATACTACTGACCTGGCATTATTTAGATGGTAGAATTATTTTTATCACAGCATGTTTGGTGATACGGGAGAGTATGTTACTGTGTATGTGGCCTCAGGTGCAAGAGAGTTGTCGAGAAGCTTTTATTGTCATTTCAACTATATATAGCTGATGCAGTGCAAAGTGAACTGAAACAACATTCCTCAGGTGCCATGGTGCTGCACAGAGACACAGAGATACAAAGACAACACAGAACTAAAGATGAATAGTAAAAAATGAATCTACTATCATAAAGTGCATGCGGGCACCCTTGCGCAAACAGTGCAAGACAAAAGACAAGACAAGAGATACTGCAAACAGACAATACAATCCAGATACAGAGCCGACCAGTGTACAGTTCTTTTTTTCTGCAAAAAAGTATGCATTGTATTGTAAACATATGTAGAATTGTGAAATATCAGCAGACACAGCAGCAGTAGTGATGTGGAGGTTTTGAAATATCTTTGTCAATGCTGACTAATTTTAAATACCAAATTTATGACAACAACTAGGGCTAGATAAATGATTGTCATGGATCAACAATGTTGGTGTGTCGCAGAACTTGAAATTTTTGATGGGAATTCCTAACGCCAGTAAAATATATATTTAGTGCCTGATGGCTGCTACTGTAGTTTACACTCAAGCTATAAGTAAATGTACTAGGTTAAATATTGATAGGTCCAATTAATAATATTATACAAATATAAAGATTTTGACTTTTGGTGAGTATTTAATCAAGTGTAATCAAGAGGATTAGTAAAATTACATAGCACCAATGCTGTTCCCATCATTCCACGTCTTTGTGATACCAGCACCTATATAAAATAAGGGATGGTCATGTTTTGGTCATTTACCACTGGGAGGCAGTAGAGAGGTTGTGTACAGCAACAGACAGACAGGCAATAAATAGCCTGGGAAATGCTTCTTTCCATATTCTCAGATATAAGCTCTATAACATATGGTATATTACCATACCACATGCATTCATCAGTACATTAAAGCAGATTTTATTTTTGCAAAGAGTTGGTCCAAGAGTCGCATCAATGAAGTATTCAGTATTCACAACTTATAATATTGTATAAATAAAAATATAACTTGTAATATTTGAAATATTAAATTAAACAAATGCTAATTGTTGATCATTTAACCACTGTCCAAATACATTTCCTGCTTGATCCAACACATGAGCCATTGGTAAACAACACAAAAAATGTATATCAAACGAATACACTGAAAAATGATCTTAACAAGCTTCCTAATTTCTTTCAAATCTTACCATTCACATACATTCATGTTGTACTATGGATCACAGTATCAACAAAGACAGAGAACTGAGCATGCCAAGTTAAGAATAGTGTGAATCTGGACTGTTTTTATAGTATACCTCTATCTTAATTCCTCACTGTCCTGACTACTTTATCTGTGCAGATTGCCCATAAACTAAAACTGGAAATGAATGAGGTGGATTTTTATGAACCCTTCATGAAACATCCTATCGCAATCCCAGGCAAACCTTACAGTGAGGATGAGATAATTGACTTCATTGAGGAGCATGAAAGGTAAGTCATGAAAGGTAACTGGCATCTTAATTAGATGAAAAGTAGATTTGTATAACAGAAGCATATGACACTATTATTACAGAATCAGACCTGCTTACTAATTCTGCGGCATACAAAAAGTTTTTAAAATGGACTGTTCCAGGAGCAGGGTTCAAGCAAAATGACTGTACAGATTAATGTTTACCCTACTTTAATGACTAGTCAAATCACAAAACTCTACCCTCACCCTGACTGGCTCCCTAGATGCCGGTGCTGCAGTCTATCTGCTATGATTTCCTGTTTACGTAGCCCTTTGTTATCCTGATTCCCAGGTTTGGCCTCAGCATGCAGTTAAAGTTTTTCCTCTTTACCTTCCTTCTCCCTAGCACCACCTGTGTAGATGTGGATTCCTCGTACCTTACTGTGCATCAGCATGTTCCTAATATCTCTATGCTCGTACAGGTTCACTGGCAAGTTTCCGTACTAAGACCAAACCTACCTAAAGTCTATTCCCATCAGTAAAAGAGTTGACTGAAATATGTATAATTCAGCTGATAACGACATCATGAGAATTTCTTGTTTTTCTATTTTCTTATTTTTTTATTTTTCAAGTTTTATTTTAATTAAAACTGTCTGTTAATGGAAATCTGTTGGATATCTTTTCTTCAGACCAACTCTAAGAAAACTTGAACCCCACAACATGTATGAGACTTGGGTAAGCCTTTATCGCCAGGAAAATGCACATATATTACAGTATTAAGTCTCATATCTTTTAGCTTGATGTCTGGTTAATATGAACTATTCAGATAATGATAAATTATGAAATTACTAATACTAATTAATTAATTAATTAAATTCATTAATTAAATTCATTAATTAAGTCATTCATTCATTTGTTTGTTTGTTTGTTTGTTAGGAGGACGACATTAATGGGCAACACATTGTAGCCTTTGCTGAAGAATCTGACCCTGGTAAGCTGAAAGTGGATAAGATCTTTGTCTTTCTCTGTAAAACATGAATGCCCCATTAAGTTGTGTAATAATAATTTCTTCACTTTAACTCCAGTTTTGTTTTGGATACTGAACTCAGGTTTTCCGAAATGAAACCTAAAGTATAGGTCCACTGTCTTGACTACTTGTGAGGTGAACAAAAGGTTATTTTCATGTTGAGACTGTTCACGTTTTGAAGGCAGCAGGAGAAACATACAAACTTTAGTAAGTTTCCTGTGAAATGAAAATGACACTTAAACTTTGGAAACTAAAGCTGTTGAGGTGTGTCAAAAATGTACAGTATGTTCTGTTCAGAAGTTGTGTGTGCATGAACGTTTTTTTCACAGGCTTCAGTTAAATGTAATATCTGAGCTTTGGATTTACTAAATTGTGCATGCAATGGCTATTCTCAAAGTGACTTCCAGGCTTAGGAAATCACATCAGTGGTAATTCTGCTCATATCAAAAGACAAAATGTTCCATATATCTGGTGATTTTTGGGTGTTATCATGTTTCCCATGTGTTTTTACACACACAAATATTAAGTTAATAAGTATGCTTCATTATCACTTGAAAAGAACAATTTTCAGATGATAAAAGTGAGGGTGCGAGCATATCTTGTGATTAACATTTAACCTCTAATTAGATGGTTTTGAATTACTGGAGATTCTGAAGGAGGTAGCCCGTGAGAACACAGAAAACCCTAACCTTAGCATCATCTGGATCGACCCAGATGACTTCCCCCTGGTGAGTATTTTCATGAAACTAATCCTGACCCTAAACCCTGATCTCCTATCCCTGACACTGACCCTGATCTATTATCTTTGACACTGACTGGAAACTGGATTACAGTCTGTTAGCTTCTCGCACCATTGCTCCTATTATAATAAAATCATTTATGAGGTGCTGATAAAATTACAAGTAATCATTGTATGAAAAGAGGCTGTTTGTATAAGGAATATAGGTCTTAAATTGTCTGAAAAGAGCTTTAATTTATTAATTAATCCAAAAAAAGCTGAAGGGAGACCAGTGGGCATGCCAGCCTGGAAATAAATATCCTATAAAACAACACCAAAGTATTCAATACTGTTGACTATGGGAGTAGTATTTATCCATCCATCCATTCTCTACACTGCTTATCCTACTGGGAACCTTGAGTTTGGGGCCTATCTTGGTTCTACAGTGTCGTATTATAAATAATTGTCTGACTGCAAGTCTTAGGATGTTCAAGTTTCCATGGGGAATTTGAAGGGAAGATGAACACAGCGAGGATGTGAGACATATGATTTAATAAATAGGAAAGGCTATTTCCAGACATATCTACTGTAATGTCAACCTCATTAAGCAATGATTTATTAGGAAAATCTTACTGAGGCACAGCAAAATTTTTCTGGGGGCCATGCCCCAGTGAAAAGGTTCTAGTGGTTCATATTTACATATTCCTTCATATATAACTACATGTTCCTATTCCTATGTAATTACAAATATTTCATATTTCATAATATGCATGACTGAATAATATATCAACCTATCTAAATATTGTTCAATTTTTCTGTTATCTTAACTGAAACATTTTTATAGCCTGCATATTGTATTGCATATATTTCACAAATCTCACAAATGCCTAAAGATCTTAAAAATTTTCCTGTGTTTGTTTCATTCAGCTGGTGCCCTACTGGGAAAACACCTTTGGCATTGACCTTTCCTCTCCACAAATTGGTGTGGTGGATGTGAAGGATGTAAGAACATGCCTATGTTAACAAGCCAGTCTGTTGCCTGAAGGGCTGTGATAAGATGCCTGTCCAATGCCTGAAATGCTCAGCTGTGTTCTGTAAGAGTTTGTGAGTGCTGTCTCGAAATTGATTACCTGAGTCTTAACACTCAGAGTTTATCTCCTAGCCTGCCAGCCTGCCTGAATTTCTCTCTCTCTCTCTCTGGCTTTCTATTTTTCAGTCATTCTATTTTAGCTTGTTTTCTGATGATATTTTTATTTATTTATTTATTTTTTAAACTTGTCTAACTGTACATATTTAAATTAACAATCGTATGCTGGGTCTTTAATGCTTCTAAAGATAATGTTATCTTACATCTCAGCATGCCTTTTCTGAGAAGTGTATGCCAGGTGTTCTTAGCTCCAGTCCTCAGAATCCCCTGCCCTGCACAGTGTGAAGTTCTTCCTACCCTTAACACCCCTTAACTCAATAAAGCATTAGTAATTAACTGATGAGATGAACTTCCACTTCCAACTGTGCAGGGCAGGGGGTCTCAAGGCCTGGAGTTGAGACTGACTGGAGTTGTTTGTGCCTCAGACTAAACAGAACCTTCTCCTCATTTAGTCTATCTCTTCTAAAAATTCTGTATGTGTTGTACAGGCTGACAGTGTATGGATGGACATAGATGATGAGGAGGACATGCCCACTTCATATGAGCTGGACACCTGGATTGAGGATGTGCTGGCAGGAAAAATTGACGTTGATGACGACGATGACGATGACGATGACGATGACGACGATGACGATGACGACGATGACGATGACGACGATGATGATGACGACGACGATGATGACGATGACGATGACGACGACGATGAAGACGATGACGATGACGACAATGACGACGATGATGACGACGATGATGACGACGACGACGACGACGATGACGACGACGATGACGACGATGACGACGATGACGACGATGACGATGATGATGACGACGATGACGATGACGATGACGATGATGATGATGATGACGATGATGATGATGATGATGATGACGATGACGATGACGATGACGACGACGACGATGATGACGACGATGATGACGACGATGATGACGACGATGATGACGATGAATAAATTCCTTTTATCACCTCAGGGATTTCACCATGTTGACTGGCACTAGCCCAAATACTTTAATGACCATGAATGTGAAGTTCAAAGTTCATCCAAGGCTTCATTGTCCACACGGTCATCATTTCCTGGTGCTGGAAGCATTTTGCCTTTCTAAGGCAGAATCCATCTGAATCCCTTGACACTTCAGGGGCACATCAGCTTTATTTGACTGGTCTTTTTATAATGCCCTTGTGGTGTTCTCTAATTTTGTAAATGTTTTTCTTGTCCAACTTCAAATTCTCAATGTTGCTTGTTAATGCTTATTTAAGAGCATTTTCTGAAATAAAAAAAGGGGACAAGGCTGGGGATAACCAGCCATCTTTCAGCCAAGTTTTACAAAGTATTAATAATATTATGTTTATATGGATTGTCTTTTTTTTATATGTATACCCTTATGAGAGGAATATTACTTTGCAATTGAGGGATTTCTTACCCTGACATTTTTAATAAGAAACTATTTTGATTAGGTGAAATTTTCCATTTCAATATACTAATGTAAACATATACTTAAAAACAAAAACACATTATTTTTATTATATGTTCAGGAGACTGTATTCACAAAAATGTCTTAATCTGACCATTACTTATGGAAAGAAACATATGTACAACCAAAGTAGAAAAAGAGCAGATTTTGTCCAATGTTGGACATATGTGAAGACAAGAAGAACAAGAAACAAAAAATGTTTCCGTAGTCTTCATTTCAGCGTATGTGCATGTTTGTGAGAGTGCTTGTGAAATGTAAACACACATGTAGTGTAATGAATTTCCAAGTTCAAACTTCACTTAAAGTATTACAAATATATATTTTCTGTGAATATTAATGCATAGATTACTTATATTTGAGGGACATAAAAAAAACTTTATTAGTTTATTTTAGTAATTAATTAAAAATTAAAAGGTAATTATACCAAGAGATTGGACAGCATTCCAGTTATAATGGCTTAACCTGTTAGGCCTTAATTGACTTAGGGCAGGTCATGAATGGTCAGCTGATGGCAATTCTAAACATAATAAATTCTCTGACTCTTCCACTCAATAACCAAGGCATACTTTAAGCAGTTCACTGAGAAGCTTAAAACTATTCTCATTAATATCTACAAAGCAAGAAGGAAGGCAAAATCTTCTAGTTTTCCACTGTTTGAATTGTCATTACAAATGTGGCAGTTAAAGAGACCCGTGGAAGTCAGGAGAAGACCTGGACAACCAAAGAAACTCTCAGATAGGACCACTTGGCAGAAAGGCAAAGATGACAGCAAAGGACCATGCAGGAAGTTTTATACAAAATGTACTCCACCCAACATCTAAACAAGTCACAGACATTTTGTAAATGCTGCAGAATGATCAAGTTAAAAATGAATTAACATAATTCTGAAGGTATTAAAACAGCAGCATTTGATGAAAAGAACACCTTGGCAACTGTTCAGCATAGGGTGGATGTTTTATGCTTTGTGGCTGTGTGGCAGCCAGTGGCAAAGGAAATGAGCAGATAGTAGATGGAAGAATGGGAGCTTCAGCAAATATCAGCAATTTCTGGAAACCAGTGTGACACACTCTGAAGGTGAAACGAGACTGGCAACAAGACAATCAACCATAACATTCCTGAAAATCCAGCATGATCTACTTCAAGAATGTAATGGCCCTCACACAATCTGTGGGTAGGTCTCAACAAGCATATCTCAGAACTAGAACCATATCAAAGAAACATTTTGCAGATATAGTGACTGAAAATATTGAAGACTGAAACTAGAAGCTAGAAAACAGTGTCTTAAAACAATTATATAAAGTATCCTAGCTGGCAAAAAAAAAAAAAAATAAAAAATTATAATAAAAAACATTTGGAAATTGTGATATCTCCAAAGTGGTGTTACTAATTATTGACATAGTAACATAGTATTTTTCAAATAAAAGGTTGAGAAAACATTAACATTTGTGAGAAAAAGTGTTAAAATTGTTTGTGGCAGAGATTCTTTTCTCTTGGTGAATGGTGGCCAAACGTGTGCAACTTGTATGCACGTGTACTGTATATGAGTAATGAAAAACAGGAAAATCGAGTCTTGTTACAGTCAGTGCACGACCTGGAGATAATGACTGCATGTGTGGGAAATTCAGACTAAATGACTCTATGCCCGGAAATGGTAATGATTTGGGTATAAAAGCTAGACGCACCGCAGCAATCAGATAAAACATTAGCAGACATACAGAACCATAGCAGCTTACAGTGCCACATCCAACTCAAGCAGAACAGATAAAGGAAAGAAGGTAACAGGTAAGAAATATTATGAATTTACCATTTTGAGCTTCTTTAAGTAGACCTAAGCTTAAATGAGCATTTTAAATAAAATCTGTTTTTAGTAAAAGTAGATTGAATTGTTTTGTATGTTATTCAGTTGAAGCTTTATGTTCTAAACTGAATAGTGGAATGTTACAAATAAAGATGTTAATAATGTGGAAATTGTAAGTAAAATTGATTCAACGAAAAGTAGTCATATTTAATTAACCAAAAGTCATTTCAAAGAAAAATTAATAATAAAATCAATTCATTTCATTATCAGTTTTGTTTTATTTATATAATTATTCATATGTTCTATACTTATTAAATACGATCTCTAATTCAATAAGCTTTCATTTCTTTAAGCAGCTGATGAATTGAAAATATAAGTTTGATTTGGAATTAATTCACTCATTAATTAATCCAGTTTCTAATGTACAAAGGAACATTTCTGTAAATATACAGTATTTATTTTATTGCAAAATACTGTTTTTATTTTATGCGCTAAGTCATTAGGCAGTTAAATAGTAGAAAATGAAATGCATAGTGGGATATCTAAGATTTTTGTCATGGGTAAGAATTATGAAATTCTCCTAATGTTGACGGTGAGATTAACTTTCTTTGCTGCAAAGAAACTTTAGATTTATTTATTATGTATCAGTGCTTGCTGTGGTCGCTCAGTGGTTAGGGTTGTGAATTACAGATCGGGGGTTGTATATTCAAATCCCACTTACAAATGTCCATGGCTGGATCTTAACTATCTTAACTTGTGTTCTTCATCAGCCACAGCAAATGTACTATTTTGTGCTTTATTTATTTGCAAAATGTAGAGTGAATAGCTGGAATCATACATCAATATATTCTAAAAAGAACTATATGTACAGGTGTAACAGTGCTTTACTAAAAAATTGTTTTACAGTTATTTACTATCAATATAAAATTATATTTCTGGCATCTCAGCTGCCAGGAAGCTATTGTAAACTTTACAGTTAATAAGTTTTATGTAATAATGCACTAGTTCTATTATAATTCTTTTAGTTTCTATTTTCTATTAATTGCCTAGAGTCACACTTTTGATTATTAAAGTCCTCACAAACTAGTAAAAATGACAGTCTGTGTGTGGGTGTGTGGGTGGTGGTGGTGGGGGGTGTATTTTACAATGGCACATGATTAAATTCTGTACTTGTCTGTTTTGCTGTTTTGCATATGAGTGAATCATTCTTCTTTGTTCAACAGGTATCATGTATCCAGAAATGAACATGGCAAGACACCAGGGTAAGATGATAAGAGCAAGTGAACAGCACGATAGTATGACTAATGTATAAATCACTCACTGAATTTGAGTATTTGAGTGCATAAGAGTAATAAGATTGGGGATGTAATAGCTTGGTTTGAATGAGTGGTCCACCAAGCTGCCACTGCTGGGCCCCTGAGTAAGGCCCTTAACCCCCTTAATTGCTCAGGTGTATAAAATAAAACAAAATGTAAGTCATTCTGGATAAGGGCATCTGTCAAATGCCATAAATGTAATCTAAATCTAATCTACTCACTGTTTGTCAAACAATGATGATGTTCATCCGAGCATCAGTTAGACAAACAATTTACATCCAATCATTGTATATTTTGTCAAAAATATATTAAGAAATACTGCAATACACAATAGGTGTATATAGGTAATGTTTATTTTTGGGAAATTTTCTTTAGTATATATAACAATTTTCTTTTCAGACGCAAAATGATAATCCAACGTAGGTTTATTATATTATGATTTCGTGATGCAAATCCATTCCTACATTCTTCTTTTATATTCTAACTATAAACACAGCGGAACAATCTTGATGAACATTCAGGCCACAGGACTTAAAAAAACAGATCATGACACATGACAACATGAACAAGAGTGTTCCGGAATGACAGTCAACGTGCGTGGTGACGCCGAACAAAAGAGGCATTCATGCAATGTTCAAGCAAACTACACACACGCCAGTCAACCAGCACATATTTTTAGATGAGCATTCTGCACTCAATATTTTTTGAGCACAGAAATTACACACAGTCATTAATAATGTATAATAGAATATGAAACACATGTGAACTTCGGTAACTATGTTATTATGACCGGGAGCTGTGATTTTACGATTTATTTCTAGTTCCTGAATGTGGACTTTTAAGTACAATTCTATTTGGAACTAAACCAAACCCATGGTGTTCAATTGTAAATAAGAAAGATCTTTTATGCAAATTTGTGTCAATTATGGTTAGGATTCATCTATTCTTCTGAACCCTGCCCTAAAAGAAAGTTTCACTGTGAAACTCTAGCAGGGTGTGAACAATGATGGGGAAAAAAAAAACTTGTCAACCTTAAATAACACAGCATGTAAAGCACAGCAGGCTTTACCTATTGTCAATGATAAAAGATATACTCTGGATGTCCAGAGAAGCAAAAACAAGCATAAATTGGAATTTTTTCTGACTCGAAAGTAGGGCTGTGGAAGAACAATCTGATGAAATACCTGATGGCTCTGTTTCTAACAGATTCCCACTGCTTGTTGACGATCTTGGTACTTAGAACTATAAGTCATATAAGGACTCACTACTTCTTGGCTGTCGATGTAATTAATGACCACTGATTAGCATGTGTTGGGTATTACTGAACTGAGGAATTACTCCACTCAGTGTGTTATCTCTGTGTGTGCAGATTTGGTAACGAGCTGTATGGACGAGCTGGTTGAGAGGGTGAACGAAAGCCGGCGGATATGTAAAGCTTTGCTCAGCCAGGGTCTGCTGACTGAGGACAAATACAGGACCATTGTAGAATCTTCAAGGTCTCAGGATAGAATGAAACAGCTCTTGCATGCTCTGTCTAGCAAAGGACAACAGGGAAGAGAAGCCCTTTACAGATTACTACAAGAACATGAGCCTGAGCTTACTCTGCAGATGGGTAAGTTACATTCAAAGTTAATTTTCCTAATTTTCTTTTTTTTTTTATTCTGTTGGGACGGCTCACAGCATTCTGTTTATACCTGGCTATAGTCATCATATTTTTTCAAACATATAAATGCAGTTTAAAAGCATAACTCACACTAGCTTAAGCGATGGCATACACAGTCCCAATAATTAAAATCTATGCAACATGAAGCTCAGACCCCAAGAAACAAGTAATTTAATAATTTCTCATGCTTAAAGTGGACTTGGTAAATGAAAATCACTCACAGACTGTAATCTCTCCCATTCAGAGCACTCTCAATATGTGCATATGGTGAGGCAGAGGCTCATTCAGTCAGTGAGGCAGGTGGAACCAGTGGCCAACCGAATGCTCCATCAGGGCCTGATTACAGAAGAAGAGTATTTCCAGGTGTGTGAAGAGGAAGGAAGCGAGGCGAGAATGCATGCCATGTTTAGAGTTTTGGAGAAGCATGGGATAAAACAGAGCGATGGATTCTACAATACACTCTTCTACTGTGAGCCATTACTGTACCGTGAGCTAGGTCAGACAATCCTCTAACCATTAGCCTTTGCTGAAATTTATTCATCTATGTTTGTCAGCAATCAATTGTAAAACATTTATGTCTAGTGACCAACCATTTAATTATTAATTATAACTACTTACTTACTTAATTATGTTTGTTACAAGAATTCTAACCAAAGAGTCTCTTCCATATTTTTCCTTTTCAGAAAAACACAGAGTGCTTCAGATGTATGAACTAGGTAAAGAACACAACCAATTAGTGCACATTATTCCTGAGGACAAGCTAGAAGAGAGGTTGAGAGAACTGGAATTCAAAGAAAAGCAAGTGGAAAAGGAGAAGCAGGACCTGAGAAAAATGTGGGAACTTTTAGAAAAACGGCAAGCAGAGATGGATGAGGAGAGGAAGCAGGTCCTTGAAATGAAAAAGGAACTTGAAAAACGTCAGAGAAAGAGGGATGACATGTAGGAGAATTTGAATTCTTCCTTTCTCACTGGACGAGAAGGGCAGAGAATCACAGGACAATTAGAACACCTGAATAATAATGGGTCCACCATGCCAGTAAATGCAAACAACTTCCTGGATCGGATCTTGGATTAGTGAACAACAACAACAACAAAACATCATGTACATTATATAACCTTATGATTTAACAAGCCCTTTCATACTCATATACATGGCTGGCAATAAAATTATACTGTAATTTTATTTTTGCAGCTATTAAGATTTTTTTTTGTGCTTCTGTTACATAAACACTTCTCTGGCTCCTGCTTTATCTTTATTGCATAGATCATAAATTAGGATCTTAATTACTCTTCTAAATATTTCATCATTTCTTCACTAAGAAAATATCTCATGCAAATATGCTGAAACTTTTTATTGTAAATTTCACCCCAAAAAATCTAATTGAAATAGGATTGGAAAAATACATTTATCTTTTATTTTTTTCATTTTTTTTTTGTATTATCTGTATTATCATTTTTTAGGATCAATCATTGGAAACAATGGTTCCGAGTTTGTACTATGTACAGTTTTACATTAGATGTTATTGCTGTGGCAATCACTGTGAAAATCTCAATTCCATTTTTTAAAAACAAAAATAAAAAATAAATCCCCTGATTGTCTGTGTGTTTATGACTTAACTTTGTTCAAGGTAATATCATTAACCAGGGTTTACAGCTTTCACACTGTATGGTAGCTTAGAGAGAGAGAGAGAGAGAGAGAGAGAGAGAGAGTGTGTGTGTGTGTGATTGAGTCTAGTTAGAAAAAAAGTGTGTGTGGTTTGTGATCTATTGTCTGTGGTTACCAATTCTGCTGCTGACATGACAACAGGCTACAGTGCTATAAAAATTTACCAAACAAATTTAAATGCTGTACTGAGTTATACATAGTTATTTATTGTGAAAATTCTTTACTTTGTAGAATTACAGAAGACATGCAAGCCTTTGCAAAGACTAGGTGACAAACAAATAATAAAGCCAGAGACAATTAAAAATCAATAATAATTGCAGAGGGTGTGGATAACATACACATCACAAGTTAGTCATGTTTTTCTGTAGTGGAGACAACAAACATGTTCACTTTACACACTTATAAACTTGCTGGAACTAGATATTGGACAAGTTTGTGTTTGGAATTGATTGATTGATTGATTGATATCAATCATTGATTAATATCAGTTTCCAATTTGATCAGCAAAAATCGCAGTATCATAGATTAGAGAGAGAGAGAGAGAGAGAGAAAGAGAGAGAGAGAGAGAGAGAGAGAGAGAGTGTGTGTGTGTGTGTGTGTATGTGTGTGTCTGACATGACACACCTGACATGACACACCTGATTCCAAACAGGGGCCACAACTGATTCCTGTCATTCTATTAATTGTCCTGTTTGTTGCCATCTAATTGCCACTGTTGAGAATCCAATGTATTTAATAGCCTTAGCTATATCAGTTGCCTGATAGGTGTCAAAATCAAAATCACAGTACTTAATGTTTTTAAATTATACTTGACTATATTTGGTGGTTAGAATTATTATTAGCATGAGCCTTGGAAGACCCTAAAGGCCTGTCTATAACTCCTTTGCAGCTCAGCTTCCAGGTGATGCACAGTGAAATTCTGCACATTGCCATTGTTATCAGGGCCCATGTAGCCTGCTGAGCTTGTTGCATTAATACCCAAGCAGGAATAAGCATTCCAGTAATACTTAGCCACCCTTACATTGTTCCCAATCGCTTGATTCCCAGAAATTACCCCGTGATAATGAAAGCCTTTATAACATCAGTCAAGGAAAACAATGATTCCGAGTTTGTACTATTTACAGTTTTACATTAGATATTATTGTTGTGGCAATCACTGTAAAAATCTCTAATCCATTTTTTTAAAAAACGAACCTCTCATTCTAATAAAATAAATCCCCTGATTGTGTGTTTGTGCCTTTTTCATGTTTATAGCTGTGCTGTAAAAAAACCTTTCAAATTTAAAGTAATTTACAGTAAACTTACAAATACAATATACAGCAGACATACAGTACTTACTGTGACGTATTATAGTATCTACAGAACATAAAGAGTACATCTGCTACATAATAAACAGCACATAATCCAGTTTTTTCCATTTATTCCATGTCATAATGCAGTACATTTGGTCATTTGGCTGATATGTCAGGGTTTGAACACTTGACCCTCTGCTCTGTAAGTCAAAGCCTTTTACATAAAACTAGCCCAGCTAGCATGCATTTATTTAAAGAAGTTGTGTATTAATAGATGTGTACTACGTACTATATTGATTGATCACCCGGGAGGAGCTCAGAGTAGAGCTGCTGCTCCTCCACATCGAAAGGGGCCAGTTGAGGTGGCTTGGGCATCTGTTTTGGATGCCTCCTGGACGTCTCCCAGGGGAGGTGTTCCGGGCATGCCCCACTGGGAAGAGACCCTGGGGAAGACCCAGGACACGCTAGAGGGACTATGTCTTTCGGGTGACCTGGGAACGCCTTGGAATTCCCCCAGAAGAGTTGGAGGAAGTGGCTAGGGAGAGGGAAGTGTGGGCATCCCTGCTTAGACTGCTGTCCCCACGACCCGGCTACGGATAAGTGGGAGATAATGACATGACATGACATACAGTACTTACTGTAAAGTATTATAGTACCTACAGAACATAAAGTACAGTACAGAGTACAGTTGCTACATAATACACAGCACATCATGCAGTTTTATCCATTTATCCCTTGTCCAGTACATTTGGTCATTTGACTGATATGTCAAGGTTTGAACATTTAACCCTCTGTAAGTCAAAGCCTTTTACATAAAACTCGCCTAGCTAACATGCATTTATTTAAAGAGGTTGTGTATTAATAGATGTATAATAAGTAAGTAATAACAGTACTTTACTGGAAATACCGTATGTTTACAGTTGTTTAGTGTAAAAAAACTGAAAGTGATTTTTGTTGACATCCCTGTTGCCAGTAAATTACTGCAAAATTTAGAGCCCATTTTTTACAATGTGGGGTAAAACATAAAGCAGATGAGATAACTGCAACCCCTTGATAGGCAGTTGAGAGTTAAGCCATACAGCATACAAAAAATGTGTGTGTGGTTTGTGATCTATTGTCTGTGGTTACCAGTTCTGGTGCTGACATGACAACAGGCTACAGTGCTATAAAAATTTACAAAACAAATATAAATACTGTACTGAGTTATACATAGTTTTTATTGTGAAAATTCTTTACAGTGTAGAATTACATAAGACATGCAAGCCTTTGCAAGGACTAGGTGACAAACAAATAACAAAGCCAGAGACAATTAAAAAGTCACTACCAATTGCAGAGGGTGTGGATAACATACACATCACAGGTTAGTCATGTTTTTCTGTAGTGGAGACAAGAAACATGTTCACTTTACACACTTATAAACTTGCTGGAACTAGATATTGGACAAGTTTGTGTTTGGAATTGATTGATTGATTGATTGATTGAATGATTGATTAATTGATTGATAGATCGATTGATTGATTAATTGATTGATTGGAACTGTGTAAATTAATTAATATCAGTGTCCAATTTGATCAGCAAAGTGGCCAAAGGAACCACACCTGATTCCAAGCAGGGGCCACAACTGATTCCTTTCATTCTATTAATTGTCCTGTTTGTTGCCATCTAATTACCACTGTTGAGAATCCAAAGTATTTACTAACCTTTAATATATCAGTTGCCTGATGAATGTCAAAATCAAAAGCACGTAAATTGGTATTTTCAAATTATACTTGACTATATTTGGTGGTTAGAATTATTATTACCATAAGCCTTGGAAAACACTGAAGCTGTCGCCACCATAAACCTTTTGCAGCTCAGCTTCCAGGTCATGCACAGTGAACTTCTGCACTTTGCAATTCTTATCAGGGCCCATGTAGCCTGATGAGCTTTTTTGGCCATTAAAACCCAAGCAGCAATAAGCATTCCAGTATTTCTTAGCCACCCTTACATTCTTCCCAGTCACTTTATTCTCAGGAATTACCGCTGTGATAATGAAAGACTCATTACAATTGTTCAGTAGTTCCTTCAGGTCACGCTCATGAATTCTCCACTGACCACAGTTGAAGCTATGAGTTTGTGGAGCTGTGTTGGTCAAGGTTGAAGTGGCCAGCATGGTTTCTTCATTATGTGTGTGGTAAACTGGGAATAGGTGGCCCTTGTCATAGCCAGATTTTTCGTAATCACTATTAAGAGCTTTTGCTCTCTAATTAAGAGCTTTTGCTCTCTAAAAGCTCTTAATCACTATTAAGAGCTTTTGTGTTTCCATACACATAACATGTACTCCATCCAGCTTCAAAAATAAAGAGAAAGAGTAGCTGCTAGTTTGAGGAATAGTTTTTATATTGTGTTAAAAAAATTATATAGTAGGTAAAAACAATAAAAAATTAAGGTGTAATAATTGTACCACCCTGCATCAAGTATGTTTGTTTGTTCGGAAGATGACTAGGATTATAGCCCTCAGCATGCAACAGTATGGGCCGGTTTATAAATGCTTTCATGACTTTCACAAACTTACATAATGTTTAGTGCTTACTTCAAAAAGTCTAAAATCAAAAACACACTCGGAAAAACAAACCAAAACCGCAAAACTAGGAATCGTGATCACAAGAACAGGCACAGGTCACACACTTAGAAAATCTAGAAATAATCAGGCAAGGCTCAGTACATACTCCAAATGGATAAACTAATACTTAAACTATACTTCACAGAGAACACTAGATAGGGAGCTGTTTAAATAACCGAGCAAGACCAGAAATGAGTACCAACTTGTCAATACTCTGGTGACGGTGCCCTCTGGTGTTCTGGCTCCGCATACGCCGTTACAATTATACAGAGCTGCAATTCAAAATGACATTCATAAAGGTATCATTCCAACCATATTGGCAGGATTTCTGGAAAAGATAAAATCAAGTTTTATAAATCATGGTTCTTACCTGTGGCTTCGCATATCAGTGATTAATTCATTTAACAATTGCATGCCTGAACTTGTAAGCTGAATAAACAGGGATTTTTTCTTTGGTGTCATAAAGAGTGGCATAGTGTCTTAAAACAATTATAGAAAGTATCCTAGCTGGCAAAAATAAATAAAATAAAATAAATAACAACAAAAAACACTTGGAAATTGTGATATCTGCAAAGTGGTGTTACTCATTATTGACATAGTAACATAGAATTTTTCAAATAAAAGATAAAATAAAAACATTTGTGAGAAAAATGTGTTAAAATTGTTTGTGGCAGAGATTCTTTTCTCTTGGTGAATGGTGGCCAAACGTGTGCAACTTGTATGCACGTGTACTGTATATGAGTAATGAAAAACAGGAAAATCGAGTCTTGTTACAGTCAGTGCACGACCTGGAAATAATGATTGCATGTGTGGGAAATTCAGACTAAATGACTCTATGCCTGGAAATGGCAATGATTTGGGTATAAAAGCTAGACGCCCCGCAGCAATCAGATAACAAAACATTAGCAGACATACAGAACCATAGCAGCTTACAGTGCCACATCCAACTCAAGCAGAACAGATAAAGGAAAGAAGGTGACAGGTAAGAAATATTATGAATTTACCATTTTGAGCTTCTTTAAGTAGACCTAAGCTTAAATGAGCATTTTAAATAAAATCTGTTTTTAGTAAAAGTAGATTGAATTGTTTTGTATGTTATTCAGTTGAAGCTTTATGTTCTAAACTGAATAGTGGAATGTTACAAATAAAGATGTTAATAATGTGGAAATTGTAAGTAAAATTGATTCAACGAAAAGTAGTCATATTTAATTAACCAAAAGTCATTTCAAAGAAAAATTAATAATAAAATCAATTCATTTCATTATCAGTTTTGTTTTATTTATATAATTATTCAAATGTTCTATACTTATTAAATACGTTCTCTAATTCAATAAGCTTTCATTTCTTTAAGCAGCTGATGAATTGAAAATATAAGTTTGATTTGGAATTAATTCACTCATTAATTAATCCAGTTTCTAATGAACAAAGGAACATTTCTGTAAATATAAAGTATTTATTTTATTGCAAAATACTGTTTTTATTTCATGTGCTAAGTCATTAGGCAGTTAAATATCAGAAAATGAAATGCATAGTGGGATATCTAAGATTTTTGTCATGGGTAAGAATTATGAAATTCTCCTAATGTTGACGTTGAGATTAACTTTCTTTGCTGCAAAGAAACTGTAGATTTATTTATTATGTATCAGTGCTTGCTGTGGTCGCTCAGTGGTTAGGGTTGTGAATTACAGATTAGATGGTTGTATATTCAAATGTCCATGGCTGGATCTTAACTATCTTAACTTTTGTTCTTCATCAGCCACAGCAAATGTACTATTTTGTGCTTTATTTATTTGTAAAATGCACAGTGACTAGCTGGAAACATACAGTACCAGTCAAAAGTTTGGACACACCTTCTAATTCCATGGTCTTTCCTGATGTTTATTTCTTTCTACATTGTAAAACAATGCTGAACGTGGCTGAAATCCACAATAATGTCCTTTGAACAGTTGATATTGAGATATGTCTGCTACTGATGCTCTGTAAAGCCTTCATAAAGGCTCTAATCTGAGGTGCTGTTAATTGGTGATTTCTGAGGCTGGTAACTCTAAATGAACTTCTCCTCTGCAGCAGAGGTAAGTTTTGGTCTTGCTTTACTGGGATGGTCTTCATGTGAGCCAGTTTCATCATGGTGCTTGATGGGTTTTCCAAATGCACTTGACAATACTGTTCTTGCAAGAACTATTCCAGAACGCCTGACCTTCGTGTCTTAAAATAACAACTGACTGTTTTTTGTTGTCATTACATATGGATGACTGAAGTCCATGTGTGTTATTTCATAGTTTTGAAATCTCCAGTATTGTTCTAGAATGTAGAAAATAAATCCCTAAACAAAAAACATTGAATTAAAAGGTGTGTCCAAACTTTTGACTGGTAGTGTGCATCAGTATATTCTAAAAAGAACTATATGTACAGGTGTAACAGTGCTTTTACTAAAAAAATGTTTTACAGTTATTTACTATCAATATAAAATTATATTTCTGGCATCTCAGCTGAGAGGAAGCTATTGTAAACTTTACAGTTAATAAGTTTTATGTAATAATGCACTAGTTCTATTATAATTCTTTTAGTTTCTATTTTCTATTAATTGCCTAGAGTCACACTTTTGATTATTAAAGTCCTCACAAACTACTAAAAATGACAGTGTGTGTGGGTGTGTGGGTGGTGGTGGTGGGGGGTGTATTTTACAATGGCACATGATTAAATTCTGTACTTGTCTGTTTTGCTGTTTTGCATATAAGAGTGAATTCTTCTTTGTTCAACAGGTATCATGTATCCAGAAATGAACATGGCAAGACACCAGGGTAAGATGATAAGAGCAAGTGAACAGCACGATAGTATGACTAATGTATAAATCACTCACTGAATTTGAGTATTTGAGTGCATAAGAGTAATAAGATTGGGGATGTAATAGCTTAGTTTGAATGAGTGGGCCACCAAGCTGCCACTGCTGGGCCCCTGAGCAAGGCCCTTAACCCCCTTAATTGCTCAGGTGTATAAAATAAAACAAAATGTAAGTCATTCTGGATAAGGGCATCTGTCAAATGCCATAAATGTAATCTAAATCTAATCTACTCACTGTTTGTCAAACAATGATGATGTTCATCCGAGCATCAGTTAGACAAACAATTTACATCCAATCATTGTATATTTTGTCAAAAATATATTAAGAAATACTGCAATACACAATAGGTGTATATAGGTAATGTTTATTTTTGGGAAATTTTCTTTAGTATATATAACAATTTTCTTTTCAGACGCAAAATGATAATCCAACGTAGGTTTATTATATTATGATTTCGTGATGCAAATCCATTCCTACATTCTTCTATTATATTCTAACTATAAACACAGCGTAACAATCTTGATGAACATTCAGGCCACAGGACTTTAAAAAAACAGATCATGACACATGACAACATGAACAAGAGTGTTCCGGAATGACAGTTAACGTGCGTGGTGACGCCGAATAAAAGAGGCATTCGTGCAATGTTCAAGCAAACTACACACACTCCAGTCAACCAGCACATATTTTTAGATGAGCATTCCACAGAAATATAAAGTACATTTTGATCTGAACATTCTGCACGTAACTCACAAATGAACTCTTGCTGAAATATTTTTTGAGCACAGAAATTACACACAGTCATTAATAATGTATAATAGAATATGAAATACATGTGAACTTCCGTAACTATGTTATTATGACCGGGAGCTGTGAGTTTACGATTTATTTCTAGTTCCTGAATGTGGACTTTTAAGTACAATTCTATTTGGAACTAAACCAAACCCATGGTGTTCAATTGTAAATAAGAAAGATCTTTTATGCAAATTTGTGTCAATTATGGTTAGGATTCATCTATTCTTCTGAACCCTGCCCTAAAAGAAAGTTTCACTGTGAAACTCTAGCAGGGTGTGAACAATGATGAAAAAAAAAAAACTTGTCAACCTTAAATAACACAGCATGTAAATCACAGCAGGCTTTACCTATTGTCAATGATAAAAGATATACTCTGGATGTCCAGAGAAGCAAAAACAAGCATAAATTGGAATTTTTTCTGACTCAAAAGTAGGGCTGTGGAAGAACAATCTGATGAAATACCTGATGGCTCTGTTTCAGAGATTAACAGATTCCCACTGCTTGTTGACGATCTTGGTACTTAGAACTATAAGTCATATAAGGACTCACTACTTCTTGGCTGTCGATGTAATTAATGACCATTGATTAGCATGTGTTGGGTATTACTGAACTGGGGAATTACTCCACTCAGTGTGTTATCTCTGTGTGTGCAGATGTGGTAACGAGCTGTATGGACGAGCTGGTTGAGAGGGTGAATGAAAGCCGGCGGATATGTAAAGCTTTGCTCAGCCAGGGTCTGCTGACTCAGGACAAATACAGGACCATTGTAGAATCTTCAAGGTCTCAGGATAGAATGAAACAGCTCTTGCATGCTCTGTCTAGCAAAGGACAACAGGGAAGAGAAGCCCTTTACAGATTACTACAAGAACATGAGCCTGAGCTTACTCTGCAGATGGGTAAGTTACATTCAAAGTTAATTTTCCTAATTTTCTTTTTTTTTTTATTCTGTTGGGACGGCTCACAGCATTCTGTTTATACCTGGCTATAGTCATCATATTTTTTCAAACATATAAATGCAGTTTAAAAGCATAACTCACACTAGCTTAAGCGATGGCATACACAGTCCCAATAATTAAAATCTATGCAACATGAAGCTCAGACCCCAAGAAACAAGTAATTTAATAATTTCTCATGCTTAAAGTGGACTTGGTAAATGAAAATCACTCACAGACTGTAATCTCTCCCATTCAGAGCACTCTCAATATGTGCATATGGTGAGGCAGAGGCTCATTCAGTCAGTGAGGCAGGTGGAACCAGTGGCCAACCGAATGCTCCATCAGGGCCTGATTACAGAAGAAGAGTATTTCCAGGTGTGTGAAGAGGAAGGAAGCGAGGCGAGAATGCATGCCATGTTTAGAGTTTTGGAGCAGCATGGGATAAAACAGAGCGATGGATTCTACAATACACTCTTCTACTGTGAGCCATTACTGTACCGTGAGCTAGGTCAGACAATCCTCTAACCATTAGCCTTTGCTGAAATTTATTCATCTATGTTTGTCAGCAATTAATTGTAAAACATTTATGTCTAGTGACCAACCATTTAATTATTAATTATAACTACTTACTTACTTAATTAATTATGTTTGTTACAAGAATTCTAACCAAAGAGTCTCTTCCATATTTTTCCTTTTCAGAAAAACACAGAGTGCTTCAGATGTATGAACTAGGTAAAGAACACAACCAATTAGTGCACATTATTCCTGAGGACAAGCTAGAAGAGAGGTTGAGAGAACTGGAATTCAAAGAAAAGCAAGTGGAAAAGGAGAAGCAGGACCTGAGGAAAATGTGGGAACTTTTAGAAAAACGGCAAGCAGAGATGGATGAGGAGAGGAAGCAGGTCCTTGAAATGAAAAAGGAACTTGAAAAACGTCAGAGAAAGAGGGATGACATGTAGGAGAATTTGAATTCTTCCTTTCTCACTGGACGAGAAGGGCAGAGAATCACAGGACAATTAGAACACCTGAATAATAATGGGTCCACCATGCCAGTAAATGCAAACAACTTCCTGGATCGGATCTTGGATTAGTGAACAACAACAACAACAAAACATCATGTACATTATATAACCTTATGATTTAACAAGCCCTTTCATACTCATATACATGGCTGGCAATAAAATTATACTGTAATTTTATTTTTGCAGCTATTAAGATTTTTTTTTGTGCTTCTGTTACATAAAAACTTCTCTGGCTCCTGCTTTATCTTTATTGCATAGATCATAAATTAGGATCTTAATTACTCTTCTAAATACTTCATCATTTCTTCACTAAGAAAATATCTCATGCAAATATGCTGAAACTTTTTATTGTAAATTTCACCCCAAAAAATCTAATTGAAATAGGATTGGAAAAATACATTTATCTTTTTTTTTTTTTTCTTGTTTTTTGTATTATCTGTATTATCATTTTTTAGGATCAATCATTGGAAACAATGGTTCCGAGTTTGTACTATGTACAGTTTTACATTAGATGTTATTGCTGTGGCAATCACTGTGGAAATCTCAATTCCATTTTTTAAAAACAAACCTTTCTTATTCTAATAAAATAAATCCCCTGATTGTCTGTGTGTTTATGACTTAACTTTGTTCAAGGTAATATCATTAACCAGGGTTTACAGCTTTCACACTGTATGGTAGCTTATAGAGAGAGAGAGAGAGAGAGAGAGTGTGTGTGTGTGTGTGTGTGATTGAGTCTAGTTAGAAAAAATGTGTGTGTGGTTTGTGATCTATTGTCTGTGGTTACCAATTCTGGTGCTGACATGACAACAGGCTACAGTGCTATACAAATTTACCAAACAAATTTAAATGCTGTACTGAGTTATACATAGTTATTTATTGTGAAAATTCTTTACATTGTAGAATTACAGAAGGCATGCAAGCCTTTGCAAAGACTAGGTGACAAACAAATAACAAAACCAGAGACAATTAAAAATCAATACTAATTGCAGAGGGTGTCGAGGGTGTTTGTGTTTGGAATTGATTGATTGATTGATTGATTGATTGACTGATTAATTGATTGATTGAAACTGTGTAAAGTAATTAATATCAGTGTCCAATTTGATCAGCAAAGTGGCCAAAGGAACCACACCTGATTCCAAACAGGGGCCACAACTGATTCCTGTCATTCTATTAATTGTCCAGTTTGTTGCCATCTAATTACCACTGTTGAGAATCCAAAGTATTTAATAACATTAGATATATCAGTTGCATGATAGGTGTCAAAATCAAAAGCACGTAAATTAATATTTTCATATTATACTTGACTATATTTTGTGCTTAGAATTATTATTAGCATAAGCTTTGGAAGACCCTAAAGGCCTGTCTATAACTCTTTTGCAGCTTTGTCTCCAGGTGACGCACAGTGCCCTTCTGCACTTTGCCATTGTTATCAGGGCCCATGTAGCCTTCTGAGCTTGTTGCATTAATACCCAAGCAGCAATAAGCATTCCAGTAATACTTAGCCACCCTTACATTGTTCCCAATCACTTTATTCCCAGGAATTACCCCTGTGATAATGAAAGCCTTTTTACATTTTTTCAGTAGTAGTTTCTTCAGGTCACGCTCATGCTTTTTCCACTGACCACGGTTGAAGCTAGAATCTTGTGGAGCTGCGTTGGTCAAGGTTGAAGTGGCCAGCATGGTTTCTTCGTTATGTGTGTGGTAAACTGGGAATAGGTGGCCCCTGTCATAGCCAGAGCCTTTGTAATCACTGTTAAGAGCTTGTCGCTTGCCCCGCATGTCTGAAGGGATTTTGCTCTCAGTTGCCATACACATAACCTTTACCCCATCCAGCTTCAAAAATAAAGAGAAAGAATAGCTGCTAGTTTGAGGAATAGTTTTTATATTGTGTAAAAAGATTATATAGTAGGTAAAAACAATGAAAAACTTAAGGTGTAATAATTGTACCACCCTGCATCAAGTATTTTTGTTTGTTCGGAAAATGAGTAGGATTATAGCCCTCACCATGCAAAAATACTATTTTTGTGCATATGTGTGTATGCAAAATATACTACTACTACTAATAATATCTGTAATGGTACCGCATGCAAAAACTTTTGACTCACATATGGGTCAGGTGTCCCAAGCTGCATATTTTATACATATAATTATTTGGCAGGAATTTCACAAACATTGTTTGCTAAATTGAGATCATATGTAGGTTTAACAGTAGGGCTGGTTTTCAAAAGCTTTCATGACTTTCACAAACTTACATAATGTTTAGTGCTTACTTTCCAATTATTCCTTTTTTTCCCAAAAAAACAACATATTCAAGTACTGAAATGTCAAATAACATTACAGGGTAATGTTTATCACTGTAATGTTCATCACTGCTGAAGATATTGCTATGATACAGCAAAGTTTCATGCTGACTTTAGGAGACAGGTTTATAGAGGGTAACGTATTACCTAAATTACAGCAACAAGCCTTCTCTTTAATAATTGTACCACCCTGCATCAAGTATGTTTGTTTGTTCGGAAAATGACTGGGATTATATCCCTCAGCATGCAACAGTATGGGCCGGTTTATAAAAGCTTTCATGACTTTCACAAACTTACATAATGTTTAGTGCTTACTTCAAAAAGTCTAAAATCAAAAACACACTCGGAAAAACAAACCAAAACCGCAAAACTAGGAATCGTAATCACAAGAACAGGCACAGGTCACACACTTAGAAAATCTAGAAATAATCAGGCAAGGCTCAGTACATACTCCAAATGGATAAACTAATACTTAAACTATACTTCACAGAGAACACTAGATAGGGAGCTGTTTAAATAACCGAGCAAGACCGGAAATGAGTACCAACTTGTCAACCCCTCTGTGAGTGAGGGATCGAGGATGTCCTGCTCGTTGACCCAACACCGTTCCTCTGGGCCATAACCTTCCCAGTCCACCAGGTATTGAAGATGCCCATTACCACGCCGGGAGTTAAGGATAGAGTGTACCTGGTATGCTAGAGAGCCATCTATTTCCAACGGCGGAGGGGGTTCAGTAGTGGCAGGGCTGGTAGCATACGGTTCGTGGAATGGCTTGAGCAGCGATATGTGGAATGTGGGTGATATGTGGTATGTGGGAGGAAGTTCGAGGTGGACGGACACTGGATTGACTTGGTGCAGGATTCTGAAGGGACCGATGAACCTGGGACTGAGTTTATGGCCTGAGAGTTTCAGTTTCAGGTTCTTGGTGGAGAGCCACACTTTCTGTCCCACTTGGTAAGCTGGATGGGGCATCGACGACGATTCGTGTTGCTTTCCTGTCGACGGATCGCCCTCTGGAGCCGCACATGAGCTCTCTCCCAGACTTCTTGGCTATGTCTAGACCAATCCTCAACCGATGGTACATCTGATGGTTCTGTGGACCACGGAAAAAGAAGAGGTTGGTAGCCCAGAACGCACTGGAAGGGGGTCAAGCCTGTGGAGGAGTGGCGCAACGAGTTCTAGGCGTACTCGGCCCAGGGGAGGAACTCACTCCAATGGTGTTGTTCACGACTGCAGTACGTTCTGAGAAACCTCCTGATTTCTTGATTAAGCCACTTCGCTTGGCTGTTAGATTGAGGATGGTACCCTGAGCTGAGGCTGAAACAGATGCCGAGTCATTTACAGAATTCTGACCATACACGGGAGGTAAATTGTGGCCCACGATCCGAAACAATGTCCTCAGGTAAACCATAGTAGCGAAAACCTTCCTGAAACATAGCAGTGGCAGTTTCCATGGCAGTGGGTAGACCCTTCATGGGGATTAACTTGCATGACTTGGAGAACCGATCAATTGCTACCATGACTGTGGTGAAACCTCGCGAGGCAGGGAGGTCAGTGAGGAATTCTAGAGAGATATGAGACCATGGTCGATGAGGTACGGGCAGCAGTTCTAAGAGACCTTCGTTTAGCTGACGACTGTTTCGGGACTGGGCGGAGGCGGAGCACGAGCGGATGAACTCCTCAACGTCATGGTTAAGAGACGGCCACCAGAATCGCACCAGTTGAGTATGGATGCCTGGGTGTCCTGAACTCGAGGTTCGAGGTTGGTGGAGTAAACGAATATATCGTCAATGTATGCGATGACGAAGTGATTCAGCATATCCCGAAATACCTCATTTATTAGTGACTGGAAAACAGCGGGAGCATTCGTGAGTCCCTAAGGCATGACCAGGTATTCATAATGTCCGTGTGTTGTGTGGAACGCAGTCTTCCATTCGTCACCCTCCTTTATCTGAATAAGATTGTAAGCACTGCGCAGGTCAAGCTTCGTGAAAATTCTTGCGCCTTGTAGCTGTTCGAGGGCCGCGGGCACCAGGGGCAGTGGGTATGAATATGGCACCATTATCGCATTCAGACCTCTGAAATCGATGCAGGGTCGAAGATCTCCGTCTTTCTTTTCTACGAAGAAGAATCCTGCAGCGGCTGGTGAGGTCAATGAGCGGATGTATCCAGCTGCTAAGGCTTCTTCTATATACTCTTCCATGGCTTGCTTCTCCGGAAGTGACAAGGGGTAAATGTGGCTCTTCGGTGGTGTGGTGTTTGGGAGGAGATCAATAGCGCAATCCCAGGGTTGATGTTTGGGTAGCTTGGAGGCCTTCTCTTTACTGAATACTTCCAAAAAGTCTTGGTATTCCTTAAGGAGGGAGACTTGGAGCAAGATTTCTGGGCTTTCGATGGAGGTGGAATAACACGGACGGGTTAACTGATTGTAAAAACAGTTCTTGGTGCAATAGGTGGACCATTTTCTAAGTTCCCCTTCCTTCCATGAGATTACAGGGTCATGCAATTGGAGCCAAGGAAGGCCTAGGACAACGGGGTTTGAGGGCAACGAAATGATGAAAAAGCTGAGTTTTTCTCTATGAAATAGTCCAACATGCACTTCGATGAGGGATGTGTGGTGAGTGAGGAGTCCTTTCCCAATGGGTTGATTGTTGATGGCTGTAACTCTTAGCGGTGAGACACATGAGGTAGTAGCCAGACCGAGCTTGTATACCAGATTGCAGTCAATCAGGTTTACAGCAGATCCAGAATCAATAAGCGCTGTGACGAGAAATCAAGAGTCATTATTCAAGAAACACAGGGGCAGTGAAACTTTAGAAGCCTGTTTCTCGACCCCTACCTGGGATGAATTGGGTTTAGCTGGACACTGAACGATCCTATGACCGGATTGTCCACAGTAAAAGCACAGCTGCTGTTGGTGCTGTTGGCCTCTGAAACGCACGACCTCCCCAGCTGCATCGGTTCTGCAGCTTCCTCCCTCTGTCTATAGGATTCCATGACATGATGTTTTGTGGAGGGGGGGTGCGATGCTGGCGCCATAGATTATCTATGCGAATGGCTGTAGATATGTATCGTGACAGCGTGACATCAGTCTCTCTGCAGGCCATCTCAGCTTTCAGCTCCCGACTGGGCCCCTCCCGAAACACCGCAATCAGTGCCATTTCATTCCACCCTGACTGCGGAGCTAGCGTAAGGAACTTAATCGCAAAATCGGCAGCAGTTTCATTCCCCTGGCGTAATTCCAAGAGTTGTACAGAAATGTCTTTACCTCCCAATAATCGAAAACCTCCTTGATGAGATTAGCTGTTCAGCTGATGTTTTAACTTGTGGGTCCGAATCCAACACCGGTGCATGTGAAAGCATGAATGCACATCGTACCATCTCGCTGTCGTAGACCTCCGGTTGTTCCGTGAAAAAGTTGTCACATTGACGCAAGAAACCCCGGCAGTGATCAGCGGGTCCATCAAACTTTTTGGGAAGCGCGAAGCGTGGGTGGAGCTGTGGTCGTGGCGGGAGGTTGTTGTTGTAGGCTGTTGTTGTAGGAGGTTGTTGGCTTCTTCTAACTCGGCCACTTGATCCTGGTAAAACCTGATCATATGTCCCTGACGGACGATGGTGGCTTGAAGATCCGCTGGATTCTCAGCTGGTGAAGTATCCTGTAAGGATGCGCTGGACGCAGAAGAAGTAGAATCCATATTGCAGATCTTTATTAAATCCAAAACAACAACGATATGGAATAGCCAACAGGGTCAAAAGCCGGGAAATCAAAAACACACTCAGAAAAACAAACCAAAACTAGGAATCGTAATCACAAGAACAGGCACAGGTCATACACTTAGAAAATCTAGAAATAATCAGGCAAGGCTCAGTATGTACTCCAAATGGGTAAACGATACTTTACAGAGAACACTAGATAGGGAGCTGTTTAAATAACCGAGCAAGACCGGAAATGAGTACCAACTTGTCAATACTTGGGTGACGGTGCCCTCTGGTGTTCTGGCTCCGCATATGCCATTACAATTATACAGAGCTGCAATTCAAAATGACATTCATAAAGGTATCATTCCAACCAAATTGGCAGGATTTCTGGAAAAGATAAAATCAAGTTTTATAAATCATAGTTCTTACCTGTGGCTTCGCATATCAGCGATTAATTCTTTTAACAATTGCCTGAACTTGTAAGCTGAATAAACAGGAATTTTTTCTTTGGTGTCATAAAGAGTGGCATAGTGTCTTAAAACAATTATAGAAAGTATCCTAGCTGGCAAAAATAAATAAAATAAAATAAATAACAACAAAAAACACTTGGAAATTGTGATATCTGCAAAGTGGTGTTACTCATTATTGACATAGTAACATAGAATTTTTCAAATAAAAGATAAAATAAAAACATTTGTGAGAAAAATGTGTTAAAATTGTTTGTGGCAGAGATTCTTTTCTCTTGGTGAATGGTGGCCAAACGTGTGCAACTTGTATGCACGTGTACTGTATATGAGTAATGAAAAACAGGAAAATCGAGTCTTGTTACAGTCAGTGCACGACCTGGAGATAATGATTGCATGTGTGGGAAATTCAGACTAAATGACTCTATGCCTGGAAATGGCAATGATTTGGGTATAAAAGCTAGACGCCCCGCAGCAATCAGATAACAAAACATTAGCAGACATACAGAACCATAGCAGCTTACAGTGCCACATCCAACTCAAGCAGAACAGATAAAGGAAAGAAGGTGACAGGTAAGAAATATTATGAATTTACCATTTTGAGCTTCTTTAAGTAGACCTAAGCTTAAATGAGCATTTTAAATAAAATCTGTTTTTAGTAAAAGTAGATTGAATTGTTTTGTATGTTATTCAATTGAAGCTTTATGTTCTAAACTGAATAGTGGAATGTTACAAATAAAGATGTTAATAATGTGGAAATTGTAAGTAAAATTGATTCAACGAAAAGTAGTCATATTTAATTAACCAAAAGTCATTTCAAAGAAAAATTAATAATGAAATCAATTCATTTCATTATTAGTTTTGTTTTATTTATATAATTATTCAAATGTTCTATACTTATTAAATACGTTCTCTAATTCAATAAGCTTTCATTTCTTTAAGCAGCTGATGAATTGAAAATATAAGTTTGATTTGGAATTAATTCACTCATTAATTAATCCAGTTTCTAATGAACAAAGGAACATTTCTGTAAATATATAGTATTTATTTTATTGCAAAATACTGTTTTTATTTCATGTGCTAAGTCATTAGGCAGTTAAATATCAGAAAATGAAATGCATAGTGGGATATCTAAGATTTTTGTCATGGGTAAGAATTATGAAATTCTCCTAATGTTGACGTTGAGATTAACTTTCTTTGCTGCAAAGAAACTGTAGATTTATTTATTATGTATCAGTGCTTGCTGTGGTCGCTCAGTGGTTAGGGTTGTGAATTACAGATTAGATGGTTGTATATTCAAATGTCCATGGCTGGATCTTAACTATCTTAACTTTTGTTCTTCATCAGCCACAGCAAATGTACAATTTTGTGCTTTATTTATTTGTAAAATGCACAGTGACTAGCTGGAAACATACAGTACCAGTCAAAAGTTTGGACACACCTTCTAATTCCATGGTCTTTCCTGATGTTTATTTCTTTCTACATTGTAAAACAATGCTGAACGTGGCTGAAATCCACAATAATGTCCTTTGAACAGTTGATATTGAGATATGTCTGCTACTGATGCTCTGTAAAGCCGTCATAAAGGCTCTAATCTGAGGTGCTGTTAATTGGTGATTTCTGAGGCTGGTAACTCTAAATGAACTTCTCCTCTGCAGCAGAGGTAAGTTTTGGTCTTGCTTTACTGGGATGGTCTTCATGTGAGCCAGTTTCATCATGGTGCTTGATGGGTTTTCCAAATGCACTTGACAATACTGTTCTTGCAAGAACTATTCCAGAACGCCTGACCTTCGTGTCTTAAAATAACAACTGACTGTTTTTTGTTGTCATTACATATGGATTACTTAAGTCCATGTGTGTTATTTCATAGTTTTGAAATCTCCAGTATTGTTCTAGAATGTAGAAAATAAATCCCTAAACAAAAAACATTGAATTAAAAGGTGTGTCCAAACTTTTGACTGGTAGTGTGCATCAGTATATTCTAAAAAGAACTATATGTACAGGTGTAACAGTGCTTTTACTAAAAAAATGTTTTACAGTTATTTACTATCAATATAAAATTATATTTCTGGCATCTCAGCTGAGAGGAAGCTATTGTAAACTTTACAGTTAATAAGTTTTATGTAATAATGCACTAGTTCTATTATAATTCTTTTAGTTTCTATTTTCTATTAATTGCCTAGAGTCACACTTTTGATTATTAAAGTCCTCACAAACTACTAAAAATGACAGTGTGTGTGGGTGTGTGGGTGGTGGTGGTGGGGGGTGTATTTTACAATGGCACATGATTAAATTCTGTACTTGTCTGTTTTGCTGTTTTGCATATAAGAGTGAATCATTCTTCTTTGTTCAACAGGTATCATGTATCCAGAAATGAACATGGCAAGACACCAGGGTAAGATGATAAGAGCAAGTGAACAGCACGATAGTATGACTAATGTATAAATCACTCACTGAATTTGAGTATTTGAGTGCATAAGAGTAATAAGATTGGGGATGTAATAGCTTAGTTTGAATGAGTGGGCCACCAAGCTGCCACTGCTGGGCCCCTGAGCAAGGCCCTTAACCCCCTTAATTGCTCAGGTGTATAAAATAAAACAAAATGTAAGTCATTCTGGATAAGGGCATCTGTCAAATGCCATAAATGTAATCTAAATCTAATCTACTCACTGTTTGTCAAACAATGATGATGTTCATCCGAGCATCAGTTAGACAAACAATTTACATCCAATCATTGTATATTTTGTCAAAAATATATTAAGAAATACTGCAATACACAATAGGTGTATATAGGTAATGTTTATTTTTGGGAAATTTTCTTTAGTATATATAACAATTTTCTTTTCAGACGCAAAATGATAATCCAACGTAGGTTTATTATATTATGATTTCGTGATGCAAATCCATTCCTACATTCTTCTATTATATTCTAACTATAAACACAGCGTAACAATCTTGATGAACATTCAGGCCACAGGACTTTAAAAAAACAGATCATGACACATGACAACATGAACAAGAGTGTTCCGGAATGACAGTTAACGTGCGTGGTGACGCCGAATAAAAGAGGCATTCGTGCAATGTTCAAGCAAACTACACACACTCCAGTCAACCAGCACATATTTTTAGATGAGCATTCCACAGAAATATAAAGTACATTTTGATCTGAACATTCTGCACGTAACTCACAAATGAACTCTTGCTGAAATATTTTTTGAGCACAGAAATTACACACAGTCATTAATAATGTATAATAGAATATGAAATACATGTGAACTTCCGTAACTATGTTATTATGACCGGGAGCTGTGAGTTTACGATTTATTTCTAGTTCCTGAATGTGGACTTTTAAGTACAATTCTATTTGGAACTAAACCAAACCCATGGTGTTCAATTGTAAATAAGAAAGATCTTTTATGCAAATTTGTGTCAATTATGGTTAGGATTCATCTATTCTTCTGAACCCTGCCCTAAAAGAAAGTTTCACTGTGAAACTCTAGCAGGGTGTGAACAATGATGAAAAAAAAAACTTGTCAACCTTAAATAACACAGCATGTAAAGCACAGCAGGCTTTACCTATTGTCAATGATAAAAGATATACTCTGGATGTCCAGAGAAGCAAAAACAAGCATAAATTGGAATTTTTTCTGACTCAAAAGTAGGGCTGTGGAAGAACAATCTGATGAAATACCTGATGGCTCTGTTTCAGAGATTAACAGATTCCCACTGCTTGTTGACGATCTTGGTACATAGAACTATAAGTCATATAAGGACTCACTACTTCTTGGCTGTCGATGTAATTAATGACCATTGATTAGCATGTGTTGGGTATTACTGAACTGGGGAATTACTCCACTCAGTGTGTTATCTCTGTGTGTGCAGATGTGGTAACGAGCTGTATGGACGAGCTGGTTGAGAGGGTGAATGAAAGCCGGCGGATATGTAAAGCTTTGCTCAGCCAGGGTCTGCTGACTCAGGACAAATACAGGACCATTGTAGAATCTTCAAGGTCTCAGGATAGAATGAAACAGCTCTTGCATGCTCTGTCTAGCAAAGGACAACAGGGAAGAGAAGCCCTTTACAGATTACTACAAGAACATGAGCCTGAGCTTACTCTGCAGATGGGTAAGTTACATTCAAAGTTAATTTTCCTAATTTTCTTTTTTTTTTTATTCTGTTGGGACGGCTCACAGCATTCTGTTTATACCTGGCTATAGTCATCATATTTTTTCAAACATATAAATGCAGTTTAAAAGCATAACTCACACTAGCTTAAGCGATGGCATACACAGTCCCAATAATTAAAATCTATGCAACATGAAGCTCAGACCCCAAGAAACAAGTAATTTAATAATTTCTCATGCTTAAAGTGGACTTGGTAAATGAAAATCACTCACAGACTGTAATCTCTCCCATTCAGAGCACTCTCAATATGTGCATATGGTGAGGCAGAGGCTCATTCAGTCAGTGAGGCAGGTGGAACCAGTGGCCAACCGAATGCTCCATCAGGGCCTGATTACAGAAGAAGAGTATTTCCAGGTGTGTGAAGAGGAAGGAAGCGAGGCGAGAATGCATGCCATGTTTAGAGTTTTGGAGCAGCATGGGATAAAACAGAGCGATGGATTCTACAATACACTCTTCTACTGTGAGCCATTACTGTACCGTGAGCTAGGTCAGACAATCCTCTAACCATTAGCCTTTGCTGAAATTTATTCATCTATGTTTGTCAGCAATTAATTGTAAAACATTTATGTCTAGTGACCAACCATTTAATTATTAATTATAACTACTTACTTACTTAATTAATTATGTTTGTTACAAGAATTCTAACCAAAGAGTCTCTTCCATATTTTTCCTTTTCAGAAAAACACAGAGTGCTTCAGATGTATGAACTAGGTAAAGAACACAACCAATTAGTGCACATTATTCCTGAGGACAAGCTAGAAGAGAGGTTGAGAGAACTGGAATTCAAAGAAAAGCAAGTGGAAAAGGAGAAGCAGGACCTGAGGAAAATGTGGGAACTTTTAGAAAAACGGCAAGCAGAGATGGATGAGGAGAGGAAGCAGGTCCTTGAAATGAAAAAGGAACTTGAAAAACGTCAGAGAAAGAGGGATGACATGTAGGAGAATTTGAATTCTTCCTTTCTCACTGGACGAGAAGGGCAGAGAATCACAGGACAATTAGAACACCTGAATAATAATGGGTCCACCATGCCAGTAAATGCAAACAACTTCCTGGATCGGATCTTGGATTAGTGAACAACAACAACAACAAAACATCATGTACATTATATAACCTTATGATTTAACAAGCCCTTTCATACTCATATACATGGCTGGCAATAAAATTATACTGTAATTTTATTTTTGCAGCTATTAAGATTTTTTTTTGTGCTTCTGTTACATAAAAACTTCTCTGGCTCCTGCTTTATCTTTATTGCATAGATCATAAATTAGGATCTTAATTACTCTTCTAAATACTTCATCATTTCTTCACTAAGAAAATATCTCATGCAAATATGCTGAAACTTTTTATTGTAAATTTCACCCCAAAAAATCTAATTGAAATAGGATTGGAAAAATACATTTATCTTTTTTTTTTTTTCTTGTTTTTTGTATTATCTGTATTATCATTTTTTAAGATCAATCATTGGAAACAATGGTTCCGAGTTTGTACTATGTACAGTTTTACATTAGATGTTATTGCTGTGGCAATCACTGTGGAAATCTCAATTCCATTTTTTAAAAACAAACCTTTCTTATTCTAATAAAATAAATCCCCTGATTGTCTGTGTGTTTATGACTTAACTTTGTTCAAGGTAATATCATTAACCAGGGTTTACAGCTTTCACACTGTATGGTAGCTTAGAGAGAGAGAGAGAGAGAGAGAGAGAGAGAGAGAGAGTGTGTGTGTGTGTGTGTGTGATTGAGTCTAGTTAGAAAAAATGTGTGTGTGGTTTGTGATCTATTGTCTGTGGTTACCAATTCTGGTGCTGACATGACAACAGGCTACAGTGCTATACAAATTTACCAAACAAATTTAAATGCTGTACTGAGTTATACATAGTTATTTATTGTGAAAATTCTTTACATTGTAGAATTACAGAAGGCATGCAAGCCTTTGCAAAGACTAGGTGACAAACAAATAACAAAACCAGAGACAATTAAAAATCAATACTAATTGCAGAGGGTGTCGAGGGTGTTTGTGTTTGGAATTGATTGATTGATTGATTAATTGATTGATTGAAACTGTGTAAAGTAATTAATATCAGTGTCCAATTTGATCAGCAAAGTGGCCAAAGGAACCACACCTGATTCCAAACAGGGGCCACAACTGATTCCTGTCATTCTATTAATTGTCCAGTTTGTTGCCATCTAATTACCACTGTTGAGAATCCAAAGTATTTAATAACATTAGATATATCAGTTGCATGATAGGTGTCAAAATCAAAAGCACGTAAATTAATATTTTCATATTATACTTGACTATATTTTGTGCTTAGAATTATTATTAGCATAAGCTTTGGAAGACCCTAAAGGCCTGTCTATAACTCTTTTGCAGCTTTGTCTCCAGGTGACGCACAGTGCCCTTCTGCACTTTGCCATTGTTATCAGGGCCCATGTAGCCTTCTGAGCTTGTTGCATTAATACCCAAGCAGCAATAAGCATTCCAGTAATACTTAGCCACCCTTACATTGTTCCCAATCACTTTATTCCCAGGAATTACCCCTGTGATAATGAAAGCCTTTTTACATTTTTTCAGTAGTAGTTTCTTCAGGTCACGCTCATGCTTTTTCCACTGACCACGGTTGAAGCTAGAATCTTGTGGAGCTGCGTTGGTCAAGGTTGAAGTGGCCAGCATGGTTTCTTCGTTATGTGTGTGGTAAACTGGGAATAGGTGGCCCCTGTCATAGCCAGAGCCTTTGTAATCACTGTTAAGAGCTTGTCGCTTGCCCCGCATGTCTGAAGGGATTTTGCTCTCAGTTGCCATACACATAACCTTTACCCCATCCAGCTTCAAAAATAAAGAGAAAGAATAGCTGCTAGTTTGAGGAATAGTTTTTATATTGTGTAAAAAGATTATATAGTAGGTAAAAACAATGAAAAACTTAAGGTGTAATAATTGTACCACCCTGCATCAAGTATTTTTGTTTGTTCGGAAAATGAGTAGGATTATAGCCCTCACCATGCAAAAATACTATTTTTGTGCATATGTGTGTATGCAAAATATACTACTACTACTAATAATATCTGTAATGGTACCGCATGCAAAAACTTTTGACTCACATATGGGTCAGGTGTCCCAAGCTGCATATTTTATACATATAATTATTTGGCAGGAATTTCACGAACATTGTTTGCTAAATTGAGATCATATGTAGGTTTAACAGTAGGGCTGGTTTTCAAAAGCTTTCATGACTTTCACAAACTTACATAATGTTTAGTGCTTACTTTCCAATTATTCCTTTTTTTCCCAAAAAAACAACATATTCAAGTACTGAAATGTCAAATAACATTACAGGGTAATGTTTATCACTGTAATGTTCATCACTGCTGAAGATATTGCTATGATACAGCAAAGTTTCATGCTGACTTTAGGAGACAGGTTTATAGAGGGTAACGTATTACCTAAATTACAGCAACAAGCCTTCTCTTTAATAATTGTACCACCCTGCATCAAGTATGTTTGTTTGTTCGGAAAATGACTGGGATTATATCCCTCAGCATGCAACAGTATGGGCCGGTTTATAAAAGCTTTCATGACTTTCACAAACTTACATAATGTTTAGTGCTTACTTCAAAAAGTCTAAAATCAAAAACACACTCGGAAAAACAAACCAAAACCGCAAAACTAGGAATCGTAATCACAAGAACAGGCACAGGTCACACACTTAGAAAATCTAGAAATAATCAGGCAAGGCTCAGTACATACTCCAAATGGATAAACTAATACTTAAACTATACTTCACAGAGAACACTAGATAGGGAGCTGTTTAAATAACCGAGCAAGACCGGAAATGAGTACCAACTTGTCAACCCCTCTGTGAGTGAGGGATCGAGGATGTCCTGCTCGTTGACCCAACACCGTTCCTCTGGGCCATAACCTTCCCAGTCCACCAGGTATTGAAGATGCCCATTACCACGCCGGGAGTTAAGGATAGAGTGTACCTGGTATGCTAGAGAGCCATCTATTTCCAACGGCGGAGGGGGTTCAGTAGTGGCAGGGCTGGTAGCATACGGTTCGTGGAATGGCTTGAGCAGCGATATGTGGAATGTGGGTGATATGTGGTATGTGGGAGGAAGTTCGAGGTGGACGGACACTGGATTGACTTGGTGCAGGATTCTGAAGGGACCGATGAACCTGGGACTGAGTTTATGGCCTGAGAGTTTCAGTTTCAGGTTCTTGGTGGAGAGCCACACTTTCTGTCCCACTTGGTAAGCTGGATGGGGCATCGACGACGATTCGTGTTGCTTTCCTGTCGACGGATCGCCCTCTGGAGCCGCACATGAGCTCTCTCCCAGACTTCTTGGCTATGTCTAGACCAATCCTCAACCGATGGTACATCTGATGGTTCTGTGGACCACGGAAAAAGAAGAGGTTGGTAGCCCAGAACACACTGGAAGGGGGTCAAGCCTGTGGAGGAGTGGCGCAACGAGTTCTAGGCGTACTCGGCCCAGGGGAGGAACTCACTCCAATGGTGTTGTTCACGACTGCAGTACGTTCTGAGAAACCTCCTGATTTCTTGATTAAGCCACTTCGCTTGGCTGTTAGATTGAGGATGGTACCCTGAGCTGAGGCTGAAACAGATGCCGAGTCATTTACAGAATTCTGACCATACACGGGAGGTAAATTGTGGCCCACGATCCGAAACAATGTCCTCAGGTAAACCATAGTAGCGAAAACCTTCCTGAAACATAGCAGTGTCAGTTCCCATGGCAGTGGGTAGACCCTCCATGGGGATTAACTTGCATGACTTGGAGAACCGATCAATCGCTACCATGACTGTGGTGAAACCTTGCGAGGCAGGGAGGTCGGTGAGGAAATCTAGAGAGATATGAGACCATGGTTGATGAGGTATGAGCAGCAGTTCTAAGAGACCTTCGGGTAGCTGACGACTGTTTCGGGACTGGGCGGAGGCGGAGCACGAGCGGATGAACTCCTCAACGTCATGGTTAAGAGACGGCCACCAGAATCGCACCAGTTGAGTATGGATGCCTGGGTGTCCTGAACTCGAGGTTCGAGGTTGGTGGAGTAAACGAATATATCGTCAATGTATGCGATGACGAAGTGATTCAGCATATCCCGAAATACCTCATTTATTAGTGACTGGAAAACAGCGGGAGCATTCGTGAGTCCCTAAGGCATGACCAGGTATTCATAATGTCCGTGTGTTGTGTGGAACGCAGTCTTCCATTCGTCACCCTCCTTTATCTGAATAAGATTGTAAGCACTGCGCAGGTCAAGCTTCGTGAAAATTCTTGCGCCTTGTAGCTGTTCGAGGGCCGCGGGCACCAGGGGCAGTGGGTATGAATATGGCACCATTATCGCATTCAGACCTCTGAAATCGATGCAGGGTCGAAGATCTCCGTCTTTCTTTTCTACGAAGAAGAATCCTGCAGCGGCTGGTGAGGTCAATGAGCGGATGTATCCAGCTGCTAAGGCTTCTTCTATATACTCTTCCATGGCTTGCTTCTCCGGAAGTGACAAGGGGTAAATGTGGCTCTTCGGTGGTGTGGTGTTTGGGAGGAGATCAATAGCGCAATCCCAGGGTTGATGTTTGGGTAGCTTGGAGGCCTTCTCTTTACTGAATACTTCCAAAAAGTCTTGGTATTCCTTAAGGAGGGAGACTTGGAGCAAGATTTCTGGGCTTTCGATGGAGGTGGAATAACACGGACGGGTTAACTGATTGTAAAAAACAGTTCTTGGTGCAATAGGTGGACCATTTTCTAAGTTCCCCTTCCTTCCATGAGATTACAGGGTCATGCAATTGGAGCCAAGGAAGGCCTAGGACAACGGGGTTTGAGGGCAACGAAATGATGAAAAAGCTGAGTTTTTCTCAATGAAATAGTCCAACATGCACTTCGATGAGGGATGTGTGGTGAGTGAGGAGTCCTTTCCCAATGGGTTGATTGTTGATGGCTGTAACTCTTAGCGGTGAGACACATGAGGTAGTAGCCAGACCGAGCTTGTATACCAGATTGCAGTCAATCAGGTTTACAGCAGATCCAGAATCAATAAGCGCTGTGACGAGAAATCAAGAGTCATTATTCAAGAAACACAGGGGCAGTGAAACTTTAGAAGCCTGTTTCTCGACCCCTACCTGGGATGAATTGGGTTTAGCTGGACACTGAACGATCCTATGACCGGATTGTCCACAGTAAAAGCACAGCTGCTGTTGGTGCTGTTGGCCTCTGAAACGCACGACCTCCCCAGCTGCATCGGTTCTGCAGCTTCCTCCCTCTGTCTATAGGATTCCATGACATGATGTTTTGTGGAGGGGGGGGTGCGATGCTGGCGCCATAGATTATCTATGCGAATGGCTGTAGATATGTATCGTGACAGCGTGACATCAGTCTCTCTGCAGGCCATCTCAGCTTTCAGCTCCCGACTGGGCCCCTCCCGAAACACCGCAATCAGTGCCATTTCATTCCACCCTGACTGCGGAGCTAGCGTAAGGAACTTAATCGCAAAATCGGCAGCAGTTTCATTCCCCTGGCGTAATTCCAAGAGTTGTACAGAAATGTCTTTACCTCCCAATAATCGAAAACCTCCTTGATGAGATTAGCTGTTCAGCTGATGTTTTAACTTGTGGGTCCGAATCCAACACCGGTGCATGTGAAAGCATGAATGCACATCGTACCATCTCGCTGTCGTAGACCTCCGGTTGTTCCGTGAAAAAGTTGTCACATTGACGCAAGAAACCCCGGCAGTGATCAGCGGGTCCATCAAACTTTTTGGGAAGCGCGAAGCGTGGGTGGAGCTGTGGTCGTGGCGGGAGGTTGTTGTTGTAGGCTGTTGTTGTAGGAGGTTGTTGGCTTCTTCTAACTCGGCCACTTGATCCTGGTAAAACCTGATCATATGTCCCTGACGGACGATGGTGGCTTGAAGATCCGCTGGATTCTCAGCTGGTGAAGTATCCTGTAAGGATGCGCTGGACGCAGAAGAAGTAGAATCCATATTGCAGATCTTTATTAAATCCAAAACAACAACGATATGGAATAGCCAACAGGGTCAAAAGCCGGGAAATCAAAAACACACTCAGAAAAACAAACCAAAACTAGGAATCGTAATCACAAGAACAGGCACAGGTCATACACTTAGAAAATCTAGAAATAATCAGGCAAGGCTCAGTATGTACTCCAAATGGGTAAACGATACTTTACAGAGAACACTAGATAGGGAGCTGTTTAAATAACCGAGCAAGACCGGAAATGAGTACCAACTTGTCAATACTTGGGTGACGGTGCCCTCTGGTGTTCTGGCTCCGCATATGCCATTACAATTATACAGAGCTGCAATTCAAAATGACATTCATAAAGGTATCATTCCAACCAAATTGGCAGGATTTCTGGAAAAGATAAAATCAAGTTTTATAAATCATAGTTCTTACCTGTGGCTTCGCATATCAGCGATTAATTCTTTTAACAATTGCCTGAACTTGTAAGCTGAATAAACAGGAATTTTTTCTTTGGTGTCATAAAGAGTGGCATAGTGTCTTAAAACAATTATAGAAAGTATCCTAGCTGGCAAAAATAAATAAAATAAAATAAATAACAACAAAAAACACTTGGAAATTGTGATATCTGCAAAGTGGTGTTACTCATTATTGACATAGTAACATAGAATTTTTCAAATAAAAGATAAAATAAAAACATTTGTGAGAAAAATGTGTTAAAATTGTTTGTGGCAGAGATTCTTTTCTCTTGGTGAATGGTGGCCAAACGTGTGCAACTTGTATGCACGTGTACTGTATATGAGTAATGAAAAACAGGAAAATCGAGTCTTGTTACAGTCAGTGCACGACCTGGAGATAATGATTGCATGTGTGGGAAATTCAGACTAAATGACTCTATGCCTGGAAATGGCAATGATTTGGGTATAAAAGCTAGACGCCCCGCAGCAATCAGATAACAAAACATTAGCAGACATACAGAACCATAGCAGCTTACAGTGCCACATCCAACTCAAGCAGAACAGATAAAGGAAAGAAGGTGACAGGTAAGAAATATTATGAATTTACCATTTTGAGCTTCTTTAAGTAGACCTAAGCTTAAATGAGCATTTTAAATAAAATCTGTTTTTAGTAAAAGTAGATTGAATTGTTTTGTATGTTATTCAATTGAAGCTTTATGTTCTAAACTGAATAGTGGAATGTTACAAATAAAGATGTTAATAATGTGGAAATTGTAAGTAAAATTGATTCAACGAAAAGTAGTCATATTTAATTAACCAAAAGTCATCTCAAAGAAGTTTTATTTATATATTTATTTATACAAGCTTTCATTTCTTTAAGCAGCTGATGAATTGAAAATATAAGTTTGATTTGGAATTAATTCACTCATTAATTAATCCAGTTTCTAATGTACAAAGAAACATTTCTGTAAATATACAGTATTTATTTTATTGCAAAATACTGTTTTTATTTCATGTGCTAAGTCATTAGGCAGTTAATTATCAGAAAATGAAATGCATAGTGGGATATCTAAGATTTTTGTCATGGGTAAGAATTATGAAATTCTCCTAATGTTGACGGTGAGATTAACTTTCTTTGCTGCAAAGAAACTGTAGATTTATTTATTATGTATCAGTGCTTGCTGTGGTCGCTCAGTGGTTAGGGTTGTGAATTACAGATTAGATGGTTGTATATTCAAATGTCCATGGCTGGATCTTAACTATCTTAACTTTTGTTCTTCATCAGCCACAGCAAATGTACAATTTTGTGCTTTATTTATTTGTAAAATGCACAGTGACTAGCTGGAAACATACAGTACCAGTCAAAAGTTTGGACACACCTTCTAATTCCATGGTCTTTCCTAATGTTTATTTCTTTCTACATTGTAAAACAATGCTGAACGTGGCTGAAATCCACAATAATGTCCTTTGAACAGTTGATATTGAGATATGTCTGCTACTGATGCTCTGTAAAGCCGTCATAAAGGCTCTAATCTGAGGTGCTGTTAATTGGTGATTTCTGAGGCTGGTAACTCTAAATGAACTTCTCCTCTGCAGCAGAGGTAAGTTTTGGTCTTGCTTTACTGGGATGGTCTTCATGTGAGCCAGTTTCATCATGGTGCTTGATGGGTTTTCCAAATGCACTTGACAATACTGTTCTTGCAAGAACTATTCCAGAACACCTGACCTTCGTGTCTTAAAATAACAACTGACTGTTTTTTGTTGTCATTACATATGGATGACTTAAGTCCATGTGTGTTATTTCATAGTTTTGAAATCTCCAGTATTGTTCTAGAATGTAGAAAATAAATCCCTAAACAAAAAACATTGAATTAAAAGGTGTGTCCAAACTTTTGACTGGTAGTGTGCATCAGTATATTCTAAAAAGAACTATATGTACAGGTGTAACAGTGCTTTTACTAAAAAAATGTTTTACAGTTATTTACTATCAATATAAAATTATATTTCTGGCATCTCAGCTGAGAGGAAGCTATTGTAAACTTTACAGTTAATAAGTTTTATGTAATAATGCACTAGTTCTATTTTAATTCTTTTAGTTTCTATTTTCTATTAATTGCCTAGAGTCACACTTTTGATTATTAAAGTCCTCACAAACTAGTAAAAATGACAGTGTGTGTGTGGGTGTGTGGGTGGTGGTGGTGGGGGGTGTATTTTACAATGGCACATGATTAAATTCTGTACTTGTCTGTTTTGCTGTTTTGCATATAAGAGTGAATCATTCTTCTTTGTTCAACAGGTATCATGTATCCAGAAATGAACATGGCAAGACACCAGGGTAAGATGATAAGAGCAAGTGAACAGCACGATAGTATGACTAATGTATAAATCACTCACTGAATTTGAGTATTTGAGTGCATAAGAGTAATAAGATTGGGGATGTAATAGCTTGGTTTGAATGAGTGGGCCACCAAGCTGCCACTGCTGGGCCCCTGAGCAAGGCCCTTAACCCCCTTAATTGCTCAGGTGTATAAAATAAAACAAAATGTAAGTCATTCTGGATAAGGGCATCTGTCAAATGCCATAAATGTAATCTAAATCTAATCTACGCACTGTTTGTCAAACAATGATGATGTTCATCCGAGCATCAGTTAGACAAACAATTTACATCCAATCATTGTATATTTTGTCAAAAATATACTAAGAAATACCTCTGCAATACACAATAGGTGTATATAGGTAATGTTTATTTTTGGGAAATTTTCTTTAGTATATATATAACAATTTTCTTTAGTATAATTTTTTTCAGACGCAAAATGATAATCCAACGTAGGTTTATTATATTATGATTTCGTGATGCAAATCCATTCCTACATTCTTCTATTATATTCTAACTATAAACACAGCGTAACAATCTTGATGGACATTCAGGCCACAGGACTTAAAAAAACAGATCATGACACATGACAACATGAACAAGAGTGTTCCGGAATGACAGTCAACGTGCGTGGTGACGCCGAATAAAAGAGGCATTCATGCAATGTTCAAGCAAACTACACACACTCCAGTCAACCAGCACATATTTTTAGATGAGCATTCTGCACTCAATATTTTGTGAGCACAGAAATTACACACAGTCATTAATAATGTATAATAGAATATGAAATACATGTGAACTTCCGTAACTATGTTATTATGACCGGGAGCTGTGAGTTTACGATTTATTTCTAGTTCCTGAATGTGGACTTTTAAGTACAATTCTATTTGGAACTAAACCAAACCCATGGTGTTCAATTGTAAATAAGAAAGATCTTTTATGCAAATTTGTGTCAGTTATGGTTAGGATTCATCTATTCTTCTGAACCCTGCCCTAAAAGAAAGTTTCACTGTGAAACTCTAGCAGGGTGTGAACAATGATGAAAAAAAAAAAAACTTGTCAACCTTAAATAACACAGCATGTAAAGCACAGCAGGCTTTACCTATTGTCAATGATAAAAGATATACTCTGGATGTTCAGAGAAGCAAAAACAAGCATAAATTGACATTCTTTCTAACTCGAAAGTAGGGCTGTGGATGAACTACCTGATGGCTCTGTTTCTAACAGATTCCCACTGCTTGTTGACGATCTTGGTACTTAGAACATATAAGTCATATAAGGTCACAAGTCATATAAGGACTCACTACTTCTTGGCTGTCGATGTAATTAATGACCATTGATTAGCATGTGTTGGGTATTACTGAACTGGGGAATTACTCCACTCAGTGTGTTATCTCTGTGTGTGCAGATGTGGTAACGAGCTGTATGGACGAGCTGGTTGAGAGGGTGAACGAAAGCCGGCGGATATGTAAAGCTTTGCTCAACCAGGGTCTGCTGACTCAGGACAAATACAGGACCATTGTAGAATCTTCAAGGTCTCAGGATAGAATGAAACAGCTCTTGCATGCTCTGTCTAGCAAAGGACAACAGGGAAGAGAAGCCCTTTACAGATTACTACAAGAACATGAGCCTGAGCTTACTCTGCAGATGGGTAAGTTGCATTCAAAGTTAATTTTCCTAATTTTCTTTTTTTTTTATTCTGTTGGGACGGCTCACAGCATTCTGTTTATACCTGGCTATAGTCCACGCTATTCTTTGATCATGCACACCCATACACACCTAAACAATCATATTTAATAACTTAATTACCTATTTCCTTGGTAAACAGAAAAGACGTATGTGTGCGCAAATTCCCAGGACATTAGCCATTCCTGAAATACTAAGACCAGACCAACTGGTGCCAACATCCATGCCACCATCAAAGTCATTACATTTCTCTTCATTGATGTGAACATGTATACTGTATATGAGAGAGAGAAGGGGGTCATCATATTTTTTCAAACATATAAATGCAGTTTAAAAGCATAACTCACACTAGCTTAAGCGATGGCATACACAGTCCCAATAATTAAAATCTATGCAACATGAAGCTCAGACCCCAAGAAACAAGTAATTTAATAATTTCTCATGCTTAAAGTGGACTTGGTAAATGAAAATCACTCACAGACTGTAATCTCTCCCATTCAGAGCACTCTCAATATGTGCATATGGTGAGGCAGAGGCTCATTCAGTCAGTGAGGCAGGTGGAACCAGTGGCCAACCGAATGCTCCATCAGGGCCTGATTACAGAAGAAGAGTATTTCCAGGTGTGTGAAGAGGAAGGAAGCGAGGCGAGAATGCATGCCATGTTTAGAGTTTTGGAGCAGCATGGGATAAAACAGAGCGATGGATTCTACAATACACTCTTCTACTGTGAGCCATTACTGTACCGTGAGCTAGGTCAGACAATCCTCTAACCATTAGCCTTTGCTGAAATTTATTCATCTATGTTTGTCAGCAATTAATTGTAAAACATTTATGTCTAGTGACCAACCATTTAATTATTAATTATAACTACTTACTTACTTAATTAATTATGTTTGTTACAAGAATTCTAACCAAAGAGTCTCTTCCATATTTTTCCTTTTCAGAAAAACACAGAGTGCTTCAGATGTATGAACTAGGTAAAGAACACAACCAATTAGTGCACATTATTCATGAGGACAAGCTAGAAGAGAGGTTGAGAGAACTGGAATTCAAAGAAAAGCAAGTGGAAAAGGAGAAGCAGGACCTGAGAAAAATGTGGGAACTTTTAGAAAAACGGCAAGCAGAGATGGATGAGGAGAGGAAGCAGGTCCTTGAAATGAAAATGGAACTTGAAAAACGTCAGAGAAAGAGGGATGACATGTAGGAGAATTTGAATTCTTCCTTTCTCACTGGACGAGAAGGGCAGAGAATCACAGGACAATTAGAACACCTGAATAATAATGGGTCCACCATGCCAGTAAATGCAAACAACTTCCTGGATCGGATCTTGGATTAGTGAACAACAACAACAACAAAACATCATGTACATTATATAACCTTATGATTTAACAAGCCCTTTCATACTCATATACATGGCTGGCAATAAAATTATACTGTAATTTTATATTTGCAGCTATTAAGATTTTTTTGTGCTTCTGTTACATAAAAACTTCTCTGGCTCCTGCTTTATCTTTATTGCATAGATCATAAATTAGGATCTTAATTACTCTTCTAAATATTTCATCATTTCTTCACTAAGAAAATATCTCATGCAAATATGCTGAAACTTTTTATTGTAAATTTCACCCCAAAAAATCTAATTGAAATAGGATTGGAAAAATACATTTATCTTTTATTTGTTTTATTTTTTTTTTGTATTATCTGTATTATCATTTTTTAGGATCAATCATTGGAAACAATGGTTCCGAGTTTGTACTATGTACAGTTTTACATTAGATGTTATTGCTGTGGCAATCACTGTGAAAATCTCAATTCCATTTTTTAAAAACAAAAATAAAAAATAAATCCCCTGATTGTCTGTGTGTTTATGACTTAACTTTGTTCAAGGTAATATCATTAACCAGGGTTTACAGCTTTCACACTGTATGGTAGCTTAGAGAGAGAGAGAGAGAGAGAGAGAGAGAGAGAGAGAGTGTGTGTGTGTGTGTGATTGAGTCTAGTTAGAAAAAAAGTGTGTGTGGTTTGTGATCTATTGTCTGTGGTTACCAATTCTGCTGCTGACATGACAACAGGCTACAGTGCTATAAAAATTTACCAAACAAATTTAAATGCTGTACTGAGTTATACATAGTTATTTATTGTGAAAATTCTTTACTTTGTAGAATTACAGAAGACATGCAAGCCTTTGCAAAGACTAGGTGACAAACAAATAACAAAGCCAGAGACAATTAAAAATCAATAATAATTGCAGAGGGTGTGGATAACATACACATCACAGGTTAGTCATGTTTTTCTGTAGTGGAGACAAGAAACATGTTCACTTTACACACTTATAAACTTGCTGGAACTAGATATTGGATAAGTTTGTGTTTGGATTTGATTGATTGATTGGAACTGTGTAAAGTAATTAATATTAGTGTCCAATTTGATCAGCAAAGTGGCCAAAGGAACCACACCTGATTCCAAGCAGGGGCCACAACTGATTCCTTTCATTCTATTAATTGTCCTGTTTGTTGCCATCTAATTACCACTGTTGAGAATCCAAAGTATTGTCATAGCTAGAGCCTTTGTAATCACTGTTAATAGCCTGTCGTGTCCCTCGGTTGGATGATGGTATGTTCTTTCGAGTTGCCATACACGTAACATTTCTTCCTTGCAGCTTCAAAAATAAAGAGAAAGAGTAGCTACTAGTTTAAGGTTTATATATTTAAATATGCTAGTTTTAGTTTATATATTGTGTAAAATGGTTCTATAGAAGGTAAAAACAATAAAAAATTAAGGTGCAATAATTGTTCCACCCAGTGTAACTTTTTTTTTTTTAAACAAAGTTATCCTTGTTTGTTTGGAAAGTGACTAGAAAATATCAATCAGTATAAAAATATACTAATTTGTCTGATATTTGAAAGTAGATCAATTAATTAATAACTAATTATTAAGTTGTATTTAATACACATTAATTTTTAATTATCAAATAATAATAATAATAATAATAATAATAATAATAATAATAATAATGATCAGCAGCAACCTATTAAACATTTCATGAATATTAATATATGGAAATATTAATGAAAGCACAAGTATTATACAGAGCTGCAATTCAAAATGACATTCACAAAGATATCATTCCAACCATATTGGCAGAATTTCTGGAGAAGTCAAGTTTTATAAATCATAGTTCTTACCAGTGGCTCCACATACCAGCGATTAATACTTTTAACACTTGCATGCCTGAACTTGTAAGCCGAATAAACAGGGATTTTGTTTATGGTGTCATAAAGAGTGGCACAGAAATATTTCAGCTTGTCATTTTGGTCCAGAAGACACTGGCATATCTGTTTGTAATGATACATGTTCGATGGATCTTGCAAAGTTGTGGGATTAGTCTGAATTCCTCTAAAAAAGAACTGAGGACACCGGGTAAAAGTGGTCACTTCAGACAGAGAGACGGCAGGCAGGAGGAAGAGGAGATAAAACGTGCTTGATGGCATTGAATTTATCAAAGTGACAAGGAGTGTGGGAAAATTCTCTTCTTCACCCTAAACTGGCCCAAGCTGTCTCTGAAAATCTAACTACTAAATACAACAATAATTTTCCCAATAAAAACTTAAAAAAAAATTAAAGAGCCAAACTCACGAAGACTGATTCAGATAAGAATGGCTTACAAGCAAGACAACAAACAAACCAGCTGATACCAGGGGTACAAGTGGTGTAATCATCCAACATGCACCAAAGTCCCATTAGACTTCAGTGTCCTTATATACATGTCATGCATGTTCCTCTTTCCACCCTTTGTCAGATCTTTTTTTGAGCCTGTTTAGCCTTTGTCCAATCACATTTCAGCACACCTAGCGCTCACTGCTCACATATTTTTATATAATATCTGCTCATATATTTTTTATTATTGTTTTAGACTTAATGTAGAATATATTGCAATATAGCAGGATTTACAGTTTACACACTGTGTGACGGTTTTTGGGAATAGCTCATGTATATACTCTTGATTTTTTTTTCTTACAGGTGCATGTCTTGGTGAGATGAACAGTGTTGTTTCATTTTTTTGTGAACTGCTGACAATATTTCTCCTAAATTTAAAATATAACTATTGTTATTTAGAGTGTATATTTAAAGGAAATGACAACACATCAAAATAACCCAAGATCATGCAGTATTTGCAGAGCTTTAATAACTCAAATAAAACAAAATGCAAATAATTTGTAAACAAATTGTGTTAATGCTTTGGCTAATAGATGTATACTATGTAACAGTGCTTTACTGTAAATACTGTGTGTTTACAGTTGTTTAGTGTAAAAAACTGACAGTGATTTGTTGACAACCGTGTTGCCAGTAAATTTTTTACAATCTGGGTTAAAACCTAAGGCAGATGAGATAACTGCAACCATTGATAGGCAGTTGAGAGTTCAGCCATACAGCATACAGTATATTCATTTTTTTAGTTGTTTAAAACTTAAATTTGTTAAAGGTAATATCATTATCCAGGATTTACAGCTTTCACATTGTATCATAGCTTATAGAGAGTGTGTGTGTGTGTGTGTGTGAGAGAGAGAGAGAGAGAGAGAGAGAGTGTGTGTGTGTGTGTGTGTGTGTGTGTGTATGATTGAGTCTAGTTAGCAAAAAATGTGTGTGGTTTGTGATCTATTGTCTGTGGTTACCAATTCTGGTGCTGACATGACAACAGGCTACAGTGCTATAAAAATTTACAAAACAAATATAAATACTGTACTGAGTTATACATAGTTTTTATTGTGAAAATTCTTTACAGTGTAGAATTACAGAAGACATGCAAGCCTTTGCAAATACTAGGTGACAAACAAATAACAAAGCCAGAGACAATCAAAAGCCAATACTAATTGCAGAGGGTGTGGATAACATACACATCACAGGTTAGTCATGTTTTTCTGTAGTGGAGACAAGAAACATGTTCACTTTACACACTTATAAACTTGCAGGAACTAGATATTGGACAAGTTTGTGTTTGGAATTGATTGATTGATTGATTGATATCAATCATTGATTAATATCAGTTTCCAATTTGATCAGCAAAAATCGCAGTATCATAGATTAGAGAGAGAGAGAGAGAGAGAGAGAGAGAGAGAGAGAGAGAGAGAGAGTGTGTGTGTGTGTGTGTGTGTGTATGTGTGTGTCTGACATGACACACCTGATATGACACACCTGATTCCAAACAGGGGCCACAACTGATTCCTGTCATTCTATTAATTGTCCTGTTTGTTGCCATCTAATTGCCACTGTTGAGAATCCAATGTATTTAATAGCCTTAGCTATATCAGTTGCCTGATAGGTGTCAAAATCAAAATCACAGTACTTAATGTTTTTAAATTATACTTGACTATATTTGGTGGTTAGAATTATTATTAGCATGAGCCTTGGAACACCCTAAAGGCCTGTCTATAACTCCTTTGCAGCTCAGCTTCCAGGTGATGCACAGTGAAATTCTGCACATTGCCATTGTTATCAGGGCCCATGTAGCCTGCTGAGCTTGTTGCATTAATACCCAAGCAGGAATAAGCATTCCAGTAATACTTAGCCACCCTTACATTGTTCCCAATCGCTTGATTCCCAGAAATTACCCCGTGATAATGAAAGCCTTTATAACATCAATCAAGGAAAACAATGATTCCGAGTTTGTACTATTTACAGTTTTACATTAGATATTATTGTTGTGGCAATCACTGTAAAAATCTCTAATCCATTTTTTTTAAAAACGAACCTTTCTCATTCTAATAAAATAAATCCCCTGATTGTGTGTTTGTGCCTTTTTCATGTTTATAGCTGTGCTGTAAAAAAAACCTTTCAAATTTAAAGTAATTTACAGTAAACTTACAAATACAATATACAGCAGACATACAGTACTTACTGTGACGTATTATAGTATCTACAGAACATAAAGAGTACATCTGCTACATAATAAACAGCACATAATCCAGTTTTTTCCATTTATCCCATGTCATAATGCAGTACATTTGGTCATTTGGCTGATATGTCAGGGTTTGAACACTTGACCCTCTGCTCTGTAAGTCAAAGCCTTTTACATAAAACTAGCCCAGCTAGCATGCATTTATTTAAAGAAGTTGTGTATTAATAGATGTGTACTACGTACTATATTGATTGATCACCCGGGAGGAGCTCGGAGTAGAGCTGCTGCTCCTCCACATCGAAAGGGGCCAGTTGAGGTGGCTTGGGCATCTGTTTTGGATGCCTCCTGGACGTCTCCCAGGGGAGGTGTTCCGGGCATGCCCCACCGGGAAGAGACCCTGGGGAAGACCCAGGACACGCTGGAGGGACTATGTCTTTCGGGTGACCTGGGAACGCCTTGGAATTCCCCCAGAAGAGTTGGAGGAAGTGGCTAGGGAGAGGGAAGTGTGGGCATCCCTGCTTAGACTGCTGTCCCCACGACCCGGCTACGGATAAGTGGGAGATAATGACATGACATGACATACAGTACTTACTGTAAAGTATTATAGTACCTACAGAACATAAAGTACAGTACAGAGTAGAGTTGCTACATAATACACAGCACATCATGCAGTTTTATCCATTTATCCCTTGTCCAGTACATTTGGTCATTTGACTGATATGTCAAGGTTTGAACATTTAACCCTCTGTAAGTCAAAGCCTTTTACATAAAACTCGCCTAGCTAACATGCATTTATTTAAAGAGGTTGTGTATTAATAGATGTATAATAAGTAAGTAATAACAGTACTTTACTGGAAATACCGTATGTTTACAGTTGTTTAGTGTAAAAAAACTGAAAGTGATTTTTGTTGACATCCCTGTTGCCAGTAAATTACTGCAAAATTTAGAGCCCATTTTTTACAATGTGGGGTAAAACATAAAGCAGATGAGATAACTGCAACCCCTTGATAGGCAGTTGAGAGTTAAGCCATACAGCATACAAAAAATGTGTGTGTGGTTTGTGATCTATTGTCTGTGGTTACCAGTTCTGGTGCTGACATGACAACAGGCTACAGTGCTATAAAAATTTACAAAACAAATATAAATACTGTACTGAGTTATACATAGTTTTTATTGTGAAAATTCTTTACAGTGTAGAATTACATAAGACATGCACGCCTTTGCAAGGACTAGGTGACAAACAAATAACAAAGCCAGACACAATTAAAAAGTCACTACCAATTGCAGAGGGTGTGGATAACATACACATCACAGGTTAGTCATGTTTTTCTGTAGTGGAGACAAGAAACATATTCACTTTACACACTTATAAACTTGCTGGAACTAGATATTGGACAAGTTTGTGTTTGGAATTGATTGATTGATTGATTGATTGATTGATTGATTGATTGATTGATTAATTGATTGATTGATTAATTGATTGATTGGAACTGTGTAAATTAATTAATATCAGTGTCCAATTTGATCAGCAAAGTGGCCAAAGGAACCACACCTGATTCCAAGCAGGGGCCACAACTGATTCCTTTCATTCTATTAATTGTCCTGTTTGTTGCCATCTAATTACCACTGTTGAGAATCCAAAGTATTTACTAACCTTTAATATATCAGTTGCCTGATGAATGTCAAAATCAAAAGCACGTAAATTGGTATTTTCAAATTATACTTGACTATATTTGGTGGTTAGAATTATTATTACCATAAGCCTTGGAAAACACTGAAGCTGTCGCCACCATAAACCTTTTGCAGCTCAGCTTCCAGGTCATGCACAGTGAACTTCTGCACTTTGCAATTCTTATCAGGGCCCATGTAGCCTGATGAGCTTTTTTGGCCATTAAAACCCAAGCAGCAATAAGCATTCCAGTATTTCTTAGCCACCCTTACATTCTTCCCAGTCACTTTATTCTCAGGAATTACCCCTGTGATAATGAAAGACTCATTACAATTGTTCAGTAGTTCCTTCAGGTCACGCTCATGAATTCTCCACTGACCACAGTTGAAGCTATGATTTTGTGGAGCTGTGTTGGTCAAGGTTGAATTGGCCAGCATGGTTTCTTCATTATGTGTGTGGTAAACTGGGAATAGGTGGCCCTTGTCATAGCCAGATTTTTCGTAATCACTATTAAGAGCTTTTGCTCTCTAATTAAGAGCTTTTGCTCTCTAAAAGCTCTTAATCACTATTAAGAGCTTTTGTGTTTCCATACACATAACATGTACTCCATCCAGCTTCAAAAATAAAGAGAAAGAGTAGCTGCTAGTTTGAGGAATAGTTTTTATATTGTGTTAAAAAAATTATATAGTAGGTAAAAACAATAAAAAATTAAGGTGTAATAATTGTACCACCCTGCATCAAGTATGTTTGTTTGTTCGGAAGATGACTAGGATTATAGCCCTCAGCATGCAACAGTATGGGCCGGTTTATAAAAGCTTTCATGACTTTCACAAACTTACATAATGTTTAGTGCTTACTTCAAAAAGTCTAAAATCAAAAACACACTCGGAAAAACAAACCAAAACCGCAAAACTAGGAATCGTGATCACAAGAACAGGCACAGGTCACACACTTAGAAAATCTAGAAATAATCAGGCAAGGCTCAGTACATACTCCAAATGGATAAACTAATACTTAAACTATACTTCACAGAGAACACTAGATAGGGAGCTGTTTAAATAACCGAGCAAGACCAGAAATGAGTACCAACTTGTCAATACTCTGGTGACGGTGCCCTCTGGTGTTCTGGCTCCGCATACGCCGTTACAATTATACAGAGCTGCAATTCAAAATGACATTCATAAAGGTATCATTCCAACCATATTGGCAGGATTTCTGGAAAAGATAAAATCAAGTTTTATAAATCATGGTTCTTACCTGTGGCTTCGCATATCAGTGATTAACTCTTTTAACAATTGCATGCCTGAACTTGTAAGCTGAATAAACAGGGATTTTTTCTTTGGTGTCATAAATAGTGGCATAGTGTCTTAAAACATTTATAGAAAGTATCCTAGCTGGCAAAAATAAATAAAATAAATTAAATAACAACAAAAAACAAGTGGAAACTGTGATATCTGCAAAGTGGTGTTACTCATTATTGACATAGTAACATAGAATTTTTCAAATAAAAGATAAAATAAAAACATTTGTGAGAAAAAGTGTTAAAATTGTTTGTGGCAGAGATTCTTTTCTCTTGGTGAATGGTGGCCAAACGTGTGCAACTTGTATGCACGTGTGCTGTATATGAGTAATGAAAAACAGGAAAATCGAGTCTTGTTACAGTCAGTGCACGACCTGGAGATAATGATTGCATGTGTGGGAAATTCAGACTAAATGACTCTATGCCTGGAAATGGCAATGATTTGGGTATAAAAGCTAGACGCCCCGCAGCAATCAGATAACAAAACATTAGCAGACATACAGAACCATAGCAGCTTACAGTGCCACATCCAACTCAAGCAGAACAGATAAAGGAAAGAAGGTGACAGGTAAGAAATATTATGAATTTACCATTTTGAGCTTCTTTAAGTAGACCTAAGCTTAAATGAGCATTTTAAATAAAATCTGTTTTTAGTAAAAGTAGATTGAATTGTTTTGTATGTTATTCAGTTGAAGCTTTATGTTCTAAACTGAATAGTGGAATGTTACAAATAAAGATGTTAATAATGTGGAAATTGTAAGTAAAATTGATTCAACGAAAAGTAGTCATATTTAATTAACCAAAAGTCATTTCAAAGAAAAATTAATAATAAAATCAATTCATTTCATTATCAGTTTTGTTTTATTTATATAATTATTCAAATGTTCTATACTTATTAAATACGTTCTCTAATTCAATAAGCTTTCATTTCTTTAAGCAGCTGATGAATTGAAAATATAAGTTTGATTTGGAATTAATTCACTCATTAATTAATCCAGTTTCTAATGAACAAAGGAACATTTCTGTAAATATAAAGTATTTATTTTATTGCAAAATACTGTTTTTATTTCATGTGCTAAGTCATTAGGCAGTTAAATATCAGAAAATGAAATGCATAGTGGGATATCTAAGATTTTTGTCATGGGTAAGAATTATGAAATTCTCCTAATGTTGACGTTGAGATTAACTTTCTTTGCTGCAAAGAAACTGTAGATTTATTTATTATGTATCAGTGCTTGCTGTGGTCGCTCAGTGGTTAGGGTTGTGAATTACAGATTAGATGGTTGTATATTCAAATGTCCATGGCTGGATCTTAACTATCTTAACTTTTGTTCTTCATCAGCCACAGCAAATGTACAATTTTGTGCTTTATTTATTTGTAAAATGCACAGTGACTAGCTGGAAACATACAGTACCAGTCAAAAGTTTGGACACACCTTCTAATTCCATGGTCTTTCCTGATGTTTATTTCTTTCTACATTGTAAAACAATGCTGAACGTGGCTGAAATCCACAATAATGTCCTTTGAACAGTTGATGTTGAGATATGTCTGCTACTGATGCTCTGTAAAGCCGTCATAAAGGCTCTAATCTGAGGTGCTGTTAATTGGTGATTTCTGAGGCTGGTAACTCTAAATGAACTTCTCCTCTGCAGCAGAGGTCAGTTTTGGTCTTGCTTTACTGGGATGGTCTTCATGTGAGCCAGTTTCATCATGGTGCTTGATGGGTTTTCCAAATGCACTTGACAATACTGTTCTTGCAAGAACTATTCCAGAACGCCTGACCTTCGTGTCTTAAAATAACAACTGACTGTTTTTTGTTGTCATTACATATGGATTACTTAAGTCCATGTGTGTTATTTCATAGTTTTGAAATCTCCAGTATTGTTCTAGAATGTAGAAAATAAATCCCTAAACAAAAAACATTGAATTAAAAGGTGTGTCCAAACTTTTGACTGGTAGTGTGCATCAGTATATTCTAAAAAGAACTATATGTACAGGTGTAACAGTGCTTTTACTAAAAAAATGTTTTACAGTTATTTACTATCAATATAAAATTATATTTCTGGCATCTCAGCTGAGAGGAAGCTATTGTAAACTTTACAGTTAATAAGTTTTATGTAATAATGCACTAGTTCTATTTTAATTCTTTTAGTTTCTATTTTCTATTAATTGCCTAGAGTCACACTTTTGATTATTAAAGTCCTCACAAACTAGTAAAAATGACAGTCTGTGTGTGGGTGTGGGTGGTGGTGGTGGGGGGTGTATTTTACAATGGCACATTCTGTACTTGTCTGTTTTGCTGTTTTGCATATAAGAGTGAATCATTCTTCTTTGTTCAACAGGTATCATGTATCCAGAAATGAACATGGCAAGACACCAGGGTAAGATGATAAGAGCAAGTGAACAGCACGATAGTATGACTAATGTATAAATCACTCACTGAATTTGAGTATTTGAGTGCATAAGAGTAATAAGATTGGGGATGTAATAGCTTAGTTTGAATGAGTGGGCCACCAAGCTGCCACTGCTGGGCCCCTGAGCAAGGCCCTTAACCCCCTTAATTGCTCAGGTGTATAAAATAAAACAAAATGTAAGTCATTCTGGATAAGGGCATCTGTCAAATGCCATAAATGTAATCTAAATCTAATCTACGCACTGTTTGTCAAACAATGATGATGTTCATCCGAGCATCAGTTAGACAAACAATTTACATCCAATCATTGTATATTTTGTCAAAAATATATTAAGAAATACTGCAATACACAATAGGTGTATATAGGTAATGTTTATTTTTGGGAAATTTTCTTTAGTATATATAACAATTTTCTTTAGTATAATTTTTTTCAGACGCAAAATGATAATCCAACGTAGGTTTATTATATTATGATTTCGTGATGCAAATCCATTCCTACATTCTTCTTTTATATTCTAACTATAAACACAGCGGAACAATCTTGATGAACATTCAGGCCACAGGACTTTAAAAAAACAGATCATGACACATGACAACATGAACAAGAGTGTTCCGGAATGACAGTCAACGTGCGTGGTGACGCCGAACAAAAGAGGCATTCATGCAATGTTCAAGCAAACTACACACACTCCAGTCAACCAGCACATATTTTTAAATGAGCATTCTGCACTCAATATTTTTTGAGCACAGAAATTACACACAGTCATTAATAATGTATAATAGAATATGAAACACATGTGAACTTCGGTAACTATGTTATTATGACCGGGAGCTGTGATTTTACGATTTATTTCTAGTTCCTGAATGTGGACTTTTAAGTACAATTCTATTTGGAACTAAACCAAACCCATGGTGTTCAATTGTAAATAAGAAAGATCTTTTATGCAAATTTGTGTCAATTATGGTTAGGATTCATCTATTCTTCTGAACCCTGCCCCAAAAGAAAGTTTCACTGTGAAACTCTAGCAGGGTGTGAACAATGATGGGAAAAAAAAAAACTTGTCAACCTTAAATAACACAGCATGTAAATCACAGCAGGCTTTACCTATTGTCAATGATAAAAGATATACTCTGGATGTCCAGAGAAGCAAAAACAAGCATAAATTGGAATTTTTTCTGACTCAAAAGTAGGGCTGTGGAAGAACAATCTGATGAAATACCTGATGGCTCTGTTTCTAACAGATTCCCACTGCTTGTTGACGATCTTGGTACTTAGAACATATAAGTCATATAAGGTCACATAAGTCATATAAGGACTCACTACTTCTTGGCTGTCGATGTAATTAATGACCATTGATTAGCATGTGTTGGGTATTACTGAACTGGGGAATTACTCCACTCAGTGTGTTATCTCTGTGTGTGCAGATGTGGTAACGAGCTGTATGGACGAGCTGGTTGAGAGGGTGAACGAAAGCCGGCGGATATGTAAAGCTTTGCTCAGCCAGGGTCTGCTGACTCAGGACAAATACAGGACCATTGTAGAATCTTCAAGGTCTCAGGATAGAATGAAACAGCTCTTGCATGCTTTGTCTAGCAAAGGACAACAGGGAAGAGAAGCCCTTTACAGATTACTACAAGAACATGAGCCTGAGCTTACTCTGCAGATGGGTAAGTTGCATTCAAAGTTAATTTTTTTTTTTTATTCTGTTGGGACGGCTCACAGCATTCTGTTTATACCTGGCTATAGTCCACGCTATTCTTTGATCATGCACACCCATACACACCTAAACAATCATATTTAATAACTTAATTACCTATTTCCTTGGTAAACAGAAAAGACGTATGTGTGTGCAAATTCCCAGGACATTAGCCATTCCTGAAATACTAAAACCAGACCAACTGGTGCCAACATCCATGCCACCATCAAAGTCATTACATTTTTCTTCATTGATGTGAACATGTATACTGTATATGAGAGAGAGAAGGGGGTCATCATTTTTTTTCAAACATATAAATGCAGTTTAAAAGCATAACTCACACTAGCTTAAGCGATGGCATACACAGTCCCAATAATTAAAATCTATGCAACATGAAGCTCAGACCCCAAGAAACAAGTAATTTAATAATTTCTCATGCTTAAAGTGGACTTGGTAAATGAAAATCACTCACAGACTGTAATCTCTCCCATTCAGAGCACTCTCAATATGTGCATATGGTGAGGCAGAGGCTCATTCAGTCAGTGAGGCAGGTGGAACCAGTGGCCAACCGAATGGTCCATCAGGGCCTGATTACAGAAGAAGAGTATTTCCAGGTGTGTGAAGAGGAAGGAAGCGAGGCGAGAATGCATGCCATGTTTAGAGTTTTGGAGCAGCATGGGATAAAACAGAGCGATGGATTCTACAATACACTCTTCTACTGTGAGCCATTACTGTACCGTGAGCTAGGTCAGACAATCCTCTAACCATTAGCCTTTGCTGAAATTTATTCATCCATGTTTGTCAGCAATCAATTGTAAAACATTTATGTCTAGTGACCAACCATTTAATTATTAATTGTAACTACTTACTTACTTAATTAATTATGTTTGTTACAAGAATTCTAACCAAAGAGTCTCTTCCATATTTTTCCTTTTCAGAAAAACACAGAGTGCTTCAGATGTATGAACTAGGTAAAGAACACAACCAATTAGTGCACATTATTCATGAGGACAAGCTAGAAGAGAGGTTGAGAGAACTGGAATTCAAAGAAAAGCAAGTGGAAAAGGAGAAGCAGGACCTGAGGAAAATGTGGGAACTTTTAGAAAAACGGCAAGCAGACATGGATGAGGAGAGGAAGGAGGTCCTTGAAATGAAAAAGGAACTTGAAAAACGTCAGAGAAAGAGGGATGACATGTAGGAGAATTTGAATTCTTCCTTTCTCACTGGACGAGAAGGGCAGAGAATCACAGGACAATTAGAACACCTGAATAATAATGGGTCCACCATGCCAGTAAATGCAAACAACTTCCTGGATCGGATCTTGGATTAGTGAACAACAACAACAACAAAACATCATGTACATTATATAACCTTATGATTTAACAAGCCCTTTCATACTCATATACATGGCTGGCAATAAAATTATACTGTAATTTTATTTTTGCAGCTATTAAGATTTTTTTTTGTGCTTCTGTTACATAAAAACTTCTCTGGCTCCTGCTTTATCTTTATTGCATAGATCATAAATTAGGATCTTAATTACTCTTCTAAATATTTCATCATTTCTTCACTAAGAAAATCTCATGCAAATATGCTGAAACTTTTTATTGTAAATTTCACCCCAAAAAATCTAATTGAAATAGGATTGGAAAAATACATTTATCTTTTATTTTTTTTTATTTTTTTTTTGTATTATCTGTATTATCATTTTTTAGGATCAATCATTGGAAACAATGGTTCCGAGTTTGTACTATGTACAGTTTTACATTAGATGTTATTGCTGTGGCAATCACTGTGAAAATCTCAATTCCATTTTTTAAAAACAAAAATAAAAAATAAATCCCCTGATTGTCTGTGTGTTTATGACTTAACTTTGTTCAAGGTAATATCATTAACCAGGGTTTACAGCTTTCACACTGTATGGTAGCTTAGAGAGAGAGAGAGAGTGAGAGAGAGAGAGAGAGAGAGAGAGAGAGAGTGTGTGTGTGTGTGTGAGTGATTGAGTCTAGTTAGAAAAAGTGTGTGTGGTTTGTGATCTATTGTCTGTGGTTACCAATTCTGGTGCTGACATGACAACAGGCTACAGTGCTATAAAAATTTACAAAACAAATTTAAATGCTGTACTGAGTTATACATAGTTATTTATTGTGAAAATTCTTTACAGTGTAGAATTACAGAAGACATGCAAGCCTTTGCAAAGACTAGGTGACAAACAAATAACAAAACCAGAGACAATTAAAAATCAATACTAATTGCAGAGGGTGTGGATAACATACACATCACAGGTTAGTCATGTTTTTCTGTAGTGGAGACAAGAAACATGTTCACTTTACACACTTATAAACTTGCTGGAACTAGATATTGGATAAGTTTGTGTTTGGATTTGATTGATTGGAACTGTGTAAAGTAATTAATATTAGTGTCCAATTTGATCAGCAAAGTGGCCAATGGAACCACACCTGATTCCAAGCAGGGGCCACAACTGATTCCTTTCATTCTATTAATTGTCCTGTTTGTTGCCATCTAATTACCACTGTTGAGAATCCAAAGTATTGTCATAGCTAGAGCCTTTGTAATCACTGTTAATAGCCTGTCGTGTCCCTTGGTTGGATGATGGTATGTTCTTTCGAGTTGCCATACACGTAACATTTCTTCCTTGCAGCTTCAAAAATAAAGAGAAACAGTAGCTACTAGTTTAAGGTTTATATATTTAAATATGCTAGTTTTAGTTTATATATTGTGTAAAATGGTTCTATAGAAGGTAAAAACAATAAAAAATTAAGGTGCAATAATTGTTCCACCCAGTGTAACTTTTTATTTTTTAAACAAAGTTATCCTTGTTTGTTTGGAAAGTGACTAGAAAATATCAATCAGTATAAAAATATACTAATTTGTCTGATATTTGAAAGTAGATCAATTAATTAATAACTAATTATTAAGTTGTATTTAATACACATTAATTTTTAATTATCAAATAATAATAATAATAATAATAATAATAATAATAATAATAATAATAATAATAATAATAATAATAATAATGATCAGCAGCAACCTATTAAACATTTCATGAATATTAATATATGGAAATATTAATGAAAGCACAAGTATTATACAGAGCTGCAATTCAAAATGACATTCACAAAGATATCATTCCAACCATATTGGCAGAATTTCTGGAGAAGATAAAGTCAAGTTTTATAAATCATAGTTCTTACCAGTGGCTCCACATACCAGCAATTAATACTTTTAACACTTGCATGCCTGAACTTGTAAGCCGAATAAACAGGGATTTTGTTCATGGTGTCATAAAGAGTGGCACAGAAATATTTCAGCTTGTCATTTTGGTCCAGAAGACACTGGCATATCTGTTTGTAATGATACATGTTCGATGGATCTTGCAAAGTTGTGGGATTAGTCTGAATTCCTCTAAAAAAGAACTGAGGACACCGGGTAAAAGTGGTCACTTCAGACAGAGAGACAGCAGGCAGGAGGAAGAGGAGATAAAACGTGCTTGAAGGCATTGTATTTATCAAAGTGACAAGGAGTGTGGGAATATTCTCTTCTTCACCCTAAACTGGCCCAAGCTGTCTCTGAAAATCTAACTACTAAATACAACAATAATTTTCCCAATAAAAACTTAAAAAAGAATAAACAGCCAAACTCACGAAGACTGATTCAGATAAGAATGGCTTACAAGCAAGACAACAAACAAACCAGCTGATACCAGGGGTACAAGTGGTGTAATCATCCAACATGCACCAAAGTCCCATTAGACTTCAGTGTCCTTATATACATGTCATGCATGTTCCTCTTTCCACCCTTTGTCAGATTTTTTTTTGAGCCTGGTTAGCCTTTGTCCAATCACATTTCAGCACACATAGCACTCATTGCTCACATATTCGTAGCCTTGCACGTTTTCTATTCTTGCCTTTGCAAGCTACTGGTTATCTCCACAAAGGGTCATGTTTCTTCAACTCACTTTTGCCTTAGATCAGAGTTTTCAAACTTTGTGAAGCCCATAGCTTGTCTATACTTTTTACATCATTTTATTCTGAAGCTTTTTCCAATTCTGAAGCTTATGAAGTTTCGTGAGTAGGCCTGCTATAGGGATCTTGTTAAAAATCTATTTTTTGGTCCTCTTTTTTAATATTATTTTGTGATAATGGTGTTTGTGAGTTTACTCTATATTGTGTGCTTATTGTACTATATCCTACTCTATAACGGTGCACTGTGAGGCTTTACATGTAAAGGAGTGATGGTTTCTTACACGTATCTTACCATGATAAATATTTTTTCTGATTTCCATTACCTTGTCTTGTGTGTGTTCTCTCTATTCCATTTGGCCAAAATATAACCCCATTAGTTCTTTACTAGGTTGGGGCTTTTATTTCACTGACTGTGCAATTTTAAATTCACTTCCTGTGTGAGAGTGTGTGTGTGTGTGTGTGTGTGTGTGTGTGTGTGATTGAGTCTAGTTAGCATAAAATGTGTGTGTGGTTTGTGATGTCTGTGGTTACCAATTCTGGTGCTGACATGACAACAGGCTATAAACAGGCTTTAAAACAAATTTAAATACTGTACTGAGTTATACATAGTTTTTATTGTATATATATATATATATATATATATATATATATAGAGAGAGAGAGAGAGAGAGAGAGAGAGAGTGTGTGTGTGTGTGTGTGTGTGTGTGTTTGATTGAGTCTAGTTATATACACTCTAGTTTTATTGTCAAAATTCTTTACAGTGTAGAATTAAAGACATGATTTACAGATTTCACATTGTATGGTAGCTTAGAGAGAGAGAGCGAGAGAGAGAGTGTGTGTGTGTGTGTGTGTGTGTGTGTGATTGAGTCTAGTTAGCAAAAAAATGTGTGTGTGGTTTGTGATCTATTGTCTGTGGTTACCAATTCTGGTGCTGACATGACAACAGGCTACAGTGGTATAAAAATTTACCAAACAAATTTAAATACTGTACTGAGTTATGAATAGTTTCTATTGTCAAAATTCTTTACAGTGTAGGATTACAGAAGACAAGCAAGCCTTTGATTGATTGATTGATTGATTGATTGATTGAATCATTGATTAAAACTGTGTAAAGTAATTAATATCAGTGTCCAATTTGATCAGCAAAGTGGCCAAAGGAACCACACCTGATTCCAAGTAGGGGTCACAACTGATTCCTGTCATTCTATTAATTGATCACTGTTGAGAATCTAAAGTATTTAATAACCTTAGATATATCAGTTGCATGATAAATGTCAAAATCAAAATCACATTAATTAATATTTTTAAATTATACTTGACTATATTTTGTGGTTAGAATTATTATTAGCATGAGCCTTGGAACACCCTAAAGGCCTGTCCATAACTCTTTTGCAGCTCAGCTTCCAGGTCATGCACAGTGCTCTTCTGCACTTTGCCATTGTTATCAGGGCCCATGTAGCCTGCTGAGCTTGTTGAATTAATACCCAAGCAGCAATAAGCATTCCAGTAATACTTAGCCACCCTTACATTGTTCCCAATCGCTTGATTCCCAGGAATTACCCCTGTGACAATGTAAGCCTTTTTACAGTTGTTCAGTAGTGTCACCAGGTCTTGCTCATGCTTTTTCCACTGACCACGGTTGAAGCTAGAATCTTGTGGAGCTGCGTTGGTCAATGTTGAAGTGGCCAGCATGGTTTCTTCGTTATGTGTGTGGTAAACTGGGAATAGGTGGCCCCTGTCATAGCCAGAGCCTTCGTAATCACTGTTAAGAGCCTGTCGCTGGCCCTGGTTGGGTGAAGGGATGTTGCTCTGAGTTGCCATACACATAACATTTCCTCCATCCAGCTTCAAAAATAAAGAGAAAGAGTAGCTGCTAGTTTGAGGAATAGTTTTTATATTGTGTAAAAAGATTATATAGTAGGTAAAAACAATAAGAAAAATTAAGGTGTAATAATTGTACCACCCTGCATCAAGTATTTTTGTTTGTTGGGAAAATGACTAGGATTATAGCCCTCAGCATGCAAAAATACTATTTTTGTGCATATTTGTGTATGCAAAATATACTAATACTACTACTACTACTAATAATAATAATATCTGTAATTATCATGCAGAAACCTTTGACTCACATATGGGTCAGGTGTCCCAAGCTGCATATTTTATACATATAATTATTTAGCAGGAATTTCACAAACATTGTTTGCTAAATTGAGATCATATGTAGGTTTAACATTAGGGCCGGTTTATAAAAGCTTTTTATATTTGTCTTTCATAAATTTACATAATGTTTAGTGATTACTTTCCAATTATTCTTTTTTTCCCCAAAAAAACATCATATTCAAGTATTGAAATGTTAAATAACATTACAGGGTAATGTTTATCACTGTAATGTTCATCACTGCTGAAGATATTGCTATGATACAGCAAAGTTTCATGCTGACTTTAGGAGACAGGTTTATAGAGGGTAACTTATAACCTAAATTACAGCAACAACCTATTAAACATGTCGTAAATATTAATATATGTAAATATTAATGAAAGCCAACGTATTATATGGAGCTACAATTCAAAATGACATTCATAAAGATATCATTCCAACTGTATTGGCAGGACTTCTGGAGATTAAAAGATTTTTTAAAATCAAAGTTCTTACCTGTGGCTCCACATACCAGCGATCAGTTCTGTCAACAGGTGCATGGTTGAACTCGTAGGCCGAATAAACAGGGATTTTGTACATGGTGTCATAAAGTGTGGCGTAGAAATATTTCGGCTTAAGATTTTGGTCCAGAAGACACTGGCATATCTGTTCGTAACGATATGGATTGCCCGGATCTTGCAATATTGTGGGAATAGTTTTAATTCCTCCAAAAAAGAACTGAGGACACTGGGTAAAAGTGGTCACCTCAGACAGAGAGAAGACAGGCAGGAGGAAGAGGAGATAAATCGTGCTGGAAGGCATTGTGTTTATGGAAGTGACAGGGAGATTGGAGAAATGAATGGCACAAAGAGCGTAGCTTTTTAAATACACATAGGTGCGCACACACACCAAGGTACCCACTGCCTTCTGTTACTTATTGACCACTCTGGCAATGCAGCTGTGGGTTTGTATGGGAAAAAACACAGCTTGTAAATAAAGATATTTTTCAAGTTCATGGAATGAAATCTTTAGAAAACGTTTATGAACTACACTAAACAAATTGGCATTTTAAGCATTTCTATTGAAACGCATAGAAAAATAATACTGTATATTGATTTATACAGACAGGATTATGGCTTTTTTTTTAAATTATCATGAAGACTACAGGCAGAGAGTCTCTTAAATCAAGCACATTTTTAATTGAAGTGACTCATTGCCTGCAGTCTTTATGATAATAGAGGAAAATGTATGCATAATTTAAATACATAAAAAAAGAAACTTTGTGAGGCATCTGTGGATGAAGGACAGCTGTGAGATTCTGATGTGCCCACACATTCTGGCACTGAAGGCATCAATATTAAAACAGGTGTTTTTCTCGCTTAAAAAAAAAAAGTAATCAGAAACCTCCTTTTCTGGCCAAGGAAAGGCAGCATATGCTGACATATTTAAGACAGGAATCATTTGGCAAATATTTAAGGGAAAATTCCACTATTGTCACTTGTAGTTACCAAATAAAAACATATGACATTTGCCAGACAATTTTCCTCATGATCTATTCACTAATTAGCAATAGATGTTCAAATGATCCAGGTCATCTCTTCTATATGTACAAGAAATACGGCTATACAACCTGAACAAACCTAATATTAATTATAGTTATAGACGCACAAAATGCACTTACAAATAACTTGTAAATAAGGTGTAGGTTAAAAAAGGGAAATAAGATGATCATAATCTTTAACAACAATATAAAGTGTGATAGTATATTTTTAGGCCACCACAAGCCACCCGAACAGCTTCGGTGTACCTTTTCATAGATTCTCTGGTACAGGATAGAGAGAATACCATTCTTACACAAATACAAATTTCCACATTTAGTGTTTTGGTGGTGCTGTTGTGATGAACAGTGCTGTCTAAAATATCTTGCATAAGTATTCAGTTAGGGTGAATGCTATTAGCTATTGTGTATCATTTTTATACATAAGAACCCATTCAGTGAGAGGAAAGAATAGAGATCCTCCTGGAATAGACCACTGGCTTAAGGAGAGAAGGAGGTTTCATCATAAGATAAGCTTGATCAGTCAGAATAACAAAAATTTAAACAAAAATAACAACAAAGCCATAACTGATGAGGTTCCCTGTTTATTATACTCCAGTAGGCAACTTTTTTTCTAGTTTTTATGACAGCTCAGTACCAGCAAATAACATTTTACAGTCTTTTAATTTACATAAACCATATTTTGGTTTTACACATTGCACAGGTGTGGTGCCATGTTTGAGTCAGTGATTCATAGTGACAGGTGATTCATATTGGCTGTTACATGATGCCTTACCGAACGTTTTGCGATTATAACAGTAACACCTTTTACTGGAAGTTTTACTCCCTATAAGCTGGGTTACTTATAATTATAATTATAATTATATGTAATTTGTATTATAGCCAAAGTCCTTGTGGGCAGAGCAATTGGAATGAAATGTTGAATGCAATTTTTCTGCATTCTCTTTTCTTTTTGGAGTAACCACATTTTTAAAATATGAGAGCTTTACTTGTGGTACATACAAAAGGAGAAAAAAATCTGTTTTACATGTAGATATCAGAACTACATACATATTATATATATATATATATATATATATATATTTATATATATATATATATATATATATATATATATATTTAATGAGCAGAATTTCACCATGTGAAGCTTAATACTTATTATTGTAGGGTTTTGCTCCTGACCAACCACCACTGTACACATGGCACACCATGAACACAAAAACAAAACACTATGACATTCCCTAGTCAAAATCTTGTTTTGGTCAATAAAATTTAGTCATGTGCAGTCTGATAGATCCTTATCATTGCCCATTAAGCCACAGTCACAAATGATTTTCAGGACTGGAGAAAAAAGTAGATGAATATGGTAGGTCAAGCTGGTTTCTTATACAGGGTGGGGTGCAAAAACTTCCTTTTTTTGAAGGCGAATGAAAGATAAATTGTTGCTGATAAACAAAATGTATTTTTTTGATAATGAAAGAACATAATTTCAAATTTCAAATCATGCTGTTTTATACAAAATATCTTGAAGGTGGTGGCCACCATTCTCTATGCACTGATGCAACCGATTTCTGACGTTTCCATCTACTCCAACATGCCCACCGGAATTCAGGCTATTTCCTGCCGAATAACATTCTTCAGCTCCTTCATCCACCTCATGTTTTCTACTGAGGGCTAGACAAAAATTTCCGTGACTGCTGCGTTCGCCACGCCCATCCCCACTTTTCTATGACCTAACCACCCTTCACAATACACCTTCAGGAAAAGGAAGTTTCTGTGCCCCACCCTGTGTAAGAACCTGGACCTACCATATTCATCTACTTTTTTCTCCACTCCTGAAAATCAATTGTGACTGTGGCTTAATGGGCAATGATAAGGATCTATCAGACTGCACATGACTAAATTTTATTGACCAAAAACAGGATTTTGACTAGAATTGGAATGGAATGGAAATACATCACAGTGTTTTTTTGTGTACATGTACAAAATAGCACTAAACAGGGATGATAATATCACTACAGCTTTCTATGTATAGTTTTCTAAATATGGATTGCTATAGAATGTCTTGAGATGAGTCACCCACAAGAAATTTATCAGATATAAATAGCATTGTGTTAAACCTGCTTCAGGAATCATGCTTCAGGAAGCCTTACACCATCAACCTAGCACGTAGAATAGGTGAAAAGAACTGTTTTTTATACTTTATAATTATTGTATGGTATTGTATATAATACATTATATACAGTATCTGATATTCATATGACTGGCAGTCAGTCATTTGATACTCCAAGAGAACTGAGAAACTGAGATTGAGATTAATGTACACATTTGTGGAGTTGGTTAAAGTTACAGTTTGTGTGAGTAATATATTAATAAGCACAAAGTATTTCCATGGCATTGGTAGGAATATCATTCAGACCCAAATCTACTCCCAGACACTGAATGATACACTTCTTGGTTACTATAATATCTAATATGCTTTTGCACCTGACACTCTGGCCATTATTAAGTTTGCATTGACAAAGATAGAAAAAATTCAGTGAGGTGTAGACAATGAGTTATGTAATTCCATTATGTAAGTACAGGTCATAGCAGGAAAAATCTATTGCTTAATAACAATGAACACATTACAGAAATATCCATCAATCAATGTAAAACAAAAACATCTATATTTTCCAACAAATTATACAGCGCTCATGAGTACACCCCCTTTGAAAAGTAACATTTTAAACAATATCTCAATGAACACAAGAACAATTTCCAAAATGTTGACAAGACTAAGTTTAATATAATATCTGTTTAACTTATGATGAGATGAGGATAGTTCCCTTTTGAGTCTGGTTCCTTTCTAGGGTTCTTCTTCATATCAATTAATCAACTTTTACCTTGTCACGGTCAACTCTGGTTTGATCTCATTAGGTATGTATTTATAATTTATATTCTGAAATGATATTATATTTTTCTGAAAAGCAGCTTTGTGACAATGTCCATTGTTAAAAGTACTATACAAATAAAATTTAATTGAATTTAATTAAATGAACCATTATACAGGGTGGGGCGCAAAAACTTCCTGTTTTTGAAGGCGAATGAAAGATAAATTGTTGCTGATGAACAAAATTTATTTTTTGATAAAGAACATAATTTCAAATTCCAAATGCTGTTTCAAACAAAATATCTTGAAGGTGGTGGCCACCGTTCTCTATGCACTGATGCAACCGATTTCTGACTTTTCCCTATACACATTCCAACATGTCCACCAGAATTCGGGCTATTTCCTGCCGAACAACATTCTTCAGCTCCTTTGTCCACCTCATGTTTTCTACCTAGGGCTAGACAAAAATTTCCGTGACTGCTGCATTGGCCATGCCCATCCCCACTTTTCTACGAACTAACCACCCTTCAGAATACGCCTTCAGGAAAAGGAAGTTTCTGTACCCCACCCTGTATTATTTCAGCATATAAATACATACCTAATGAGATCAAACCAGAGTTGACCATGACAAGGAAAAAGTTGTTTAATTGATATGAAGAAGAACCTTAGAAAGGAACCAGACTCAAAAGGGAGCTATCCTCATCTCATCATAAGTTAAACAGATATTATATTAAACTTAGTCTTGTCAACATTTTGGAAATTGTTCTTGTGTTCATTGAGATATTGTTTAAAATGTTACTTTTCAAAGGGGGTGTACTCATGAGCGCTGTATAATTTGTTGGAAAATATAGATGTTTTTGTTTTACATTAATTGATGGATATTTCTGTAATGTGTTCATTGTTATTAAGCAATAGATTTCTCCTGCTATGACCATAATGGAATTACATAACTCATTGTCTACACCTCACTGAATTTTTTCTATCTTTGTCAATGCAAACTTAATAATGGCCAGAGTGTCAGGTGCAAAAGCATATTAGATATTATAGTAACCAAGAAGTGTATCATTCAGTGTCTGGGAGTAAATTTGGGTCTGAATGATATTCCTACCAATGCCATGGAAATACTTTGTGCTTATTAATATATTACTCACACAAACTGTAACTTTAACCAACTGCACAAATGTGTACATTAATCTCAATCTCAGTTTCTCAGTTCTCTTGGAGTATCAAATGATGACTGACTGCCGGTCATATGAATATCAGATACTGTATATAATATATTTAAAAAAATATTGTATTATCAATAAAGTATTCTTTTCACCTATTCTAAGTGCTAGGTTGATGGTGTAAGGCTTCCTGAAGCATGATTCGTGAAGCAGGTTTAACACAATGCTATTTATATCTCTGATAAATTTCTTGTGGGTGACTCATCTATAGCAATCCATATTTAGAAAACTATACCTAGAAAGCTTTAGTGATATTATTATCCCTGCTTAATGCTATTTTCCACATGTACATAAAACAGTGTGATGTATTTGCCTGGTTAGCCAATCATGTGACATGTATTTGCCAACCCAAAGCTTTATATATGGCCCATGTGCCAAACAAATTATACATCATTTACTATAATTAAATCGGTGCCTGCATCCAAGAGGAATTACTTTGTAAATATAACATGTTTGTTACAAAAAACAACTAACATTTGCTACCTAAAAATTGGTGAAGAATTAAAGGAGTGTTACTCTTATAATGTGTGTGGAATTTTGCTGCTAGGTTTTCGGTCCTGTCAGTATAGAAGGAAGGGTTATTCTACCAATAGAATAACCCTCTTTGCACAGGATATCCTGGAGAATGATGCAGCTTTTTGTTGGATATAAACATGACTTTCCTGGTCATATGAGCTGCCTTGATCATAGCTCAATTGCTCTTAGTATGGATAAAGATATCTGCCGTGGGATACCTGCCATGTGACATGTTTGTAGTTGTAGTTGAACAGGTGATCCAGCTGCTAAGGATTCTGTGCTTTCACCTCCATGACCTAAGTTCAATTCCTGGGCAGGGAACCAACCCAGCCGCTGAAGGGTTAACTGTGAGTGAGGCTTTCAAACCTGGAAAAATAGAAGGGTTGTGTCAGAACCCTTCTGGCATAAAACCTGTGCCAATTAAAAAAGATATGCAGATCGGATGGTCCACTGTGGTGACCCCAAACAGAGACTAATTTAAATTTATGACTGCATGTCTATGATAACTCAGATCCGCCTTAATAGATTTAATATGAATGAATTCAAAAGAGACTTAAGTTTTGGTTGGGGTGAGTTGAAGCACATTATTCTTTTGTAGCTTTTATACACATTATTATCAATGACCTAAAACTCAACACAAGCTAGGTTAAAATAAAAGCATTATAATCTCTACCAGCAGATGATACAACAATATATTTCCTCTTGGCATGTACTAGCCCACATTTATCTAAACACAGTGCTGGTACACAAGCCTATATTTTTTGACCATTGGTGGCCCCTAGTGGACACTTAAAGCCTCATGAAACAATTTCCAACAGTTGCCTGAAAAGATTCACTGCTTCATCAAGCTTTATATTGCTGTCATTAAATGTTGGCAGACAAAATCAAAAGGCTTACCAATATTTAAATCATAAAATAGGCAATCAGTCAAGTGACTAGCCAACATGCCTGGAAGTCCCCCTCAACTCTTTGCTTGATTTGCTCTGACAAAAATATCTAATCTTTGATCCAAAGATTCATTTCAGAAGATTGCTTTGGAAATTTATTCAAAAGAGTTGCACATCCTGGTGCCCAATATACAAGTAATCCTAGAAATTAGTGGTTTGTGTTATTTATGCTAATTTGTGATACAGAGATATCTTTTGCTTATGGAACCAATAAGGAAATGAGGGCAGATAGAGATTCAGAAGTGGCTTGGCTGGAAAAATACAAAAATACAAAAACGAATACAATAGATATAATATGGTAATTGGTAATATGATTATTGTTTCTGATTTCATCTGTGGTGTGTGCTAATCAAACCCTGTTAAATGTATATTGTAATTTACTTCAGGAAGCATCAAAGATTGTTTGGATTTTACCCATAAGACCTTCTTTTTGCTTCCTTTATGTAGGATCAGAAGCTCAAACGTTAAAGGAAAACGTCCTCAGTGAAATTACTTGCATGATGATACTGATAGATGTAGCCCACAGGTCCTACTCAAAGCAAGAGTGCTCTCTAGTGGTAGTATATGTAAATACATTTAATATACTACACCAAGATTCTGAAATTCAGATGTCTGATTTGATGTTTTAGTTCATATTTTGTTTATTGACATACTGGTTTTGACCACAGTATGACCCACAATGCAATTTGTCTGTCTTCTAATAATGGATAGCTGGATTAAGGCTATTCTATTTTTTGTATCTTATTTTATTTTTTAATTCTATTTTAAATACTTTTTTTTATTCTTTTCTCCATATCTTTTTATGCACAGACAGCTGTAAAGAGCATTTAATTGCATGTTGTACTGTGTATGATTGTTAAGAGAGAATGTGTATGATGTTAAGAGGTTATCAGAAAGTGTGTGTTCAAATGTTTTGGTAAGAAAAAAATAGCCAAAATGGTGATTTTTTTAAAAAAAAAAAAAAAAACCTTTATATCATTAATAACAAGAAAATTGAAAGACTTACTGAAAGAAAGTAAAGGAGTGATAAGATGCGAAAAATAACCACTAAATCTTACTGTATGTTTCACTTTCATATTGATGCCTTCTTCTTCTTCTTCTTCTTCTTTCGGCTTTTCCCTTCAGGGGTCGCCACAGCGAATCATCTCTCTCCACCTATCCCTATCTTCTGCAACCTCAACACTTGCACCCACTAGCTTCATATCCTCATTTATTACATCCATATACCTCCTCTTTGGCCTTCCTCTTTGACTCCTGCCTGGCAGCTCCATGTCCAACATTCTCCTACCAATATACTCACTGTCCCTCCTCTGAATATGTCCAAACCATCTTAATCTGGCCTCCCTAACTTCGTCCCCGAAACGTCCAACATGATGTACCAAACTGTCCCTCTGACGTTCCTAATCCTGTCACTCCCAAAGAGAACCTCAACATCTTCAGCTCTGCTACCTCCAGCTCTGACTCCTGCCTCTTCCTAAGTGATACTGTCTCTAAACCATACAGCATGGCCGGTCTCACCATTGTCTTCTACACCTTCCCCTTGATTCTCACTGAAATTTTTCTATCACACAGAACTCCCAACTCCTTTCTCCACCACTTCCAACCTGCCTGCACTCGCTTCTTAACCTCTTTCCCACACTCTCCATTACTCTGGACTGTTGACCCCAAGTACTTAAACTCCTGTACCTTCTTCACCTCTTCACCCTGTAGTCTTCTATGACCTTTTATTACATGCCTCACAACAAGTCAATTCTCAATAAAAATTTCACAGGAAATACAAGTTTGTTTTGGTATTGAAGTGCACTTCCCTTGTAATGACCATGTTTCTGATAGGACTTGAAGGAAGTATTATCCCTATCTTTATGTCTACCTAAAGAGATCAGTGCAGCAGTGCTTTAGTCCTTTTGTTTGTTCAGCCTTCTGTTCAAATAGATAAGGTTTCAAATCTTTAGCTTTCATGCTAAACACCATACATCAATACATCCATAACTCTTGAGTCTTTGTTTACACTGCAATGTACACATGAACGCGTAATGTACAATAGAGTATGTTAGATGCATCACTAACATGAACCTGAACCTCACTGTAAAGTAGTGAGTGAAAAAAAATTCTCATGCTCTTTTGTTACTAACAAAAGCCAATCACTAGCCTATCACCAACCAAAATAAACACTGGTTGACTGCGTCATAGACGGCCTTGAATAGTCAATAGAAACATTCCATTTACATAGTGATAAAACAGACATGAAGCCTCAGGTAATAGGTAAAATATTTTATTTAGTAGTAAATAAAAATAGTGCCCTTTTTTGAATGTTTATACATATAAATGTGCTTCAGTGCATTTCTTTTTTTTTTACAATTGCATCACAAATCATCAACCATCAGATCCACTGTACCATATTTGCAAAATCACCCCAAATATGAAAGGAAAAGGTGCCAGGAAAGATAAAAAAAAAATTTTCAAACCTAAAAACCCCAGATGGATTGCATATAAATTTCAATAATGGCAGTAAAATCACAATATTTCACAAAATTAACCTTCATTCTGAAATTCTGGAATTTAATGCCTAGCTTTTACATTTTACAGTTGCTCAAAAATCATGTTTCTCATTAAATCAAGATATTATTCATTGGGATTTACAGGGCAGATGACCAACGGGTCCTCCTCTTTCATGTGGGGGCTAAAGTAAGGCCTAATTACTGCTCCAAAATCACAGCCAGTAAACGAGTATATATGAGTTTCTGCTTCCATATCATAAAAGGAGACCAACTTCTCATTATAATCTACAAACACTCCTACTTTACAGGGTGCATTTGAAAGAGACAGCAGAGTGGGAGTGTCTTCCAGAGCTGCGTAATTGTCGCCATTATAATGCACAATCACCCAGTATCCCTGGCTTGGTTTGAGGGTGATTGCCCCCTTCCTGTTAGCCTCCTCTCTTGCCACCCCAATATCCCAGCCTTTTTTATTTCCAACCTCCACTACCCAGAATGCCCTACTGTCAGTCATGCGGTTCTGTCCCAGAACGCTGCCAAACATATCAAACCTCTCAGGGCAATCGGATACATCCCTTTTCTCCTCAGAGTTTTGCACCTGCCTCATGTCATCAGAAATTAGGAGCTGTGCGTTAGCTGTATCTGGATCCAGAGTCACATCCACTGAAAGATCAGAGATGTAAATTAGGAAAAAAATAAATCAGTGAACCTACTTTTCCAGATTATAGCTGTCAACTGCTTCTTTCTTTCTTAAAATCAATTTTGAGGCACACAAAAAGGTGTTCAAGATGTGTTTAATGACATCTGTAACGATAACTCATGGCAAATTAGAATTGATAAAGTAAACATCTTCAGATGTTCAGAAGTTTACAAATGATTTTGCTTCTATGCCACAAAACTTGAGGCACTGTGCACCTTCTAGTGACTCTATCATTTATCTACAAGTTATGATATGCTATGTTAGCTATCTAGCTAGCTATCTATCTAATCCTTTACCAATCATTCAATAAGACCCTTTACAGCACAGTGCAAATATCTGAATCCATCATGAATGATTCAAAAAATCAAACTATATGCCAGTTCTAGGTATTATAAGTGATAATATAATAATATCTCATTCTTACCTCCAAATTTCTTAACCCTTGCAACTTCTAGAAGATGAGAAAATGAGAAACAAAGTAAATAAATGCTATACACACAAAGTGACAAAAGAAACAAACACACACACACAAAAAAATGTTTGACTGGAAACCAGGAAAAAAAACATTTTCCTCACCTATTTTGGAGAGTTTCTCAAACTCGTCCTTAATATTAGCCATCATGGTCACCTCTGTATTCCTTATTGTGCCAAAGCTCAAATCAGTATCCAAGGAAACAGAAGTCCAGTCACTGCTAACATCTTCCACTGTAGTGGATGAATAATTCTAAAAATAAAATAAAATAAAATAAAATAAAATAAATAAATAAATAAATAAAATAAAATAAAATAAAATAAAATAAAATAAAATAAAATAAAATAAAATAAAATAAAATAAAATAAGTAAATGAATAATAAAGTATCCTGCAATATTTCTTCAAAATGTTTTGCTTTTCAGTTACTCTGTAATCTAACTGTTTTTAATTAATTAATTATTAATTAATTAATTAATAGCAGTTATTATTAATCATTAATATTATTATTAATAATGTGAAAGTGTGAACATACAAAAAAATTGTTTTGTTTCTCTGCTCACAACTTTACCCTTCTGTGGTAAGGATGATATTTGTGTGGAATATGTTAATATTTATTGAAAGAGACAGAGACTGAATTTGACATTAGGGACATGTGACATAAGTATTTCTCATCCTAGGTAATGATTTTATATCTGTTTATCTAAATAATAAAAGATTTGTGTTTTTCCTAAGGCTTGACTCAGACTTTAGGACACTACTGTATACATTATTCTACAAAAACATTGTCATGATGAAAAAAGGTTTATTAAGTGATTGAAACACCAAAAGTGATTAGTTGCTGACCTGTAGAAAGAAGACAGGGTCTTCTTCATCTCTCAATATTTGTAGATCTGAGATGGTTTTACTCAAAGTTTTGATATTACCCATCAAATCCCCTTTCAGGCCATTTGCCTCCTGCTCCACCTGCTTCCTCCGTTCTTCTAAAGGTCTTAGTGCCTCAACCTCTGCCTTCTTTATTGCCTCCTTTATGGCACTGAAAACATTTTTAATGTCCATTGTCTCCTGTTTAATCAGGTTCTGTAAGGATTTGAGTAGTGGTATTAGTATTGTTTGTTAAAAATGCAAGTGAGCTGTAGCTTTCTTTCACAATGTTCATTCACTGTTGATTATTCTCTGTTTCACTAAAGAAATCTGATTATTCAGAGGGTGCTGTTTAATTATCTATAGCAGTGTGACTCTGAGAGTACTATCAGGTGAACAATAGGTTTATACCGTATTAAGTCTTTTTACCAGAGAATTTCCACCTGTTTTTTTGTGTCTTGTTTTGATGAATTTCTTTCGTGTCATCTCACACTCCACAGTGGTGGTTAATGTTCATATAAAACATTCAGCACACACTCAGGACTTCAAGAATTTATAGTTTTTCGTCAGTGTTTCCGCTTTTACCTAGCCTACTTGGGGCAACATATTCAGAGAAAAAAAGTTTTTTTTGTTTTCACACAAATGTTTCTATCTTCAGAGGAAATGATGATATCAAACCCATTTCTGTTCTCTGAAACCCCCCCAAGCTCTTCTGAAGGTGTTATTGTCAACCACTACAATTCTGTGCAAGTTTATACAAACAGAGGAAAAATCGGCTCACATTGAAAGTGTGTGAGGTGTCTGAAGGGTCCTGATTATTTTATATCAGATTTTTGAAAATGTTAGATTTCCAGTCTGTGGTGGAATGGAACACCAATGTAGTGGTAAAAAGGGTTAACACACTGATACTAATATTTTATGTAATCCACATAATCTAATACTGAGACTAATAAAACGTGGTGTATTTATAGAGTTTATAAAAAGGGATTTTTCCATTATCTTTCTTTCTTGCAAGCTGGAGTGCAAAAAAACTGTACAGATTAATACCAAATAGTGTAAGTGTACAACCAAAGTGTATAAGTATAGTGTAATAATGAGTTCACTTGAGCTGTTCTGCTGAGTTGTAGGCCAGAGACTCACCAAGCAGTCCGATTCAGAATTGTCCAACTCACTTATGTTCTCCTTTCTCTGCTGTATTCCCTGTTCAATCTTGCTTATTTTAGTGCACAGCTCTGCCTGTGAGGGAAAAAATAGCTGTATACATCAACAGGGTGATTTCAGAATTCTACACTGGCCAGTGAACAAGTGGTTAAAATTAAATTTGTTGGGTTAAAAACAGTCATGAACATAGAGTCCATGGTGCTAGTACAAACTGCAAAGCATAATCACTCCCAACTCCCTTTTTTATTTCCACAAACTTCCATTCGATTAAAATCAAATCAATTCAATTCAATTTTATTTCTCTTTAGCTTTTAATAAAGGGCATTCTCACAAAGCAGCTTTACAGATTTCCGGATACAGGTACAGATTTTGATTTATCCCTAATGAACAAGTCAGAGGTCATGGTGGTGATAACAAGGAAATCTCCCTGATTCAATTCCTATGTGTATGCTGTTACTACAGAATCAATAACAATTGAACAAGGGTATTAATATAAACCTTACAGAATCATGCCAAAATCATGCGAGCCAATCAGAATGAAGAAACCATCAGTGCTGTGCTATAAACACAAACAACACTGTGATAAGTGTAGCTGTGAAAAGTACATTCACCTCTTTATTTCATTTTTGAGCATTCAGTTTACACCAAATCAAAATTCCAAGACAAATAAAAACTCCTGAACATTTTCTAGTGAGAAGAACCAGAGCACTGATTTTTTTACCTGTTTTCTGTCTTTTTCATCTTCCGCAGACACCATATTTGTCCCTTCTTGTACACAGAGGCTGCAGATTAACTTCCCCTCACTGCCTGAATAGAGCTCCAGAGGCCTGCCGTGGACCAAGCATGCCCACTGGTCCAAGTCATTCACTGGCGCTACCAGCTTATGCCCTTTGAAACGTGACTTCTTATGCCCATTAAGATGTCTTTTGCAGAAGGACAACAAGCATATCAAACAGGATTTTACTGCTTTATACTTGGGACCCTCATTGCAGACATCGCAGGGGACCTCCCCCGGCTTGCCGGTGAACTCATCTGGACTTTGCATGAGGGGTTTTTGGAGCTCCTTCAAAATTTCTTTTAAGACAATGTTTACCTTTATTTCAGGCAGCTGACTCTTGCATAATGGGCAGCTTTGGTCATTAAAGGTTATGTGGCGATCGAGGCAGGACTTGCAGAAGGTGTGACCACAGGTGGTAGTGACAGGCTCCTTCAGCACATCTATGCAAATAGTACATTTGAGGTACTGCATGATGGATTCAGGAGTGTTCTGTGGAGAATTGCAGGATGGTGGCTGGGGTGTGAAGTCAGTCATGGTAAGATCGTGGTAAAACGTAATCTGTTGGTAATTGGTACAGATTGGTAATGTTGTTTTGTTTGTCATCCCATTTGCTAAAAAAAATGCTTACATTTTATATATATATATATATATATATATATATATATATATATATATATATATATATATCTTTTAACATAGGTAGAATGTACACTTCATCCCCATCAGTAATAAAAACAAACATCTTACTATTAAAATGGTTATACTGTGTATAGTACAATAGCTATACCTATACCATAGCTATAGCAATATACAAGCTATACAATAGCTATATATAGCAATTTTTTTTGTTGTTTTTTTTTTTTTTGGAGGTGCTGAGATATTGTACGGCTGCTTTTATATTAGCATTGTGTTGACAGTGTTTTTTAAGGTTTGCAAATGTTTGGCAACTAATGCTACTATTGGTACATGTCAGCAAAGTGAGTGATAATAAGAAAGAGTAGCTTAACACAATTTAATCACTATGAAACACTAGCAGCCATCCAAACAAACAGTAGCCTGGAGCTACTGAAATCACTGTTCTACCCTGTGACTGGCTGCATTTGAAAGAAATTTGCTTGCAAGTGCAAGTGAAAAAGAACAACATGAAGAAAATGCTTTGAGAGATGCTTTTAGTCTTGCTATTATGATTAAATTTGAGCCGGATATGTGAACTTACCTGCTACTCTGTTTGTTATTTGTTTTATCTGGGGAAAAGCAGTTAACCTTGACTAGAAATTATTAATTCATTATTTACTTTAAGGTAGTTTAAGGGGGTCATTTTTTAAATGCTAGCCAGCATGCTAATATAAATATTCAGACATTTAAACTTTAACTACAGCACCTCTTCAAGATTCAAGATTCAAGAAGCTTTTATTGTCATTTCAACCACATACAGCTGGCGCAGTACATAGTGAAATGAAACAACGTTTCTCCAGGACCTGGTGCTACATAAACATACAACTACTAGTACAATACAACTGACAATAAAAGCTTCTTGAATCTTGAATCTTGAATCTTGAATCTCTTCAAGTTTTACTGAAAGGCTATTGGTCGCTAAAACATTTAACATCAAAAAAAAAAAAGAAAAACAGATTTACCTTGGTGAAGTTCTGATCCCTTACACGTCTCTGGCTGCCTGTCTTTATCCTGTCTTATTCTGATCATCATCTGTATTAGTAGAGTTTCTGAGTTTCATTTCACCTACAAAACACACCCCTTTGATCAAATGTTTCCTTAACTGTGTGTGTGTGTGCCTGTGCCTGTGCCTGTGTGTGTTTGCATGTGTTTGCATGAGTTTCTAGGCTAGTTTCGTTTTTCGTTTTCTGGCTCAAGCTCAGTTGTGCAACTAGATTTGCAACTACAGTGCCAACTTTCTCATGGAAAAACTGACGTATACAATCAATTGCCTTCTCATAATTTCTCCTATTTTATTGTGTCAGAGGCGACCATAATATCAAGTGCTTTTCGATCTAAAGTAATAGACAGCCAGCACTTTTGTTAAATTGTTAGAATTCAACTATGAGCATAATATTTCTAAAAACAACATTCCACTGCTTTTATATGTTTTTTAATGGGTTATAAATTAGTTCCCTTTATTCCATTTAACCACAGTAATGCGATGTTTCTTGTTTGACGTTACAGATGCCACTAAATATTGTTCTGGTGACACTGAGAACCATTTAAATGATTGTGTTAGGGAACAGTTTGTGTGTGGGCGGAAAGCACAGTGTTTCCATGCACGACTAAAATATGAGAATAAATTAGTAACTAAGGGAATAAAAATAAGACAGCAGCAATAAGACATGGTTTTGAATAACTTATTTACATTTCTGTAAAATGCTAATAATAATCCATAATACAGTGACATGTATAGCAGTGTATAAATTTATATTAGTGTATTGTGGAATATTTATAAATGGAATATGGAGTGAACACAAACATGAAGCAAAGACGCAATTTAGATAGGATTTAGAGATTTCTTTAACAATTCAGCCTTAAAGCCTTTTCCAAAGGTAATGGTTCAGCATTATAAAATTATTTGCAGTTTAAACATATGTTTTCTCTGTAGTGTTTCAGACAGGTGGCTCATAAAAAGACGTCACAACCTTTATTCAACTCAAAAGATACTTACTGTGTAGCCTGGAAGCTTTTCTTTGTGGCCACACTTTTTTCTTCTCTTTATTCCTGACCTTTATCCCTATTTGTGCTACATTTAAAACGTTTCTTTAAGTTGTTATTTATAATTCCATTTGCCAGGTGCTGTAAAAGTAAATGACTGATGATTATACAAGGTATTTGATTTTATCCAAGTCATCTAATTTAATTGCAGCACAAATGTTTGTTAATGTAATTCAACTATTTAAACACTAAGATAAATTTGGCAAATATATTAGTTCAGTAAACTCTTTTCATTATTACTATTTTTTTTTTTTTTATCCCTTCCAAACCATAAACCCCAATATAGTTACACAATATTTTCATTTAAGACATTTTATTAGTGTAATATTAAAAACCTGACTGTACCAACAGTTACTAAGTTATTGACACTTCTAAGCACAGCAATTCCAGCATCATAAAACCAGGCTTGATATTGACGCTTCACAAAATTTCAGCCACTAGATGTCACTTAAAGCACCAAAATATCACGTAGACTGCTTCATCACACAAAAAAGAGACAATCTTAAAAAAAAAAATCCAAATTAAACTTGTTCCTATTGTCCTAAAGTGCTTTCAGCACTGTTTGTTATGTGATATTTCCATCACTGGACAGATGCTCAGTATGTCCGAGGCCTTATCACAGCAGTACAGATAGAAGAATGGGTAAAGTTTTTCTTGGAACGAGTCCATGAAGGTATGGATATGACTTTTTGATATTGTATCATAAAATGACACCTGTCCTTCTTCATAGTCCACATACACACCGACTCTCCTCAGCTTGGGGTTGACAGGAAGAATAAGAGGTGGCGATGAAGAGACTCTATACTCCTGCCCTTTCTTCATAGCCAGTGCCCAATAGCCATGAGATGTGCTTATTGCAATACGTCCTTTCCTGCTGACAGATGCTTTGGCAATACCCAGGTACCAGTCATCCTTTTCACCCACTTGGACCTCCCAGTAATGGCGGCCAGAGGTGAAGCCTTCATGACCCAGAGTGATGACCACTGTGTCGAAGCGCTCTGGTGTGTCAGGAAGGTCTTGCCATGCCCCCAAGTGGCGCAACTGTCGTCTGTCCTCAGAGAGTTGCAGCCAAGGATTGGCTGTGTCCGGATCAAGCGTCACGTCCACTTTACAAAAGAGAAGACAAAGAAACTTGGATGGAACAACAAATCATAATATTATTATAGACATTTCAATTGTATGGGAGATCACACACAAACCATACTTAAGTACTTCTGAGCAGTCTTCAGCTCTGAAGGAAAGAAAAAATGCATTTTCTTAGTTTAATTATACAGTACATTATACTGTACATATTGTTACATTATACTGTACATAATTTCACACCGAGAAAATCTCTGAGTAACGAATCAAGGAGTTGTCAGTGTTGCATGTCCCTTATTCGAAATATTTGTAGCTTGTAGGTTCTTTTAATTAGATGAAGTATGAAAACCAAACCAAATAAACCAGAATCAACTATATTTCTTTTATTCTGACTCAGCAAAGAAACTAATAGGAAAGAAAGTAGTTGTGGAGTATTAATTTACCCACCAGCCTCTGCAAGTTTCTCTATCTCTTCTACCAAGGTTTCCTCCAGTTTGGACACAGCTCTCCTGATTGTCCCCAAGCACTGGTCTGTGGGCACATGGGCCTCAGACCAGTCTTTGGTTTGTGGATGAGTGATTAAAGATGGGAGATTCTGAAAATGATTTAGATTAGATACATTTAGATTAGATGTCAAATGTTCTAATCTTGACTATTGCTGAATCTTAATCATCTAAGAGTTAAAGATCATGGCAGCAGACTGCAAGACTATGAACGCTGAACTAGACAAACGATCAAATGACTCCTTTCACAGCCTGCGTCTAATTTTTTTCTTTTTTACTGTCCTTGTCTGCCTTTCTTTAATTCTTTTGAATTCTGCTTGTAAGTCTTTACCTGAAGAAAGTAAATGTGGTCATCAGTATGAGCAAGATGATCTATCTCACTGTTCCTTGTCTTCAACAAGACAATCTCCCGTTCTAGTTCCTCGATAAGTCCCTGAGCCCAGCATGCTGTTTTCCTCTGTTTCTCTTCTATGGCAAAGACGAGCTCAGCCTGGGCTTTTTGAACCATTCGGACCAGGTTTGAGAACACCTGCACACTGTCATCAATCTCTCTAAGAGCACTGTGCTGAATAGAGCAAGAGATGAAGAACAGGAAAGGTATGTGCAGTAGATTATCAGTTAGGATGGTCTAGACTTCGATCCAGCATTACAAGATGATTATCAATGTCAGCTGAAGAAACATAATCAGCATGCTGACTGTTCAAACTTACTTTATTCAGTTCAACACAGTGTTTGATGTCCTCCACTTTCTGGAGTCGTTCTTGAATCATCTGCTGAACTTCTGCCTCTGTTTTTCTTAGCAGAGCCTGTTAATTACCATGTAACACTTTCAGCAACCTTTTGTCTCTTACACTTGATTTTATACCACTGTACATTTTAGAGATTTCTCTGCCCAAAAGTCAGCTTTACACAGTAAAATTTATGGCCCAATTTTGCTCATGCAGACATCATAAAAATAATTTTTTGGTCTTGCATAAAATTGGTGGTGTCAGAATGTGTTAAGTGAAATGTTCTCTGATCAAAGGTTCTGAGGCATTCATGGGGCAGCTTTAAATACAAATATGGCCATGGCTAATAAAAAAAAAAATACTAATGAAGATAAAACAAAATATGTCTTCAGTACCTCAAGATTGCTTAAAGACTGTTTCTGTTTATGCAACCCCATTTTCTGCATGAGCTCCGATCACACTGATTACGCAAAATGTAGTCATTTAGTTTAATCACAAGTCTGTCATTTGAGGATCATCATTGTATAGTCTGACATGGAGAACACATGTTATTGTGCAGTCTTTTATGGAATTTAGACAAGAAGTTAAGGGATTGTGTTTCACTGTGTGACAAGTAATAATCTCAAATTGCATAGTCTGGATCTGGCTTCATACAGCTAACGTGGCTCGAAAAGTTTGGCAGATTGACTCGGCCTACTTGAACAGGGAAAACACTTCAATTTGCAAAGCAGGGATAGGACTGCCAATTGTCTTTTTACCTTTTTCTCACTCCATTCTCGTTCGACTGGTACAGTGTAGTGTGCCCGGTGGTCCATCTCCGTACAGAGCACACACACCATGATCTGATCTTTCTTACAAAACAGCTCCAGCAGCCTCTCGTGCTTCTTACACATGCGGTCTTCCAGATTCTGCACCGGCTCGATCAGTTTGTGTTTAGTGAATCTTGCCGTGTGGGTCTTTAGATGTTCCTCACAGTATGAAGTGAGGCAAACCAGGCATGACTTCACAGCCTGCTGCTGAGGCCCAGTACAGACGTCACAACACACTCCCTCATTGAAAGGCATACTTGGTGGAATCAATTCTGGTATTTCCCAGGGCAGCTCCTCTGGGAGTTTCTCTGGATCATGTTGTTGCAGAGACTGCTGTTGCTTCAGGACAGGCTTGATTCTCATGTCCTTGAACTGCTCTGCAATCTCACGCAGCACCGTGTTGATGCTAATGTCTGGCTGCTTGAAAAAGGTTTTCTTGCACATGGGACACATGAAGAGGGAACTGGACTTCCAGTAGCCTCCAATGCAGGCCATGCAGAAGTTGTGGCCACATGGGATAGACACTGGATTGGTGAAGACATCTAAGCAGATGGAACAATGGACCTGCTCTTCTGCAAGCATATTTGTAGGTGAAGCCATTCCTGGAGAATTTTCAAAACTGTCTTACATTCCTTATGCTTATAATTACACATTTCCTATTACTAGTTACTGCAAAGTATGCTTCAAGCTTGCTTTAGAGGTATATATTTTTATTACTTGTCTCAAAATAGGTAACAGTATACTCCTAACTCTGTGTTATTGGATTTCCTCTTCACATTGCAATTCCTATAGTTTGTTGTTGAGTTTTCTTTTTGTCAACTGTTCTTGTTAGCTTAGTATGTCCACCTGTTCTATGTCACTCCTTGATTAATATATTTGTAGTTAGTATGTTAATATAGTGTAAAATCCTTCATTCGAAAAGAAATATGTAATCTGGGTTGACAAATAAAGATGCCCCCCCTTTTATATTAAATGTATTCATTACCTATGTAATTTCATAGACATTATATAGTCAAAAGATTTTGGACGCCTGACCATATCATTCATATCGGCATTACATAAAAGTCAGCAGTCGGCATTCATTAATCCCAAAGGTTGGGGTCAGAATTCTGTGCAGGCCACTCGAATTACTCCACTTCAACCTTGCTTTGTGCATGCTTGAACAGGTTTAGATCTAGTGAAGTGAAATTGGAATGCTACAAAATACAAAGACCAACTTTGTTGGAAGGATCAGATATAGGTGTGATGGTCAGGTGTCCACATATTTATGACCATATGATGTAAATAGACAACTTTATTCTTTTCGGCATGTAAACTGTTGCAGCAGAACATCTTAAGTCAATACATATATAAATGGGTATAAAATTCAAGTACATTTAAAATATTAAAGTCTCCTTTCTATAATTAATTTTCCCTTATTACTTTTTACAACACCAACATTATAACATGCAAGATCAGTGGAATCTGACGTGTTAAAATCTGTAATTTGAAACTTCTCACCTACGACACTTCTTCTATATAAAGTTGCACTTTATAATGTGTTTCTCTGTAGTCAGTATGTAGGTACAGTCACAATAAGAAAGCTGACTGCAAAATCAGCAGTTTACACAGATGTTATTCCCCTACATCCTGTTACACCTGAAACATACCTGATATGGAGATGTGTATTTAGACAAGACAAAACTGCTGATTTATGTGTATTAACATAAGATGTGCTGCTGTAATTCAGCTGCAACAACATCCACAGTAGTTACAGTACAGTTACCTGTATAATTCATATGGACCTACACATATTAGAGACATAAAGTCAAAAACAGTTTTATAACTGATTAAATAATATATAAAAAAGATTTTGGTAGTGGACTCTTTATGCTTTGCATAAATATTAGTCCCCTCTAACCCAAATTCCCCCTGGAATTGAAATCTTGGCATTTAATGTACACAGAATATCTAACATTTGGACATGAAGGTAGAAAATATTTTTTAAGTTCATTGGAGATTTTTTTCTAACCTAGCCTTGATAAAAAATAGTTCTTGAACAAACTCTGGCCTTACTGAAAAAGCTATTATTTACAGACCTGTTTCCTTTTAACCATTTATGTGACCTCTGAAATTAACTGGTTGGTGATTAATTTATGGATTTTTTAGCAACGGGAGTGAATACTTATGCACAACTCAGTTTTTTAAATTTAATAATATTGATTTTTCACCCCCATATCAATATTATGGGCTAGATTAATCACATATCCTGATGAATGACATATCCCAAATTATCCCAATTGTTTTTCCAGGCTGTAACACTAAAAAAATGAAAAAGGTCAAAGGGGGCGAATATTTATGCTCAGCACTGTACTAAAATATAGCACTTGTGCAAGTAGGCATGATTAGTTGATTAGCAGTTCAGCAGTTGTGACTCTTGGCATATGCTCTTAACAGCATGCCACAGCTTTAGAGGCAGAGCAGAAAGGCAAGGCCTGTCTATTCATAGATTTCCAAGATTAACTTTTCCAAATATACTAGTCTAGTCACTGCCCTGCTTCAACTCTACTCATAAATGCACATTTCTTATCTATAACTTTGTTCCCGCATAGAAACATTAATGCAGTCTGCATTATTTGAGATTTTTATTAGTTGTCTTATGCAAAGTGCTTGAGTTTTGGCAGCAAAACTGACAAGCCAATTATGAAATCGCACTCCAGTTATGAAATCTAAACATCTTTGTATGTTTTCTTTTGTTTGTATTAGCAGTTTGTGTAGGCATGTGTTGTTTGTTATAGAATAATAACGTTAGATGAAGATTTACACTCACCAGGGAGCTGGAACTGCTGAGAGCCCCTGTAAATGTGGCCGTTCTACTATAGACAGCAGTGACATGCGACACAACTGACTCCCTGCTCAAAAATATCAGCCCCACCCCTTTCCTAAGCCAAGTTTAGTATTTGTGCTGCTAGGATAAGGGTCCCCCTAGACATAAAGAAAAACAGTTAACTCCTTATATGGTACTTGTTTTTAACCTTTGTATTTCTATGAGCACCCTCCAGCTTCATAACAATTGAAAAGTGCTCTGGTCAAGTGAAGAAAGAGACAACAATTCCATTCATGCTACTGATTTATTTTATTCAAAAGACTCAAAATTACTTCAGACAACAAAAAAAAAATGGTATTAAGAATATATGTATGCAAATTTAGTGTTAGTATTTTGAACATGATACCGCACTATCATCACTGTCCATTTTCCATTGGATTCAGTTATACTTTTTCAACCATATCACAGTCACAAAACACAGGTGTGAGTAATGGGTTTAGCAGAGGTTCTTACCAGTTAATGTAATCTTTGGTGTACATTATCACCCACTTCTAAAATGAAGTATGTTAATGTTCAGTCCATGTCAGAAATGAAATTCAAATTGGCACAGTGCCTTTATTTGTACAGTGGCCTGAGAAAAACCTTCATGTCACTGTATTTACTTTATAATTATTTATACTTTTTACTGTATAGATCTGAAAAGTAAAAGTTTTGCTGCAATAAGATAATTAAATTTTGCATGATTTAAACCCACTAAGCATAAAAAGGGAGAAAATGACAGTAAAAGGTTTTATTTCAGTTATAATTAAAGACACCCTGCTGACCTCTAAATGTATAACTACACTTATAACTTACAACTAAGACTTACATTTAAAAAAAGCTAAAACTTTTAAGAATTATAAGCGTATAATGGAAGTGAGTGGAAGTGTACAGTACAAAGGAAGTGATTACAAACTGATTTGATTAGTCTGATGTCAGATTGTGTAATAATTCGGTAGTAATGTATTAATCAAAGTACATTAATTATGCGGTATTACCACTGTTTATATCAAATTTACTTTTCCCCTATCCAACAATGATTAAAATGATTATGTTTTAGTAATATATATGAGAATCATGCTTCTTTAGCTGTGTTTCACAGATGTGATGCACAGTGCTCCTGCATTTGTTCCATCTTGACTGGCACATGGGCTGAAGATGGGGTACACATTCTCATTGAATGTGTCCATGAATGTGTAGAGGTGAGACTGTGCCTTTACGTCGTAGAAGGACACCTGTCCTGCGTCATGGTCCAGGTAGACACCCACCTTCTGTGGCAGTGTGGGCAGCTGGAGAGGAATCCTGCTGGAGGCCAGGGCTTTAACCTCGTTGTTTTTTAGCCATAAGCACCAGTAGCCACCTTCAGGACAGAGACGAATGTCTCCTTTGCGACGAGCAGACGCCCTAGCCACTCCTAGTGTCCACGCTGTCTTCCGGCCCACATCCACTTCCCAGTAGTGCCTGCCAGAGGACAAGCCTTCACGAGCGAGAACAAACAGCGCTGGGCTGAATCGACGCGGGTTGTCTGACAGAGATGAGGCTTTCCGGCCCTCTTCATAATGAACCTGCTGGCCATCCTCAGAGACAACCAGGTTTCGCTGTGCTGTGGATGGGTCCATAAACACCTCGCCTTTATGAGGGTAAGAAAAAAAGAAAAAAGAAATCACACTAGAGTTAGTCACTCTTTTTTTAAAATCAGAAGTTCAGCTAATGATGCTCACATGCAGCTCTGATAATCAATTTTAATTTGCTATTTCTAAAAGTGAATCAATTCTAAACATGAAATATCCCACAAAACATAAATGAATAATCCTACAATGTGTGTCTTATAAAAAATTAAGGGTGGATAATCACCAGCTTAAGTACATGTTACTACATGTTAAACACATCAAACATGCTCTATCTAATATTAAAAGACAGTAAGATATTCTTTTAGAACTTTGGTTTAAAATGTTAATAGATATTAGTATCTGCTATAATAATAAGGTGGATCCGTGTCAGTTACAAAAATAATCCAATGCCATCCAAGGATGTTTGTGAATGCAAATTATTTTTATGTTTTCTTATAGAGCATGTTTGATTTAGTTTATTATTTGTCTACATGTTAATTAATACATTAGCTAACAAAATTGTACTAACATGTAACGTCGTTAATCACACATGAATTCATAAGACTCACACCATAGTTAAGGTTAGTCCTTCATTAGTTTGTGATTTGTACATGCCTTAACTAATCATTAATTCACAGGTATATATGTATTAAGTCAGCTATTAGTGTATGATTATTATTTACCCATGTATCACTTATGTTATAACAGCTATAATATGTTATTCATTTATAGTTACTTAAGAAAGCTCTGTCCTGATTCTCCTGTGGTGGAAAGCTTAACATTGTGCTAAGACACTGGAGAATTCCATAATTATTAAAAAAAATTCTCCTTATAGAAGACTTCACCATATCAGCAATTATACATTTTTTTTCCTCATCGGATAACATGTTATAGAGTTAAAATAGCACTTACTTGCATAATTCTGCATCTTTCTCAGCTCTGTGACAAAAAATACACAGAGTTATTTAGAGGACAGAAATCATCAACCTAAAATTACTGCATATGCTTTAATTAGATATGTATTGCTACTATAAATTCATTTATTTAGCGATTATGATTTAATGATTTTTTTTCACTGGTTGCAGAAAGTTGTTACCTTTCCCATAGAGTCGCTTCACATCTTCCTGAAACTTCTCTACAAGCGCAGACACGGACTTCCTAACAGTGCCGAGGTACAGGTCTGTGTTCACGGACACACCTGTCCAATCAGAAGGTTCAGGTGGAGGGGGGAGATTGGGCAAGAGCTAAAAAAAAATTAAATAAAAAATAAATAATTGCATGTCAGACAAATACGAACACACACATAAGTAATACACACACATTTCCTCAATAAGGACATGCTTATATTTACATTTAAAATGATTATTTAGCATTTTTCCATAATTTATGCATGACCCCCTGTACATTTTCATGTATATTATGTGTAATGTTATACGTATTATGTATATTAAGACACTGAGCACTGTCATCATTAATTATAACGTGCACTGCATGATATATGTCATGCATCAGCGCAGATGAATTCTTGAATCTGATTGGTCAGAATATGTCACATTGATGCATTCATTCAAATACATGGTTTATTCCTCTCAGTGTTTTAATTACAAAACACAGCATGCAATTTTACTGTTTATAGTTACCATTAATTAGAGGGTTATTCTTCATTCCCTTACATTATAGCAGGTATAAACAGTCATTCCTTCACTGTCTCTCCAAGTTAATTAGATGCACTGCAGCCTACAGACATGGCCACACTGGACTCCAACACCCAGAACACGTTCACCTTCATTCTAATCACACATACCTGATCCCAATCACACTGCTTTCATAGCTACAGGTTAAAAGGACTCTCTTTCTGTCATGTTTAGTTATCTGGTTTTCTGACTTTTTCCCTTTTTCAAAATCTCCATATTTTGTCTAGCTCTTCTCTTGGTAAGATATACATATTAACATATTAATATAATTAAGTGATTAAGATAATAAAGATATTGTTTGCCTTTCACCTTTGCCAAATTTTTGGAACTATTTGCCTTTCAGAATTATACTGCTTTATCTGCATTTGCATCTTCGCAGCATTTCTCATATCAACACATATGTTTTTGTGAAATAACAACATGCTAGTCAGTTATTATTAGCCTTAGATTTTGTCAAGAATTCACATATGACTCTCTGTATGGCTGTTACTATAGAAACAGATGTATTAGAATGAGATCTGTTCTACAGCCAGTACTTGAGTCAAATCTGCCACTATAAAAAATTAATTAATGCCTTCTGACCCATCAGATTCAGGCATTCAACAAAAACACACATACCTGGAGGAAGAGCACCTTGTCCTGGGTATTTGCAAGGATGTCCAGGTCACAGCTCCTGTTTTTAAGTATGTTCAGCTCATGCTCCAGACGGTTGGCCAAATCTCGTGCCTGCTCTTCGGCCAGCTTCTGCCTGAATGTTATGTGCTCCACCAGCTGGGCCTGACTCTGCTCCAGCAGCCTCTGCAGCTCAGCATACACAGCCCAGCTCTCCTCGATCTCCCGCTGACTGCTCGACTACAACATACATGCACACACATCGTTATCGACCTTGTGTACATTCATCTACTTCCTATCTGTCCTTGAGGTCCTGCTGACAGTTGAGGTACAAATGCATACAGAAATTTTGACATATTAGCACATTATTTTAACGTCATAGTCATTATTTCAACTCATTTGACTTAATAACTTATTCCAATATATTATCTTGTTAAATATTAACATATGTATTTGTACACATTATTCTCATTATTTTGACTTTGACTATTTCAAAATATCCTTATATTTTAACCCTTTATTTATCAGCATTCCATTCCTTACATATCCCAGCTCGTAACATCTTATTTCAACATATTATCTAGATTTGACTAAATACTTAACCTTACAAATGACATCAAATTTTTTTCACATCTTGCGGTTTAGGGCTTCCATAATCCATAACATTTCAGTAGACCAAAAAACATAGAACAGAAAACACACCTCATTGCATAGTGTTGTTGGTGATGCAAATACAGCGTGCTACAGTGCCTTAGAAATTTGGTTATGAAAAAGATTAGTGCTATTGCTACACAGGAATTCATATACCAGTTCTTTTTCCATTTGTATGTATCAGTGCCTTACCAACTACTTACCATACTACTGTATTACAGTATGCTTGCCAGTACATTTTAGCTGGGTTTATAGCATACCAAAGGACTGGAACATTCACCTGTCGGTGAAATTTATGGATCAAATGGATTTAGTGGATCAAATTTATGTCTTCTCCACCCCTGCATTTGCCATAGATGAATAATTGGGTTTACTGAAGTTTACAGTTCTATTTTTTATACCTGTATGCAGCAATTTATGTTCATTTAGCATATTTTATTTTAGAGCACTGCAGGGTCCTGCTTTGGAAACATATACATGCATGTACGTGCATATATGTGCTTACAAGCTGTCCTGCAAGACCATGTTCATGAGTTTAGCAGGTGACTGGTCTGACTGGTTTAACTACACTGTATAATAAACACAGCATGGCTTTCTTTTTGGCTATGGCTTCCCTTCCAGCTATGTACATAATCATATCTACAGGGTTATTGCATTCACATGCACAATCCCTTCCCTGTAATTTGCAGTGTTTGGCTCTAAACTCACAGAGCGTGTAGGAGTGAACATCTTTGTATTAAGAGACTTTGCTGTTTTTTTTTTTTTTCTTTTTGGATCAGACCCCCTGCGCAACTTCATTATCTTTGAATTTTTGAACACAGCTCCAGCAGGGCTCCATTAACAGCTTGCAGTTTGGTCACAATGCCGGCTTACAGCTGCCACACTAACCTCAGGGTGTTATTGACACAGTATAACATTAAACTTGTTTCGTCTAAAGGGAAAAATACCTATTATATAGAACTAATAGACAAGACCTGAAAGAGGTTTGGTTGGAAAGTCTAAATTTCCATTCTATATTCAGTGTCCTTTATGCTTCTCAGGCAAAATTGGACATATCTAACTTCCCACAGTCTTCTGACGGCACTGAGGTTGGGTGTGGAAAGTAAATATTTGCAGCAGTCCTACTGGTTAGGCAAGTCTGATTATGAAAGCTGTGTGTTTGCACAAACAGAAGCATTCAGTACATAAACCTTAGCTGTAGTCAGACAGAAATAAGTAAATCTTTTTTACATCAAAGATGCATCATTCATTCAACTGTTGTGTACTTCTGAGAAATTAAGTCAACTAGAGTAGAGCTTAAGCCTCAGAAATGAGCTTCTGTTCCTTAAAAGATCTGTTGTTGTTTCAGCTGAGAGACTTTATAACAGAATTTAACAGATGAACGGTACAAACTTCTTCAACGATAAGGTCATATCTAATATCACTTCTGAATTACATCCCACTAAAAATTACATTAACCCATTTTTATCCACACGCTTTTTTGGCCTCTGGTAAAGAGTTAAAGCCAATAAAAAGTGAAAGGTATTGTTGTAATGTTTACAAGCATCTCTAGACCTTTAATTCTTAGGTAATATTAAAGAAACCTTTGAAAATTGTGATTTATAATATTACCAAGCAAATGGATCTCCCTAGATTCTTCACCTCATTCTGCTGTTTAAATGTTTCAGGGCTGGAAGTTAGCTCCAGCTGGAATAGAGCTGACCTTTTTCCTTACTCTGCCTTCACATTAGCCACCAGGAGTCATTCATTTTTAATGAGAGCTGGCCAGTTATAGTGACAGGTTTAAATGGATAAGTGAAGTCAGCTGGCTGGACATTAGTGAAGGGATGTTTGATACAATCCTTTTGAAATATATAAAATAAATCAAATGTCTGATTTGACTAACAATTCATTTTTTCCCCCACAAAAATAACAAAAGGGAGTCCCATGTATGGTTACATTACAACTGTACACAACTCACACAGCTTACAGCTTACTTTGAGTGTGTATGTTCTGTTTTCAGGACATTTTATTTAGTTTATTTATACTAGTCTATCACCAATCTAGCTAAATAACTACTAATATTTAACATACTGTACATTATTTAAGATGTGTAGAATCTTGATCTAGGGAATCAAGCTTTCCTATCTTAAAACTTTGTGATAAACATAACAAACTAATGTAACAAGGTATGTATAATGTTTTTAATATTTGTTCTAGGCTACTATAGGCTATAGCACAGCTCTGTTTAATGCTCTATATTTTAGGGAGGCCTCTAGTGTCAGCCATTTGTAACATTTCTAAGTAAATATTTATTCTTTTAGACACACAACAGTCTTCAGGACAGGAAACTTCACATTTTGCATTTTCTCAGAAACGTGACAAAAGTTATGTTCGGAAAAAGGAAAGGAAAAGCTTGTGAAAGAATGACAGATTGTAAAAGCTAATTTGCTTCCTGGATTTTCTCAAACATTAAATATAACTATAAAATAAATAGTATAAAATTATGTTCAAAATAATTGTTGACAAATTTATGTGGTATTAAAGGAATAAAACTCTTCAGGTTGTGCCTTTATGGGAAAATAATCAAATTTGTTATGCTCCCCGAATCAAAGTGATAACAATTGATGATGCGATGATGTTGTCAGCTCATTTATTTAAACATGGCTGATTATAATGTGTGGTTTACAGAGAGTGGATCTTTTTTCTTTTTTTTTACCAGTTTAACCTGTGTGTTATCAGTTCTCTATCAGTTTGTTTCTATTTCCTTGTTACGGAAGTCCCCAGAACTACTCATAAACAGGAAGTCAGTATGCCACTGTTCCACTTTCAGATAAAAACCATAAACAAACTATATCTAACAACACTGTGATGTTTTTTGTTACAATTTCATAAGTTCAGTTATATTGTTTTGAATTGTACAAGACTCTAAGGAATACTAACACGGTGCAGATTCAACTCAGGTTTTATATTTCTAAACTTGTTTGACTAACAGATAACAATTTGTTCACAAACTTATGCAAATGGGAAATGATGCACAGTGGTGACTTCCAATGAAAAAGAGAGACACTATATGTTAGTAGGTTTTTTTTAGAGGGAGAAATTGATTGTGTACTAAATACTAAGAAACCATGTCCTCCTTAAGGCAAATCAATTAGCTTAAATAAACATGTGTAATGTCAGCACACATGATGTTACCAAGGTGCTGTTTAATTACATTTTCAATTAGTTATATTTTGTATCTCCACCATCATATATAAATTGATTTGTCAGAGAAAACAGACATGAGGTGTTACCAGCTACCAACTTGTAACGACTGGGCAATGTCAATCTTGGCTAGTTGTAAATGAAGGTTTAAAAAGCAACCCACAAGATAAATGGAGTCTCATCCAAAGGAGTGTTGATTCACCCCTCAGTCAGCAGATGGCTCTAAAAATTGCAATCTGATCCTTTGGTCTTATTACATTTTCAGGGTATTATATGGGACTCACTTTGATAACTGCAATGGACTGCTTGATCTCGTCTAGTTTCTTGACTCTCTCTTTAATCAGATGTTTCAGCTCAGATCGTCTCATCCCCAGTTGACTCTGCAATTAAAAATGCAATTTAGATTATGAAATGACAATTTGAATTAAACTTTGTTTACAAAAGACAAAATGGTTGGTATGACCACTGAGCTGTGAAAGAAATAAATTAGGGATAGCTTTAAAAAATTCAGAGAATAATATTGGGGAGAATAAATTACAGAGGTATTTGTAAACTTAATCTGGAACTATTGAGTTCTGAACCCAAAAGTATCAGAATCAATTCCACCCACTCACCGATAGCTTCTTATATTCACGCTCCACTGGGATTATATTATGTGTCTTGTGTGAAGCCTCAGCGCACTCGCGGCACACACACACATGCTCCTTGCGGCAGTAGGAATCCAAAAGACGCTCATGCTTTTTACACACCTTCTCCTGAAGGTGGTGAATGGGTTCCACTAGCTTGTGCTTGGTCATGGCCTTGACTTTCCGGTGATGCTGCAGGTGAGCTTTGCAGAAGGATCCCGGGCAACTTAAGCAAGACTTTAAGGCTTTTAACTTTCTCCCAATGCAGGCGTCACAGGGCACGTCACCAGGTTTAGCAAACTCACCACTGTCCTCATCTTTTCTTTCAGGTCTTGGCGAGACAACGCCTTCAGCACCCCCTCCTTGAGCAACAGCAAGGCCCTGGAATTGCTCAGCGATCTCCGCAAGAACACGGTTCACACATAGCTCAGGCTTTTTGGAGAAGGTCTTCTTGCACATGGGGCACACAATCTTGTTGCTGTGGTTCCAGTAGCCCTGCAGGCAGGCCTTGCAGAAGCTATGTCCACATGGCGTTGAGACAGGCTCTACAAACACCTCCAGACAAATTGAGCATGAGAACTGTTCTTCTGACAGTGTGCGGCCTTTGGATGCCGGGCCTGGGAGAGCAAGAAATACAATGTGTTCTTAATTGTCAAAGCTTATGGATACATGCTAAAATGTGTGAGATGGTCTGGGACCATCGCTGTTGCTGAATTTGGGCAAAGAGCAAATTTTATGTTTTGGCCAAATTTAGGTTTTTCTGCTTTGATTTCCTCACATGGTGAAGGTCAAGTTTTGATCAAGTAACTGGATAGTTGCATGCCATAGCAAGACAAACACAATCCTAATCAGTAAAGTTTATATTTCGATTTAATTTTCTCCTTTTCAGTTTTTAAAAACAAAAACATTAAACAAATGCAGTGATGGGGCCTACATGGAAAAGCACTAATAATGGTCATGAAGTGCACAAATGTAGACTTCCAATACATTTATTCCTTACTACTTTCTGCTTTTGATGCGCTTTCACATGACTTATCTAAAAAAAATCATTAAAAAGAACCAAATAAATGCGCTTGATTGCTGAAACATCATAACACTCATAAACACGAAAGGCACGTCACGTTAGGAATGCAGCAGCTCAGGAAAGACGTCAGCGTCAGAATGTAAAATAAGTTCCTTTTACACTGCCCTTTATTTGTCACGTTCTCAGAAAATACATAGGAATCATTTCTTATTCATGGAACATATTACATGTGGTAAAACAGATAATATGAATCTGTCTAGATGCAGTTCTCTATATAACTTATTTAATGTAAAGCACAGAAATCAATTCTTAATTAAAACTCCAATAATGGAAGAAATGTTATGATGTGTATTCCACACAATGTTGTTTCATTAAATCATTCAACTCTCTGCCGCTAGCAAACCTACTCTATTCCCTCTATCCAAGACCACAATTTACACTTTAAATTAACACAAGAACAACTAGAAAACAGGCAGAATTTTTTAAATTAATCTTTATGACTTACTCTGCATGGCGATAGGATGTGCTTTCTTATTTCTTCACTTCTGTTGTAGTGGCTTTTAGTCGCTTGTAGGCCTACACAGGCTTTAAACTTGTTTCTCCAGTTTGCTCCAAAGGGCAAACACATAAATGCAAACTGTTTGAAAAAAGCCGTCCTGCCTTTTTTCTGGGTGTGGCCAAATTATGCGTGAGTGGGAGAGGCTGGGTTTTTTGTGTGACTAAGCTATGTGTAGTGATACACTAATGATTAAACAAACAACCATGGCCAGGTCATTGAGAACGAAAATATTTGTTATATTGTATATTATATATCACATACACACTGTCCGCTTTATTAGGAATACCTGAACTACATTTATGCAGTTATCCAATCAGTTATCCTCATCATGTAACTGTATCTGCACTGTATTTAATAAAGACATGCAGATACAGGTCAAGAGCTTAAGTCAATGCTCACATCAAACATCAGACTGTAGAACAAATGTGGTTGTTGCTTTGAGTATTTCAAACAAAACGGTCTGTAGAATTGATACAGAAGGATGTAGGGGGAAAAAAAACAACTCATGAGTGGAGGATCTGCAGGCTGAAACATCTTGTTGATGAGAGAGATCAGGGAAGAATGACCAAACTCTTTACAACTGTGGTGAACCGAAAAGATTCGTAGCATGCACAAAAAATCAAACATTGAGGTGGATGAGCTACAACAGCAGAAAATCACATCAAGGTCCTCTCATTCCAGCCAGGAACGTAGATCTTGGGCACAGAATCACCCAAACTGGATAAAGACTGGACAAGGACCAGGTATTTTTTTTTTTTTTCTAATCTTCGTCTGTTCTGAAACCATCTGGGATCTGAGACACTGCAAAACAGTGACTAGAATTTACACAGAATGGTGCCAAAACAGATTTGTGGCAGTTCTGTTGGAGAAAATGTCTTGTTGATGAGAGAGATCAGAAGAGAATACCCAGACTGATTTGAGCTTTCAAGAAGGCAACGCTGACTCAAATAACCTTTCTGTGGTGAGGTGAAAAGCATCTTGGGATGCACAACATGACAAAGCGTGAGGTTGGATGGGCTACAACATCAGAAGACCACTTCAGGTTCCACTCCTGTCAGGCAAGAACAGAAAACTAAGGCTACAGTGGGCACAGTTTCAGTGAAACTGGACATCTTTAACCACATTATATATAAATGGATCCAAATAAATAGATGCAGAGTTTTTTTTTTTTTTTTTTTTTAACTGATTTACTGTACACATTACTTTATTTATGAAAAACATAATGATTTTTTTTTTTTAGTTGCATAAGTATTCACCCCTCTGAATATTCAGTACTTGGCTCCAAATATAGTTTCGACTCATCTCTGTATCTATATTTCTATCTGATTTGCATATCTGCTTCCTGACATTTTTCACAGTACAAAATGTGGGAAAGTTCAAGGGTGGTTACTGCTTTTGCAATGTACTGTATATAGGGGAGAATAGATGTATTTTTAAAAAAATACAGATTTGAACTTGTGTGATTTACCCACTTCCTGCCTCTAGAGGGAAGATTTCAGCAAGCAGTGCTGCTGCTTCAGCAGTGCCGCAATCCAGTAAATGATACTGTTTAATGCTCCACCATGGCACAAAGGCTTTCCCTTTCTGTCAATCGATGGCTCGTGATTTACCCAGTGGATTCAGAATATATGCAACGATCACTCATGCTCTCTTTTCCTTCCATAAATTCTGTGATGACTGAAATACTTTGCATAAGATGCAACCTCAGCTGAAATGCACTCTGAGACACTGCTGTAATTTCAGAGCAACATTGGAATAGACTTCTGGTCTACCATCAAGCATGACATCATCATTAAAAATGAAAGCAGCTTCAAAATATCACTCAACTACACTATTAATAATAAACATGTTTACCCTGAAACTAATCACTAACCTTTTGTTTTTTCTTTTTCTTTTTTTTTTTTACCTCTTTGCAGGCCCCACCCCCTCCCCCCTTCCCGTTGCTCTTCCTGTTCGCTTGCATTTACTGACCCTCTCTCAATGTTCTGTACCTCAATCACTGTGTTCTCTCTCTGGTTTATTATTAGAAACATAACTCTCCTCCCCTTCTCCCTTTCATTCTCTCTCTCTCTCACTCACTCCATCTCACACTTTCTTGCTCTTTCTCACTCCACCCCCACATAACAGCACTTTGCACTGCTGCTACGGCAAACACACACACACACACACACACACACACACACACAAAAGCACAAATACAAAAGGTGTTCTCTTTCAGCTGATTGGTTTTGAGCATAGCACTTACATCATGAATAAGGGTTTTTCCTGATTTGTGAAACTCTTTAGGCTGTTGGCCATTAAGTGGTCCAGGGGAGAACCATTACATGATACTCAGTGCAAATTGGCAATTCCCATAGCTTTAATTACTGCTAGTAGTCTGGCTGTTGGACGAATCATTTTTATAGGATTTTAAACTGTTGCAGCTTGTCTTCTATACGTGAAGGTTTAGACTTTACAAATGAGCGGTAATGTGTCATTTTCATCATCTCTCTTGGACAACTAATGAGGTTCCTTGGTTGATAGATTCACATTCTTAAACCTTCTGTTGCCCAGAATCCTTTTAAGTGTAAAAAAAACCCAACAGACCCTCTCATGACTGGTTTATTTTACTAACAAAATCCAAACTATTCAAATATTAGGCACATTATTGCAACGTTGCAATATTGTTTAGTAATTTACTTGTTTCCAGAGAGTTTATTTCTGACAGTTGCCAGTTTTATAACTCTATCTGTTATAACTATGCAATACTTATGCTAGCATTACTGGTACCTCTGCATATATGCACATACAGTAGACTAGAAAGTATTTTCTTTGGTAATTTCTGAAGACATAAAGTATTTCCCCTTCTGTCAAATCACAAATGGCAAGTGTGCTAGGAAGAGACAACGATATGTACAATGAGAACCCATTTATAATGATGATTGAATATATGAACAGGCAACAGATCCCAGTAATAGAATAGAATAGAATCTAGCAACTCAAAGTCAGTAGCTTTTATAAAAACAGATAACAGCTTCACTGAGTCTGTGATAGCCTGCTTCTGAAAAATATACAGTATGTCAATATCTTAACCACGTAACAATAACAAACCACAGCAGTTTTGCCAGGTGAACCCCATAGTCCTTTAATGTTCAACATTATGTTCTTGGAGACTGCATTGTGTCTGATGCAGTAAACCGTTAAACTTCTTATTAAACAGTTTCCTTCACTTATTTCTTAATTGTATGGTACCTAAATCATTTGTCCAGTTGTTATTTATACTAGTATTAAGCATTCATACTGATAATACTTATCAATCACTACAGTAGGAACACCTAATCCAATTCACAGTCCAGTGATTTTGCAGCAATGTGAGAAACAAAATCAGCTTCGGTTACCGTTCAAATATCATATCACATATCAAATATCAAAACGAGGTGTAAAATGTCATTTTGTAGACTATGAACTGGTTGTCCTGGACTGTTGGGCTGGTTTGAGAATTCTCTAAACATTGAAAATCAGAATCAGAAACTGCTGATCTGGGATTTTCACAGACAACAGTCTCTAGAGAATGGTCTAGAGGGAAATAGAAAAACATAAGGAGATCATCAGTTCTCCAAGGAGAACTGTATTTTTGATGAGAGAAGTCAAAGGAGAATTACCATTTTGCAATTGGATATCATAATTACAATGAGAGGACTTACTTTCCCTAATCTTTAGCGAATTCAGATGATGCAACTTTTTTGTTAAACAAAGGATGTTCAGTTAACAGAAACGTGTTCAGTTAACAGGGTTGAGGGGAAAAGCTACTGTACATTATTTGCATAACCTATTATTGATGACTTATGGAAAAGAATGTTTCATGATGTTTCAACAATAATAAATTCAGTGGTGGAATTATTAACATGCAGCAAACACTTCCAAGGAATTCTTGGACTTTTTTTCTGAAATAAGTTAATCATTCATTTTTATGTGTTTTTTAATGGTGTTTTCTAGAACAGTGGTTTTCAGTGGACCATTGTGTTACTGCATAGAGGTCAGTACAAGTCAATTCAAAATAATGGATCAGTTTTAAATATGAGAAAATATTAAGATTACAGTTGGGAAGTTTTAAGAGTCTACTTGGAAAGTGATCTCACTAAATATAGTTTTGACAAAAAGTTTGTTAAAATATGGTTTTAGTGTTGTCTTTTCTTTTCACATACACATGGCTAAAAAAAATTTCTTCTTCTTGAAAACAGCCTAATCTCTGGTGCCTGACCTCGGAAAGGTTTCAGTGCTTTCAGTCTCAGTCTCAACTCTGACTTTGCCTTGACCCTCTTAAGCTTTGGACCTCACTCAACCTCAGGTAGTCCTGTTCTTGTACTAGTCTTGGAATAAGCATTGACAGTCTTGACTGAAGTTTTGTACTGTGGTTTCAGTACTGTAAGGTCACTGTACCTTTGCAAGGCAGGTGTTTATTTCCACAGCCCCTGTGGCTGCCTGTTATTTTTGGTTTTGAGTATCTTGTTTTGTTGGATTAAATGTTTAGTTTTAGTAAAACGATGTGCTGTCTGGTTGTTGCATAGATATACTGGCTCATGTTTATAGTTATTGTCTACAGGACGCCTGATGAACCTTTTTGCCTTGGGTAAATTGGTTTATCAGCTAATCAAAAGTTTGTGCTGTAAGTGTGTATTTGCTATGCAAAGAGCAAGAACAACATTCTTGTTGCTTGCTTATGCTACAGTGTCATATTGACTGATTTGTCAGCTCAATTCCTAATCCTCAGAAGGCTATGCCTTTTTTTTGATTCAGTTTTGATTCCTAGATTTAAGGCAATTGTTCCAAATGTTCCTTGTTTAAAAATGACTGCATAGTTTTATATTGTTTTTTTTATTTTATTTTATTTTTATTTTAGCACAGATACATTATACTGCTAAAGGTTTGCAGACACCTGCTCACAGCATTCAAATGTCCTTTTTAAAATTCCCATTCCAAATTTAGTTACCCTTTCCTCTTATAATAACGCTTCATTTCATCTCACTTTCATTAGGGCTTTTCCCTAAACTTTAAAGAATGGCTGTGGGAATTTGTGCTTATTCAGCCACAAGAGCAGTAGTGAAGTCAGTCAGTGGTGTCAGATGAGGAGGCTGGGAGTGTTTGTCAGTGTTCCACTTCATCCCAGAGCTGCTCACTGGGGGTGAGGTCAGGGCTCTGTGAAGGACACTCGAGTTCTTCTACTTCAAGCTTGGCAAACTTTGTCATCATGGAGCTCACTTTGTGCACAGGGGCATTGCCATGCTGGAAGAGGTTTGGGGCTCTCAGTTCCAGTAAAGAGAATATGTAAAGGGAAACCTGACCTTCATTATTGGTGTGAAGGTTAGGTGTACACAAACTTTTGGCCACACATTTGATGAATGATGCTGACGCTGTTGGTGAATGTCCAGAGTTATGATTGGTCTAGGCATAAAATAACAAAACATCTGAATACTTAAAAGGTCTTGTTTGAATGCTTATGTTTATAGTATAACAAATAGTCAATAAATGAAAACCTAACATTTAACAATCAAAATAAAATAAAACGATGTTTTTCAAACATTCTGATAATACAAGCTCCCTGTGTTAAGCTACAGATCTTCATAACAAGATGCAATTTAAAAGTAAGTCTTTATACCAAATACAGTCACTCCTACATCATTACACAGTATGCAAGATGTTATCTTTTGTGTTGCAGGTGCTGTGACAGACCTTTAAGGATTATTTAAAGCACAGTTGTGTAATGCTACATTGTCAGAGCCTAGGCCAATTTTCTCTAATTACCTTTTGTATTGTAGTCTACCACTGTACTGTTAACCTTTTTTAAACGGTTGAGGGTTTTATGGTTAGTCATTTGGGAATCCAAGTAGATAGCAGTAAGTCTATTACTAAAGCAATAATGTGCTAATGGGTTTTCTTTCAATGCTTCTTTGAAACATGCCAGTACAAAAATCATGCGATATATTACATAATTAAAGTGCTCTTTGTCATATCCTGAATATAATCCCACTATGTCCTTATATAAAACCTCAAGTGATCCGTCTTTTTCCAAAACTCAACTCCTGCTACTTTATTGACTTTTTGAGCAGAGCCTGCAGTCTATCACTACACATCATCATTAAAGAGCCCCTAATTCTTTCCACTCCTATTGGAAACACAAGGTTCTTGTGTGTTCTTTGTTCATCCACTACTTCCTATGGGTCCCTCTACTTCGTTGCATCTCCCTGCATCCCTGAGTGATGCTGTGAGTTCTTCCCTCAGCTCTCTATTACCCCACGCAAATTAACCATGAGGACTATCTATAGAGACCGCCTGTGGACAGTGAGCCTTTTCCTCTGGAGACTAGCTGTCCTAATGAAGCATCAGTCACAGCTCATCGCCCCAGCAGTTGAATGGAGTGAGGCCCACAGGAGGAAAAATACAGAAACTGAAATCCCATGGGAACTTTCTGTTCAGCAGCTGATTCAAGAACAGCTTGTCTCTACTAAGTGCTACACGTAAGAAATGTAACAGGTCTGAAATCAGCAGCAAAATGACACTTCTCTGTAAACCATACGCTGTGTACACTACGTTAACAGACAATTCAACAACCACATAGAAAGTGATGTCAAACAAAAAACAAAACAGGTCAGCAGTTTCATATCGAGTCCCATCAATACTGTTTAATGCACACATTCGTCTGATGCTTTTTCATGTCATCTATAATGTATAGTTATGCTCAATCACTGTGAATGGATAACCCATTAAGAACACAACGAACACAAGGTGGTTTTCTTAAGCAATCTGCAGCAAATTTTAATTGTGTATAATTCAAAGCAACACATCAGGAATGTTTGAATGCGCTTTCTCCGCCGCACAGGATTTACATACAGTATGTCATAAAGAAATGCCTAAAACAAAACAGGACCTGCGGTGCTAAAACACAGTGTGATGTCACAACCATTTTCATATTCCCTCTCTAGGTAACATGGAAAAATGTGGTTAGCAACTACATAAGTCCTACAGAGGGTAGTCCCAATCCAAAGCATCTGTATGCCCCTCCCCATGGCCCTACTTCAATATAAAATCTGTGACTTCACATCCACATTCAATCTACACCCCAAAAAGACTGACATGGGTTTCTTAATATTACTCATATCCAATCATTCTGTCAAAACTTTTGCATTGTAGGAGGCAGCTACAGTTTTTCTGGGCACTTCCCAAAACTCTAATTGACTGTCTCTTTGATTCCTTGATCCTTCTTCCTTCAGCTCATGTGCTGGAAATCAATCAATGGCTGCCATCTTTAAGGATGTAACAATTCTTCAGGTGGTTTTCACACTGCTGCGGTCCGAAACTTAGTGCTCCAACATCATTGGTTTGGTTTCACATCGTTGGTGAGATTCTAGTGAACCCTGGTGCATTTCATCTTACATCATCACAAATGCACATAGAGGACACAATATGACTTTTTCTTTTATTTATATGTTTTATTTTTATGCTATTGTGTGCCACAATGTTCCCCAGCCACTCAGAGTACAAGTGTATTATGGAAACTAATTATCATCATCAGCCAAAACTCCCTGAACAGGTGTACGAGCTGTGTTCACTATAATAGGAACAATGGCACAGTTCCAGCACAACCAAACTCACACCACCTCCTACAGGTAGTCTCAGGATCTGTACTGCAATGTGTTTCAGGGTTTACATTACAGCTTTCACATTACCAATTCATGCAAGCATGCGCTGATTCAGACTAACCTGCAGTGTGAAAGTCTCCTTAAAATACACTCAGAAGAATCAAAGAGAGAGCAAGGATATACAGATGTTTTCTATGTGTGAGTTCTTTTTGTTTTAGAGCATGATGGTACAAATGCTCCACTCCCAACCCCCCAAACCACCCCCCCCCCCCCAAAAAAAAATCTAACTCCGATAACGAACCACAAATACAAAATTTACATAATAACCTTAATTCATAAATAATACAAAGAAAACATGTGCATGAAAGTCAAGTAATTTCACTTTTAAATGAAGCATCTGGTTCAGTCTAAAACATGATGTACACATGCCATAATGTTTGTAATTAAGGATAATTTAGTGCGAAATCTCTGTATATACTGTTACTGAATAGAACGGAAAAAAGAAACATATCAATAAATGAATTTGCTATAGTTGCTTTAAAGTAACCATTCCGTGAGCAAGAACATCTCATTTATTCTCTATTCCTCCTGTCCTCATTTCCTTCCTTCATTCCTCCACTTTCTCTAAGGGAGGAGCTAAGAAGCGAGGACAGGAAGCATGGAAATGAAGTGAGGAGGCTCAATTAAAGAAATCAGAAAGCACCGCATCTCTTGATTGGGCTCACATCAATAATCAACAGACAGAAAGTGATGTAATTCAGTCCGTTTATATATAAGGTCACCTGAAGAGGGTTTTGAGGTCAGGTTGTGGCTCTGGTACCTTACCAGTGTTGCTTGACTTGATTTGTCCTCTTGTCCTTGCTCTCAGTATCATGGCTATTGGTAAAGTTTTCTTCCACTCCCATGGTTTGGTACTATTTTGAGTCATAAAAGCAACATAGTGGTGGTGGTAATCCTTGCTTTTTACGATTGCAAAGCCATGTTACTTTAATGCAACACATTAGAAAAGGCTGGATTAGGGATGTGGAAAGGGAGGTATGAAAGTGCTAAGACCAGGCGAATTTTAAAACCTTTTAAAACCAAGTGTATTAATATGATTATTGATTATTGACATAGCATATATAGTATCCAAGGTATAGAGTGGATATACAGTACTTCACACTGGATATACAGTACTTAACGTTAATTGTAACTGTAACTGCTAAGGTATAAGTACAGATCACAACTGCATGGAGTATTATACAGAACTCTAAAACTGGCTTTCAAACAGCATAGCCGACATGCCAAGTACGGGAGATCCAAGATTGAGATGACTTGAGGCAAAGTGAAAGGAGGTCATGCCTAAAATGGGCCATAAAGTATAACAGTGGGAGAAATGGATATGGATGAGGGCCACAGGAGGAGAGAGAGTGATAGAAAATGAAATAAAACTTATTGCAAAGTTAACACTCGACTATTTGAAGGTTAGCACACACCCAGTGTGTAAACATTCATATAGTTAACACTAGTTACACCCCAAATGTTGTTAATCATGGTTTAATTCGTAACCTTCATCACTACAACCAGTTGCAGTTAGTTTTGACTTTCGTCATGGTTTTAATGTGAAATGTGCCCTGCGGTTTGTGTGTCTGCTATCTGATAAATACAATACAAGATCCATAAGACTACAGACTCCTTTCATGTAGGGATGCTTTAGGGATATCTCACCATGCGTAATGAGCACGTTTTTAATGTGCTAATTGTGCCTCAGCCCTATAAATAGAAAAAGAGGTTATATTCCAGTAATAGAGTATTAATTAGTTAGAGCTCTTAGTTTTCCAGAGCAGGTCAGTTTTATGTTTTATATACTTTAAAGACTTTTTTGTGCCAACAAAAAGTGTGGTTGTGCGTGTCTGTGGTAAATATGACAAGAATATGTTTAGAATTAGCAAAACTAGCCCATGACTCAAGGAGTCAGTTTAAATTGGGCATAATGTTCAGCTCCAATTAGTCTGCTCTCCATTTCCTCTCTGTCCTAATTCTATACCTTAGTCTCTATTTAGTGGCCCTATGTTGGGATCTAAACTATTAGGAAATAAGGTTTAAATTTGGTGCTATTCATTTGTGATTGTGTGTGGAACTTGAACCTCAAATGAAGCATATGGTTTTATTTATTCCTCATGGAGTTACTAAATGGAGTTACTTAGTCAAGGTCTATTGTATTAAGGTCTCAGTACTGATGGGTTCTAATGGGACTAATTTAATTTGTCTAATTTCCCACCACGGTTGTCTTACTGCCTATTTCCTTCTCAACTCAACAAGCTTTTTGATCAGTTTGGGCACGCTGTTGTGCAAGCAAAGGTGTATCAATAATTCAGGTTGGCATGGAAACAGCATACCATGGGGATGCAGTGAATATCCCTCCAACCCGCCTGTTTCTCTATGGTGTGCCTGCATAGTGCAACCTCAGGGATAGCTATAGCTTTACCTGGAAACACGATACACACATGCTCACTGCTATAAAACCAAAAAAATCTGTGACTGTCTCTAAGTTCCCAAGTCATCAATGCCACAGGGTAGAGCAGGAAAGAAATAAAAAGGAAGTCTAGAAGTGGGAGCTGGAAAAATGCTAATGTGCTCTTTTGAACGAGACATGTGCTCTTTTGAATCATGTGCTTGCTCTGTGGATGGAGAAAATAATTTTGTTTGTCAAATGGCTTTCTTTTCAGTGCAGTGACTTCAGTTGGTCTATACACTGAATTTGGGCACATTTAAGCACAGTGTTTAAGTTTTAGACATACAGGGGGAGCTTCTGTATTCATTTTCTACTGGGGGGGCTTCTGTATATGGCTATTTAGAGATACAGGAATATTTTTTTATTCTGGATCATTCTATGTATTTTGAGGTCAAAATGTGCCATTCACTGTGTAATTGTTATTTATGCATTTAACGTTTTCAGGGAAAGCAAATAGCTGACTGACTACTTTCATGCTAGATTATTAATTCCACTTCCTGTTGATATTTGTTTCCCTTTGCCCAATAATCTCTCCTTAACATGCAGAAGATATCTTGCTGTTTTTCTGCTGACTATGTGCTTTTTTTTAAAAATAAATTTCTACCACCACTTTCTTTCTATGTCTTATTCCTGTTAATATTTGTTTCATTTATTACAGTTGTTGGATTAAAGATCTACTTCTTTTTCTTCTGGAAACGCCTGAACTGGTTTTGAATGGCAAGAGCTGCTTTCTCCGTCTCAGGTGCCTCCAGATCAATATCGATCTCCTCCTCCTGCTCCGGCTTCCCTGCTGTGGCAGGCGCCTTTCCTATAATAAAAATCAGTCAATATGAATGAACGTATAACAAATAAATCGCTGAACAAACAAATAAGGTTTAAATGAACACATGAGGACTCCACCAAATCCTTTCTTAACCAAATAAACATATGGTATAAATGCAGTTTAACATGAACAACCCACCAATTCCACTATGCTCCAATTTTAAACCAAACTAATTTTAGCCCTTTTATTTGTACCGCAAGCTTCATATCTGATACCCTTATGCATTCCGGGCTTTAACTGCCCAGTTTCCTGACTTATTTATTGGTCTTTTTCATAGCAATCTTGATGTACACCTTTAATTTAGGGCTACTGATGTCAAGCCATGTACAAGTTTCTCGATACAAACCACAACATCTAAAACTGTTGACCAGCATGTAGTTGACCATAACATAGTATAAACAAATAGGATGCTTTTTAAAAAATACATTTTCCGTGATATCCTATCATGTAAATTTTATTTTTAGCACATATTGTATATATGGTAAAGCCAGAGCAATTGTCCTCCGAAAATATAGTGTATGAAGCAAATTATATACTCAAAATACATTAATAATATTTTTAATATCTCTTGAATTTAATAGAACAAAACATGCAGTTTAACATGTTTAACGCAAAGCACATAGTTGTATAGATAGAGACACTCTCTGAATGAAAACCTAATATCTTCATCGTTACTTCTGTTTACAAAGTCCTGACACTGAAGACTCAGAGTATTTTTGATGTATTTAAGTAGAAAATCCTGCTATACCAGTCTTTGTGTAAGTTGTAGCTACAGAAATGCTACAGAAATGTCCAGTACAAATGTCCAGTCTGTCCAGTCAGAATCGACCAAGCAACATTACTGTGGGATAAGAGCAGTTAATACACAACAAACTGAAAGGTCAAACAGAGACAGACAAGTAGACAAGCTAGAGCCATAGAGACACACTCACCTTTGGTGTCTGAGGCGGGTGTTTGGCTGCTGTCTGGGTTTCCTGTGGGCGTAGGCTGAAAGAAAAATAAGAGAGAAATCAAAACCGACACACACATCTTCTTCTCTCAGAGGGGTTTCCAAATGACTAGCTTCATGTAAAAATGCTTAAAAAGCTCATAATGAACATCTACATAGAGATCCCTTTGGTAAAACAAGAAGCAATTGACTTTGAAAAGGCAAGATTTTCCCTCCTTGTGAGGGAACTTGAGCGAATTCACTTTACCTTTTAGATCCTGATCGCTACATCGTTCAGTATAAGTGTGTTTGATAGGCGACATAATAATTCTTTGCCCAGTCATTTTGGTGGTAGATGGTTCATAATATCATAACATAGATATCATGAAACAGATTGTTTTCAAAACGGAATCCCTGGTACCGTTCATGAAATGGGTGAGAGTACAGCCTGGATGGTCCATACAGAACCATGTCCATGGAGTGGAGCTGGACCTGATCAAACTCCTCCTATAAGCCTATGACTAACCCAGAAGCAGTACTCTAACGCCGAGGCTGTACAGCATAGCATAGTAAACTTGAAACTTGAAACACATTTGTCTAAGTTGTCTGAATTGTCTCTACCACTCTACCAACGTTTTCCACCCATGCTGAAGGAGCTGGACCACTCTACTTTTCAAATAAGATTTGTTTCATAATTATTGGCAACCCTACAGTCAATTTTTGATGATGGATTAAATCTAAACCTCTGTAATTCATAAGATTAGAGACATTTCTAGAGGATATATTGGACTCCACTCCTCCAAGCAGGATCATTTATATTCGAACCCAGCATCACAGAAAATCCTTTTGCTGTCTACAGCACCTCCTATATGTTGTATATCAACAAACTGTCACAAGCACACATTGTACATCACTCGAATACTCTCTAGGCCACGTGATTTAACCAAACTCACTTCTACTACTACTCTATATGAACAAGATCGACATTTAATAAAAAATATGTTCACATGCCATGAAAAGCACACATGAATTGGGCAACAATCAACATGTTTGAAAAGAGGTAAAATTGTTTATTACATTTCAATATTATTCAAATAGTGTAGTGGTAGCGGTGGGCTGGTTAAATTACACGAGTGCAAATGTGGCATATACAGCATTTTAAGATCGATATGTTGACTGTACATTCGATATGTATTTTATACATAACGAATGACACAAGACAAGCTGCATGTGAACATATTTTTCTCAGAAGTTCAAAAAATCTGTGTTGATTTGATATTTCATTGCCCATTCTAATGAAAGATACCATTAATTGTAGGGATGAATGTATTTTGATCTCAAAACACTGTACAAAACAGTCTTTAGGTTTAAGTCCAACCTCAGTGTCAAACCTCAGCTGGTAATTCAGTCAAATTAAGTTGATATTTCATCAAAAATTATGAAAAAATGTAGATTTATGTATATGATCTTAATGAAAATGAGATATGTAAATGTATAATGTAAAACTATATTGTGGTGTATTTATTTTAGAGTCAATTTGAATTGTCAAAATTCTTCTGTAGGGTATTATTTGATTATTAGAATATTGTTAGAACTCTACTATTTTATTGAAAATAATGTTATTGGAAAGTTATTGGAAATTATAGAGGGTGCTTTGGGAGTTTTAACATCCTAAAAGTAGAGCATGTTCAAATTTTTCAAGTTAGGGTATTTTATTCTACAACTGTCCTACAAATCTGTATCCCGGGTGCTTAGGGCAAGTACCTTTCATGTTGAGTTTTTATTTTATTTAGCTAGGTTCAACAACCAGAAAAAGAAAACATCCTACTCTTTATTATATAGAAAATCTGCATTTGGCATAAAGTTAATGTGCTACTTGACAATATTTAACATTTCAATACATCTTGAACTATAGTATGTGCTTCCAAATCCTGCCACGAACTGAAAGTAACATATGGGCCAAGGGTTGTGGTATTTACATGCAGTTTACAGACTTTTTTGAAGCATGCAGGTATGAAACACTCAAAAAGCAAAATAAAACAAAATAAAGCCAGCACCACAGCTTATAAGTCCAAAACACTAAGCACGTTTTTTATTGAAGACACAAATGCAGTGTAGTATATGATGATATACTAATCCTTCTGTCCTAATCTTGCTTAATGCACTTTAACTAGTTACCATATTGCATTAGCCTTTAGTTAATTATATATCCAGGCAACCGAAACAAGGTAGCATGGTAGCACACTGGAGATTTTTCTTGCCTGGTGGGCTAGATAATGCATTTATGTTTTGTGCACACGTCACTGATGTTAATGGAAGAGCTGCACTGTCTAAAAACAGCTCAGTAAAGGTTCAGCACAATACAGTCCTACAATCCTAGGTAATGATTGCATAGAAAAAGGTAATTACATAAATAATGTGAACAACCAGAATATTTTTATTTGATTCACAGCAAACTAATGGATAACACACAGTCTAATTAGAATGATCAGAACAGGAAAATCAGACAAACACATCATCATTTCCCTTCATTTTCATTAGTATGATAATATGCATAGTTGCATTAATGCGTGATAAATATGCCGTTTAGCTACACTGCAAGCCTGTGCTCTTCCTCACAAATAAAATTACACCCCTTCACACTTCTTAAGCATAAACACGAATACATTAGTAGGGAAGAGGGATGAGAGTTTAGTATATTATATCTGAAGTGGAACGGAACCATGCGGCGGAGAACATCGCCGCTCGGTGTGATGTGATTTAGTTCAATCTTAACACTAAAGTTTGCTGTGGCGCAGTTTATCTTCTTCCCCGGCAGGAGATCTTCTCCCATTACTATTACATTACGGGGTCCCCTGCTAATCCAACTCTACACTGCATTCATTACAACATACCCTATGTGTTAGATGTGTTTGTGTCTTGAGCGCACTCCATAATCGTAAGATCCAGAGAAGAGGTAATAGAGCTTGAAGCATATTGCAAAAGAATGATTCCGTCTCCCTGTAAAGCAGAGCTATTAGACAGAGTAGACCCAAGAGACCAAACTGCTAATCTACCTCATTCTCTCTCTCTCTCTGTCTCTCTCTCTCTCCCTCTCCTCTCTCTCTTTTACACACGTATACACACACAGAGGCACAGATTCATCCAGAACACACACACACACACATGAGCTTAGGGATTCCATAAGAGCCATGATGGCCAGCAAATTCCTGTGTGACAACTGACCTAATTTTTTAATCTCTCTTTTGCTGCCTCGCTATGTTTCAGTGCCTGTCTGGATTTTTTCACTCCACGGACTTTTCCATCTTACCATCTTACTTTCCACTCACCTGTCTCCCTGGCTGTATCTGCTGATGCTTTTCTCTATAAATAATGCATACAGTAAAATGCCACATCACAAAGTGCGTCTTGCAGTCTTTATGTGGCTTTAAGGGTAAGTGCAATCACTGTGCATGTGCAGACATGCTTTTACATCTTGCCGTGGACATATGAATTTCGAAACTCTGGACCTTTGTGACCTTATGTGGATCGGATTTTGGCTGGACAGGGAAAAGTACTCTTACTGCAGCTGTTAGTTGAGAAAATAAAAAACTACTGGTTTACTTGCATGAAGGTTAAAGTTAGATTTGGGTGCATTAATTTGCTGGATTAATCATTATATTAATGAAAGGCCCTCACAAGGTAGGTACAACATATATGTGTGTGTAAACATATGTGTGTGTGTAATCCAACATAACCCCATTCTCATTACATCCATATAATCTGTGGATGAAAGAGCTCATGATCAGGACAATCCCTAAAACATTGAAACATTGAAACATTTAAGTGTGCTTTGCTGTAAAAAAAATAAATAAATAAAAAAAATAAAAGATTATCCATGAAATACTGTCTCTGCAGTGAAAAGGGAGCAGAAGTGAAGGAAAGTGATGAAGAAAAAGATAGAGCGGTCCCTATAACACTGCCATGTCAGAGCGGCATCTTGAGCGATGGTGGCTGTCAAATCAGTCTCTCGCAGACCCCAGTAAAGACTATAAAATGCTGACATGGAAGAACAGACAACTCTGCACTTTCTTCAAAACCCATAGACTCTCTCTCTCTCTCTCTCTCTCTCTCTCTCGTTCCTCTATCTTCCATTCTCTCTGTGCCAACAGCAGAATCGTACCTCTACTTCCTGCTTTTTCCTTCCTTCCCTATATTTTCTGCAAGGAAGCGCAAGTGACGTGCACGGAGCGCCAGGAGAGCGAGAAGAAAACCAGACATCTGTGTTTGGAGAGGGAGAAGGGGCAGAAAGATGAGATGAATAACAGGAGGAAGAGAAGAGTGGAAGCTCCAGGAAGGGAGGGAGAGAGGGAGGGAGAGGGAGGAAAGGAGCAAGGTCATGAATCGAAAGAGAAAGAAGAGTAGGATAAAAAAGAAAAAAAAAAAGAAGCCCACGCAATTAGCGCATTCATACGCTGCCTCAGGCCCATTCTCTTGCTCTCTCGCTCTCTAAAGCTTTTACATCCCATTTTGTTCTCTTTCGCTCTTTTTTAATCTATTCCCTCCCCACCACCCCCACCCCCCCTCCCTCCCTCAAGTTTTCCATGTCTGTGATGGTTTCATTATAACGATCTGTCTTGTTTCATGTTCTGAGTACTGCAGCAGATGAACAGGTGAACAGAGGTGAGGGGAGCAGATGGAAAGAAAAACGAATTGAGTAGGAGAGAAAAAGACCAAGAGAAAAAAAGAGGGGGGGCATGGGTGAATAGAGACAGACAGCAACAAGAGAGAAAGAGAGGGAGAGAGAGAGAGAGAGAGAGAGAGCATTTGTGAGACAGAGAGACAGAGACAGATTGCAGTATTTAAGTGCCTGCCCTGGGGAGCTGCTGTAGGTGATGAGAAGAAGGAGAGATAGATAGATAGATAAATAGATAGATAGATAGATAGATAGATAGATAGAGAGAGAGAGAGAGAGAGAGAGAGAGAGAGAGAGAGAGAGAGAGTGAGAGGTGTTACCCAAGTTAAACTTGCCACTGAAACACACTGTAATTTTCTAACCGTAGTTTATGGTTAGCCACTGCAACACCCCTCTAGGCCACACTTCTTTTTTTCTAGCTTGTGTTCCACTCTCTGCCTTCAGACACTTGCATCTCTCCTGCAACAGATGGAGCTCAGCTTCCTGATCCATTATGCACTGTTCTTCCCTAAACTGTGACATCAGTATCCATTACTTATAGACAAAATTCTTCAGAACAAATTACATACACAAAAGTAGAAAATGTCTTTTTTATCTTGTACCACCACTATGCTTAATATCCATATTGTAAAGAAAATGTAAAGAAAATTCCCACATTAAAATAAATTTTTGTTGGTTCTTGCTTTATTCTCGTTATATCAGAAGTTAGAGGATGTCTGTTGCGCTAATGTCATTGCTAGAGCAGTTACAATGGAGTTTAGTAGGAGATAAAAAATGTCCACAACCTCAGCCATATTATAAAGGTAAAGATAAAGGTCAGGTTTTGCTTTAAGCTCCAAAAGACAACAGAGAAAGGGCTTCTTTTATCACTTAGCATTTCCCAGCAACATTAAATGTCATGTTAATGAGTATCCAGTGTAGAAGTAGTGGAGATACTACTGTAAATTCTCTCAACTCAATGTTTCACGATGAAATGCTGCTGTATGACACAGTAACACTGAATTATAGCAAAAAAGCAATCCATAAGATGACAAGTGCAATGTCATTATTCTCTTAAAGGACAGCGTCTGCACACATTCAGCAAAGTGCAGTCTGGTTATTAATTTTTCGTCCACGTTGGCTAGAAGGAAAAAAGGCTGCCGCTTGTAATTTGCACAAAGTTGGAAGCAGCTCAACTTTTTACTTCTACACCACAATCCCTCATGCATTTTTCTCTACTCCCTACTAGGAATGAATAGAGTAAAAGAGAGAGAATTTTCAGGCGACGATTTTGCATGCAGTGGACACGTAGAAGATTTAGGTGCTGCTGTGCTGCTCTGTTTAGGTAGAAATGCAGTCAGCATAAATTTTCACAGGTGCCACAATCACCAGGTAGTTGAAAGCATTGTGTGTGACAATGGAAACTGTTAACTCAAGTAAAAAAATTTTGCATTCCTTGATGGTCACATGTTAATTATAAAAAATGAAACTGTATGTTCAGGATTGATTTATTGGTATTGCCCAAGAAAACACACATAAGGAAGGATGCATGGATTCCATTATTTCATTCTGATAAAAAATCAGTATCAGAGATTTCTACCAATACTCTGACATCTAGTTAAATAATATACAAACATTTAACCAAACATTAGCAAGCTTCTATTGGCAATTACATTTCAACTGAATTTTATTGGTATAGCGCTTTTAACACTGGACAATTTATATTTAACCCTAATGAGCAAGCCATAGGTGACGGTGGCAAGGAAAAATTAGGATCCTGAGGAACCAGACTCAAATGGGAACCTAATCGTCATCTGGTTGACAGAGTTGACAGCAATTAAACAGTTGACAATTAATAGCAATTAAAGTAAAACATTAAATAAAATACTTCACCTATAACTGTGTATGATATAGCCAGTGACAAGTGCAATTGTGTAATCAGGCAGATTCCTTCTCATTATAACATGAAGTATATTAAAACTCAATTAATGTGACTCAGAGATGCAATGAAAAATTGCTTTAAGACATTTTGTATATTGCATTCATATGTAGTGTCTGCATCATGTCAGTCAACGTAACATCCAAATCCCTGGCCCAAATTCAGTGAGAAGTGAAAGTAACCACTATCAGTAACAAATATTCTTTTTTCATGTCCTGTGTCCTTTCCCCTTCAGTTAAGAGGCTTTTCTATCAGGGGAATTTTATCCATGTTTGGAAATGCTCTGACTTAATTGTAGATTTTGACTGTAACGTGCATTAAATACACCAGAAAATACAGATTTTGTCTGTAACATGCATTAAATACACCAGAAAATATATCAGACCAGGATCAGACACAGTACCAAGAATCAGCAAGCCCTTCTTAAGTTTAGAACAGTGACGGAATGCAACATGGGATCAAAATGAATGTAAGTTGATCGGTAAACAAAAAGATTCTTGTCCTGTAATATTGCATCGAAACGCATCGACTTTCTCCCACATCTAGACATCTTGGACAGCGTCACTTTGCACATGCAGAAAGGGAGAAAATTAATTTAACCAATAATCTGAGCTCATCTTTCACAATCTGCTCCAGACAGTATAGACTAGTGACTCCTATACCACCGCTGGTTTTCACCACATGTTCCGATATCACACGAGAAGATAAAACTATGCTGTGAGAAGACTGGGAAGGCATTAGCAGACACTTTGCTTACTGCTTTCCTGTAGGTTGTACCAAGATTTTTTCATGTCTGTAAATCTGTTAATTTTGTGTCTTCTCGTTACTGAAAATAAGGTGTTCGAATGCATATTGTAAGGCCCAACTCGAACCTAAAAAAAAAAAAAAAAATCTACTATGATGGAAATCTATTGAGTTGATGGAGAACTTGTCTGTGTTATTGATGCAGTGTGTGTCAGTGACTGACCAGTTACAGACATATTAGGTACATGTTAAAAATGATAAAGAAAATCTAATAACTGACAAAAAAGAAAGATCCAATTATGCATTTACTTCACTTTACATTACAATATATTGCATTTACTTACTTGCTTTAAATAATGTGAAAATGGCAAAACTCTGGGTTTATATGAGTCGGTAAGAAATCTGATAACTATAACACAAACAAATCATGTGCAATACATTTGAAAATAATGACAAAACATCCCCAAATAGAAGTATAACCATGAACTGTACAGTAGTTTATAAATATTTAGGTTTATTTAGCTTGGCAAGGTATTAACGTAGGCAGAAAAAAGTATAAAAAACTATTCCAAAGCTATTCCAAAACTTATATTCTGTGCTATGACATATCTCCTTGGAACACAGACACAAGCCATTAGTCATCATTGACAAAAACAAAACACCTGTTGTCACCACCATTAATTAAATTTCTGTTTGAGAAACGATTCAGAGGCTTTAATTAAAAATTAAATATTAATAATATTTACGTTTAATAAAAGCTAATTCTAAGAAATAAAACTGTATTTATATTATTAATATTATAAAACCATATTAGTTACTATTATTTGCATTTATTATTATTATTATTATTATTATTATTATTACACATTATTTTTCTATAGTGCTTATCCTACAGAGGGTTGTGGGGGTCCTGGAGCCTGAAAATGTTGGGCACAAGGTAGTGGATACCCTGGATGTGGTGCTAACCCATAACAGGGCACAATTACACACATACACACGTGCACACACACACACACACACAATTTTGAGACGCCAATCATGCCTCCTGTGCCCTGGTTGTTGTTATGATGATGATGATGATGATGATGATGATTATTATTATTATATCAAAGAAAACTACTATTTCAAAAGAAAAAAAATAATAAAAAGTGCTTAATTCTTTACTGAGTTTATACATAAATTTCACACAAATAAAGAGACTGTTGTTCATTTTCCAGTATGGCAGATGCACACCATCTTAAATACTGAAAATATCAAATAGACTTTGAATTTTCATTTGGTACATGAATATCTACTCAAGGTAAATTGCAAATAAATTCCATAATAATTTTCAGTAGTCACAGTGATCTTGGTGTGGCAGGAATATACCCTGATTGTGACGCCAGTCCATTGCAGGTCAACAGGCATTCAAACATTCACACACTGATTCGGTTTTACACCATTGGAGGAAACCGGAGAACCCAGAGGAAGCCCATGCACACATAGAGAGAACATCCAAATCCATGAACAAACAGTAACCAAGGCTCATGATAGAACCATGGACCCTTGAGCTGTGAGCTGTCACCCATATTTGAATTAGCATTTTTTAATAAGGACTTGAATAAATGTCTCAGAAATGCTCCCATAATTTATTATAGCATACACTTCTCACTGGCAATATGGTTCTTTCACATTAATATTCTGCGTCAAATTAGTGACTTCTCTGCTATGTCATAAACAGTACATTGCCAGGCCAGCCAGTCATTATTTCGAAATAAACCACTTCAGAGCAATGCAACCTCTGATAACCCTGCTGGGTTTTATTTTTCATTTTACCATAGTGCTGTTAAATGCTCCATTACAATGCGTCAGGTGCTGATTAATTTTCCATAACAGCGTCCCTTGGACAGATTTATCACTTTGTAACAGCCAGAAGTCAGGCTGTTTCTGTCACAGGAACATTTTCAGGAGTAAGGATGTTTTCCAGAGTGTATTTTCTGGTTCTCTGTAAAATGACAAGATTTATTTTATGTCTTATTCAAATGTCAGAAATAAAAGATACTGGTGAGGGAAAGACAGTTTATAGCTGCTATAAAGTAAGTGCAGCCATTCTGATTTGTTTCAAGGTTAAAATGTATGACGTTTATGAATATATAAAAATATTGTTGGAATAAAACATTTCCGGGCATGCCGTTATAGGAAAATAACCAACCCTTTCTTGGGTTAGTAATAGTAACAAATGTGGCTCCACCATACCATCCCATCATTGGTTATTTTCCTATAACAGTACACCCGAACATGCTTTATTCCTTATGTAATGTCTGGCTCGTTGAATTCGTAATAATAAAACCATGCTGAATTGCAGTATGACTACAGCTGACTACAGTTGTGGCAAAGGGGGAAAAAATCCTTTAATCCAGTTGATCTATCCACTTTAACAAATCAATGAAGTTTATTTATTTATAATGATTTTAATTTATTTCTATTTCAGAGGAGAGGCTGAAAATACTGGCAAAACAGTCACCAGGTTGCCGATGGCTAAGAATTCACCTTATCCTTGCAAGCTTAAATCCTGTTGTGGCCCCAGAAGTCTGGCTGTCCACAAGAGAGCATAATTGGCTCTTCTCTCTTTCTCTGCTGTCAATCTGAGCAACATTAGCCATTTGTGGGCTTCTGTTAGCTCTCATATAGGCAAGAGGGCAGTAAGCACTGTCCTTCCAGCATATTCAACTGCATTATGACATTACATGAGCACTTCAGCAGAATGCAGAGGCTGGCTTATGTCATTACACTATGTCATTTAATTTGGCATTTATACACATTTGAGCACGCAATAAGGGTTGTGTTGTGTTTTGTTAAATTTTCATGCAATAGTAGTTGTAAAATCATTTACAAATGATAACCCTTCCACTCACCCTAACCTGAACTCTAGGATTTTTCACACAGCTTGCATCAAATTCGCAAGCATAAGGTTGTGTCGGCTATTCATAAGAAAGTCATAAGTTATAAGAAATGAAACAAAGCCTAAACATAACCTTCAACTTAACTTTCCAATTGAATTCAGTAGTGCAAATTGTGCATTAAAAATAAATTTTGAAAGCTGTTGGAGAAAAGGTGGAAAAACTACCTAAACTAAAGACTCCATTGTAGTTACGTAATGTGCACAATAATGTATGTGGGAAAATGTAACATATACCTTAGACAGCTATTTCTGTCCAATCTGATCTAATGAGAAATGTGTATGGATATGAACAAGCAAGAGTGATGTGGCTGTCATCCCTTTGTTTTACATGTTTTTGTAAAAACGTAATTTTAACCATGCACCTAAGCCTAATAACTATTTACATGAACAGAAAAGGACGAAGCGTGACATTAATGTTCTATATGAGCTTCCGGAAGAGATCTGGTGCTGGGATTAAAAAATAACCCAGAAGTTCATACAGATTACAGATTTACCGCAAAGCAGGCTGCCTGATCTCAAAGGAAAGCATAATAACTCACAGGCTGTGACAGGAGCCTACAGCGGTATATGAACTAACAGAGTGCAGTAAAAGAAAAGAAAAAAGAAAAAAGATGGGAAAGCGGAGCTGTGATCTTTTGCTGCACCTCATTTAGATTGTGTAACGAAGTGGATTGGCAGAATTTCTCCGCATTTCACCGCAACACGTTCATGCATATGAAGGATGAGAGATTTTCCCCGCCGCTTTAAACTGCATCTTGAATAATGCGGCGCTGGAGGTGGACAGGCGCAAAGGTCGCAAAGTACTAACCGCTATGCATCTGCAGCTTACATTACATCCATACACTTTTATGCCATTATTGTCAAACATGAGCTGTTTTTTTTAACTACACATGGAATCCTGCTTTGGCTTTCAATGCACATTTACAGTCTCTAAGTCTATGACTCTGTGTCATATCAACAGGATGCGCATGGGGAGTCTGGGAACTCCATTCAAGTAAGCATCTCTAGATGTGGCTCATCTTACTGAGTCATGAGTTGTTGTTTTTTTCTCTCCGATTATTCCCACTCACCTCGCTCATGCTGGAAACTGTGCGGTTGAGTTCTGCAGAGATGACAGTTTTTGGGTTTTTTTTTTTTGGTGTTGTTTTGCTTTTTCTTATTTTCGTCTCCCTCTTCTCCTGCTCTCGCTCTGCCTTGAGTGCGCTGATGGGGGTTTTTTTTCTGAAGCTTAGGAAAAACGAGAAGTGGGGATGCGGGAAAAAATACAGCGCCTAAGTGATTTCGACCAGCCGGTTCAGTCGGTGGTTTTGTGGCGATGCGGTATAAAGCAGTGCGGCTGTGCGCAACGGAACGGCAGAATCCCCCCTCCTCCTCCTCCTCCTCTCTCCCTCCCTCCCTCCCTCCCCTCGCCTACTCACACGCGCACTAACTCACGTTATTGGACCGCGCGCAAAACTGAATTATGACGCGGCGGACACACGTTTATTTTAGCAGAGGAAGTGCGGAGACAGTTATATTCCACCGAGCACTGTAATGGAGCGACATGCACGCGAGGGATTTCCCTTGGAAAAAAAAAAAATAAATCCACTGTGGTGTCACAGTATCCCTAACAAAGGTTTCATTATGATACATTCTAGGTTTACTATGGTATAGTATAGATTTATTGCAATACACTGTAGAATACTGTAGTTTCACTATGACAGAGATGATCTGATTTATGATGCACTATTGCTGTTACATTACTACCTTTACCAGTATATTATGCATTTACTAACACATTGTGCTTTTACTATGACACACTGCACTTTTACCAGTATACTATGCCTTTACTGACACATTATGCCTTTACTATGACACACTGCACTTTTACCAGTATACTATGCCATTACTGACACATTATGCCTTTACTATGACACACTGCACTTTTACCAGTATACTATGCATTTACTGACACATTATGCCTTTACTATGACACACTGCACTTTTACCAGTATACTATGCATTTACTATGACACACTGCACTTTTACCAGTATACTATGCCATTACTAACACATTATGCCTTTACTATGACACACTGCACTTTTACCAGTATACTATGCATTTACTGACACATTATGCCTTTACTATGACACACTGCACTTTTACCAGTATACTATGCATTTACTGACACATTATGCCTTTACTATGACACACTGCACTTTTACCAGTATACTATGCCATTACTGACACATTATGCCTTTACTATGACACACTGCACTTTTACCAGTATACTATGCCATTACTGACACATTATGCCTTTACTATGACACACTGCACTTTTACCAGTATACTATGCCTTTACTATGACACATTATGCCTTTACTATGACAGACTGCACTTTCACCAGTATACTGTGACTACCTTTACTATGACACATTATGCCTTTACTATGACAGACTGCACTTTTACCAGTATACTATGCCTTTACTATGACACATTATGCCTTTACTATGACACACTGCACTTTTATCAGTATACTATGCCTTTACTATGACACATTATGCCTTTACTATGACAGACTGCACTTTCACCAGTATACTGTGACTACCTTTACTATGACACACTATGCTGTCACTGACACACAATACTTTTAGTGTAGTACAGCATCCATTTGAATTGACACTATATGCTTTTACTATGACACCCTATGCCTTTCCTATGACACCCTAAGCTTTTAATAGGACACCTTTTGCTTTTACTGACTTGCTGTGCTTTTTCTATGACGCACTATGCCTTTCCCATGAGACACTATGCGTTTACTGTGACACACCTGGTTTCACTGACATGATTTGTTTCCAGTGAAATGCTATGCTTTTACTATGACACTCTTTGCTTTTACTATGATGCACAGTGCTTTTACTGACAAACTATTTTCTTACTACAACACACTATGCATTTACTAGGATACACTGTGCTCTATAGTATACTATGCCTTTCATATGACACACTATGACTTTTATCACTACTGATATGTCATGACTACATAGCTAAAAAACAACAAAAAAAAAACAACAACCTCTCTGCTGGCCTTGGCTTGGCTAAATAATGACTAAAAGGATTATCCCTAAGTCTAGAAGCATTGTTTTTTTCACACTGAACATCTTGCTGTGTGCAAGATCAGTCAGACAGACTTGTGAGATTGTGCGCCATCTTCTGGACAGTGAGAGCAAGCACATGTGACATCTTTTTTTTTTCCCCAGGAGAAAAGAATACTACCACTTATTTAAGTCCACGTAGTTACACTGAATTTATACCTGTCGGCTTGTTGCCTTTCACCCTAATCTCTATAATCCTACTACACTACTTATAATACACAAGCAGAGAAATGTGTAACATGAGAGTGTGACAGGATACAGATCTCTTCATTTTATTCCGCACTCAGTTACAGTAAACAGAAAGACAGGGCTAAAAATACAAAGGTACATTTTAAAAAAGAACCTAAGAATCTAAGAGAATGTAAGAATAAAAGGAAAAAGAAGAAAGTTCTGTATTAAAATGATCAGTAAAGGCAAGTCTCCTGCTCATATATATGCAACTAAAAGGATGTAAAGGGGATATAAAAAAAACTGTATAAATGTTGTTATTGAAATTGTAATGTCAAATTCAACTGAACATATTAAATATGTCAAAAACAGACTGCCAGATGATGGATTTTTCACTAGTGGTTGTGTTTTAATACTCATCAAGTGTAACACATGCCTGACCTGAATTTTCTTATTAAGTCTTTTATTTCATGCATTTTTTAATTACCTCAACATCAAACAGACTTGCATTAAATAGTGAAACTCATATCCTGAATCCTGGATCACCACCTAGGCATGGGCAAAACAGAAATAAATGCTTTATTATTTGTTTCATACATATATTTATATTATGAGGATTTTATGCTTAAATTTCACCAAGCTCTTTTTAATAATGCTAGGCAAGATTATTTCTTGACAGTATAAGCATGTATGTAGTATGTGAGGTTTGTTGGTGTTTTTGTTTTGTTTTGTTGTTTGGCTTGCTTCTGTAGAAATGAGCAGGCAAACAGTGTAGATATCTGCTTGTCTGGTCTCAGAAGCAGATAAAAGGTGAAATAATTTGAAATGACTCCTTATAAAATAAATTGCATGGACTTGCTGTCTATGAGGATTAATAGCTAGAGACCAGTCAGAGTGCCCATGTGGACCCCTGACTACTACAGAAAGCCCTTCTCTGGGGATGTGAGCAGCAGAACTGGAATATGAAGCAATGGAAGAAGGTAGTTTGGTCCAATTAATCACATTTTCTTTTTCATCATGTGGACGGCAAGATGTAAGTGTGTTGCTTACCTGGGGAAGAGCTGGCACCAGGATGCACTATGGGAAGAAAGGCAGTGTGATGCAAACCTTGGATCCTGGCATTCATGTGGATGTTACTTTACCAACTAAACATTGTATACTGACCAAATATACAGTACTCTTTCGTGGCAACAGGCTTCAGTATTCCCTAATGTCATTGACCTCCGCAAAACACATCAAAAATTGCTCGGGAATGGTTTGAGGAACATGACAGAGTTCAAGTTCAAGAGTTCTAACACTTTTGAAATGTAAACATATATTGTATATGGTAGACATACATCCACTATAACACTGTACATTTAACAAAACCACAGTTTTCATGGAGCAGTGTGCTTCAGTATAAAGTCTATGAGAAAGAGATTACAGTCACATATTAAAGACACTGGACATCTATAGACCAAGGTGATGATGTCCACCACCCAGTGTGCCAGTGTCTGCTTAGGCTTGGGGAGCTCCCTAGCAGCAGATGGACTGTTGCTTTGAGGATTGGTCTGTCGTCTGGTCTAAATAGTAATGAAGGCAGAGTACCATAGGGTCACCCTCTTTAAATTATTGACTTACCACCTTTGATGAGGTGTAATTTTCCTCTATTGTTAATGTTTCTTGTTTTTGATTTTCAGTGTCATAAGTGGAATCTGGGTTCCTTGAATGATCAGGTTAAAAGACAAATTCAAGTAATCAGTCTGATATCCATCTTAAGTGCATGAGTGTGTCACACTTACCAGCTTAATTGTACAAATGAGAAAAACAATTGTTTTAATTTCTGGTTAAGCCACTGCCAGCACAATGCATGATGTGCTTTTGAATCGTTTTGCATGAGTATGATACATCAAGCTCAGTACACAGGCATTGAATTGAATCCACATTCAGAACACAATCAGACCAGCCAGGATAGAGACTACCTTTAAATGATTACACTAAAAATCTGTTGTGAATTGTGGACAGTGTGAAAATTTTAAGCAGTAATTGTACCAAGGGATGTTTCAGTGCTCATTTTATCATGTTCATGCAGGTCAAATGAAAGGAGGCTGTGTGTCTTGTGTTTGTCACATAATACATCCTTCTGATTTGCTTAACTTTTTTAGACTTTTTTAAGTAAGCATGCTTTCTACAGTTAGGTTACCACTCACTAACTTTGGGCTGTGTTTGCTACTATCTTTGGTACTGCCTCCTAGTGCGTGAGTAGAGTTACAGCTCATAATTAATATTAAACATTGTGATTGCTAGCATTTTGTGTCATGATACACTATATTGCCAAAAGTATTCGCTCACCCATCCAAATAATCAGAATCAGGTGTTCCAATCACTTCCATGGCCACAGGTGGATAAAATCAAGCACCTAGGCATGCAGACTGTTTTTACAAACATTTGTGAAAGAATGGGTCGCTCTCAGGAGCTCAGTGAATTCCAGCGTGGAACTGTGATAGGATGCCACCTGTGCAACAAATCCAGTCGTGAAATTTCCTCGCTCCTAAATATTCCACAGTCAACTGTCAGCTGTATTATAAGAACGTGGAAGTGTTTGGGAACGACAGCAACTCAGCCACGAAGTGGTAGGCCACGTAAACTGACGGAGCGGGGTCAGCAGATGCTGAGGCGCATAGTGCGAAGAGGTCGCCAACTTTCTGCAGAGTCAATCGCTACAGACCTCCAAACTTCATGTGGCCTTCAGATTAGCTCAAGAACAGTGCGCAGAGAGCTTCATGGAATGGGTTTCCATGGCCGAGCAGCTGCATCCAAGCCATACATCACCAAGTACAATGCAAAGCGTCGGATGCAGTAGTGTAAAGCACGCCGCCACTGGACTCTAGAGCAGTGGAGACACGTTCTCTGGAGTGACGAATCGCGCTTCTCCATCTGGCAATCTGATGGACGGGTCTGGGTTTGGCGGTTGCCAGGAGAACGGTACTTGTCTGACTGCATTGTGCCAAGTGTAAAGTTTGGTGGAGGGGGGATTATGGTGTGGGGTTGTTTTTCAGGAGCTGGGCTTGGCCCCTTAGTTCCAGTGAAAGGAACTCTGAATGCTTCAGCATACCAAGACATTTTGGACAATTCCATGCTCCCAACTTTGTGGGAACAGTTTGGAGCTGGCCCCTTCCTCTTCCAACATGACTGTGCACCAGTGCACAAAGCAAGGTCCATAAAGACATGGATGACAGAGTCTGGTGTGGATGAACTTGACTGGCCTGCACAGAGTCCTGACCTCAACCCAATAGAACACCTTTGGGATGAATTAGAGCGGAGACTGAGAGCCAGGCCTTCTCGTCCAACATCAGTGTGTGACCTCACAAATGCGCTTCTGGAAGAATGGTCAAAAATTCCCATAAACACACTCCTAAACCTTGTGGACAGCCTTCCCAGAAGAGTTGAAGCTGTTATAGCTGCAAAGGGTGGACCGACGTCATATTGAACCCTATGGGTTAGGAACGGGATGTCACTTAAGTTCATATGTGAGTCAAGGCAGGTGATCGAATACTTTTGGCAATATAGTGTATCAACAATATTATTTGTAATGAGTAGAATTTAAATCTGAAATTCTGAAAGTCATACCGATAAAGTGAGAGTCTAATGTGGTTTGATTGAAAGGTTTTTGTTTCCTGAAAATTATATATGCAGTGTTGCATTGTCTTGATCAGTATAATTTATTTTGTGAAGGAAATGTATCCGGTCTAGAACGTATACCTGCCTTACAATTTTTCTAGGTTAGTAAAGATGAATGAAAATTTGAAAAAAGTTTTCATGTTCTGGAATTACAGCCAAAAATGGTCTTCCATTAAAACTTTCCTTTTAAGAGCAGAACTATTTCATAAATGTTGCATGCGTGATGGAATATTCATGACACACCCTTTTTTTAGGAACTTCATGTTGTTAAAATTGTAAGATTTTCTCTATTCCACATGCTTATGTCTAGCACGTTCATTACATATTCATTACAAACAAAAAAAAAAGTGGATGCCCCAGAAGGTTCTCTCAATGGGAGACTCTAGTGCTGACTGTGGCATGTTTGCAAACATTTATATAATTTATTTTAAGATAATGACTGATGTATCAAAAACAAATTATTCAATCGTATGGCAGCAGTACAGTGCACAAAAATTATGCAGGTCAAGAGATTCAGTTAATGTTCAGATTAAACATCAGAATGGTGAAGAAATGTGATCTCAGTGACTTTGACTTTGTTGGTGCCAGATGGGCTGGTTTAAGTATTTTAGAAACTACTGATCTCCCTCAGGGATTTTTATGCACCATAGCATTTAGAGTTTACACAAAATGATGCAAAAGTCTGGAAAAAGGTATCAAAGCATTCAGGCCCTCACAGCCAGACTGTGTAACAGTTTCTTCCCTGAAGCCATCAGACTTTGTAATACCCTGAGACTCGACTGACACCAACACACACACCCACACACTTAACTGTACAGCATTGCACTCCCATATTTTCACACAAAAACAAAATGATATATGGGCCATGTACATTTGTTTTGCAAGAGGTTTATTAATAATATATTATTTATTATATTTGTACACATACAGATGATATTTTTGTGCAAAAGAGTCAGCTATAGGAAAAAATAAGAGCTCAAAGGACTAAACCAATAATAATAATAATAATAATAATAATAATAATAATAATAATAATAATAATAATAATAATAATAAATAATTTAAAAAATTGATAAAAAGATTAATAAAAAGAGAGCACACAATGAACACTATAAAGTAGAATAAAATAAATACTATAAGAAAATCATTAAAATAGATGTAAACTATGGATGTAAACTATGGATGCTGTTATTCAGCAAAGAATGTTGTACATTTTGTACATCTTTTTTGCTGCTAACTGTTAATTTTTACATCCACAGCATTTTATTATTGCACTTTTTACTGTGTACTGGTCGGTGCTGCACGGTCCCTTGTCAACTATAGTACTGTACTGTTTTGCACTGTTTGCACACATAAACATTATGTATTCCTGTGCAGCAGCTTTAGTTCTCAGTTGTTTTATGTAGCTCTGTGTTTTATGTAGCACTGTGGTCCTGAAGGAACCTTGTTTCATTTCACTATGTACTGAACCAGCTGTATGTGGTTGAATTGACAATAAAAGCTTCTTGACTCAACTTGACTTGAGTGAGTCAGTGAGTAGCAGTTCTGTTGTTCTGTTTCTGATGTAAACATCTTGTTGATGAGGAGAATGGTCAGACTACTTGTAGCTGACAGGAAGGCTATGGTAACACTTAAGACCACTCTTTACAACTGTGGTGAACAGAAAGGATTCTCAGAATGCACAACACGTTAATCCCTGAGGAGAATGGGCTATAACAGCAGAAAACCACATTGGATTCCCATACTGCCAGCCAAGCACAGGAATCTAAGGTTACAGTGGGCACAGATTCATCCTGACTAGACAAACAAACATTGGAAAAATGTCACCTTGTCTAATGAATATCAATTTATGCTGCAGAATTTGCAGTCAGCAGCACAAATCCACAGACCACATCCACATGGTGTGATGAATGTTTTCTTGGCACACATTGAGCTCCTCACTATCTACTGAGAAGTATTTTAATGTGAGCCACAGCCTATCTGAGTATCCTTGCTGAACAGGTGTGTCACTTTATGGCTGCAATTTTCTCATCTTACAGTATAATGGCTACTTACAGCATGATAATGCAGCAGGTTACAAAGCCACATTAAAAAGCCTTGTCTTAAGCTGGTTATATGGACATGATAATGACTTCAGTGTACTTCAGTGGTCTCCCCAGTCACTTGATTTTTCCAATAGAGCACCTCTGGGAGGTGGTAGAATGGGAAATTCTCAGCATGAATGTGCAACTGACAAATCTGTGATGTTGTGTTTGCAACACGAAACAGAATCTCAAAAGAATGATTCCAGCATCTTGTAGAATCCATGACTGAAAGAGAGCAAAGTTGGGCTCTACCCTGTCTTATTTTGTTATTATGTTATTCCTATTAAAGTGGCTGGTGAGTGTATATAGAGGTTGACTAATTTACAGTTTGATATTTTGCTTGAGAATTGTATTTTGTCTTAAACAAATCATTCCATGCTAAATAATTTTGTGTCCAGGTTAATGCTGTACACGTAATATATTCAACTTAGACATTATTAAATATCACAGATTAATTTGGAAGCAGGCATTGTTGCTGCCTCACAGCTCCAGGGTCCCTGTGTCCCTATGGATTTCCTCCTGATCCTCTGAATCTCTCACACCTTACAGAAACGTGGTGTGAATGTGTTTGATTGTACTGGTATCCCAAACAGGGTGTATTCCCTTATCCCATCCAATGCACCTAGGATAGACTATAGATACTCCTGACCAGGACAGAGTCTAAAGATTAATGAATAAACGTGGAAGTTGGAAATAACCTAAGATATGCTTTAACTATATACCAGGAGGTACCTAATAAAATCCTGGAATTTGACTGTGGCACGCACACTTTGCATAGTTGCAGGACTTGATGATAGGTCATATAAGTGTACAGTCTGGTGAGTCAGTCTCCAAATTGGTGGCATAACTTGTGCATGTGTGTGTTATTTGTGTCATTTTTTCTAACCTCATGTGGATTTGCCAGTTTATGTCTTCAATCCTCATGGCCAATGTTTAGCAAAATATTTATGTAAAATTTTGGGTTTTTTTGCTCAATAAAAATGCTGCCAAAGCAGCAACTATGCTAGAGCAAGCTTTTCTAGACCACCGCTTCATTCAAAAACCACAAAATGCATGTCAGGTCAAATCTCACATCAAGACATTGATGATCACGTTTTTTTGACAACAGACTCATCTAGGAGAACGCATCAGGAAAAAAAATATCCGGAGAACAACTTTTTGTTCCCAAAAATAAAATGAGACTGAAGGGCAAATAAATTTGTGTTGTGTTTGTACATTGCCTTTTTTCCTGAAGGTTTCTCCAAGATGCCTCAATAATTCAGTAAAAAAATCACTTATTAACAGTCTGACTAAGGGATACAAACTTTCAGTGAGCAAAAATCACTCTCATCCACAAGTTATGCCACCTGGCAGACTGACTAACTAGGCTGTCAGCATGCTTTACCTAGCGGCAAAACCTGCACCTATGTTAAGTGCGAGGTCCACATGCAAATTCGGTCCCACCTCATAAATTAAATGTTAACACATGCAATATTTTTCCAGGAACTCCTTGGACCACAGATGTACTGGTGTATTTGACAAGGATCTTTTACAGAGAATCACTACATAGAGTAGTGTGTGTGTGTGTGTGTGTGAGTGTGGTACACAGTATAATATTTAATGAATTTTTTTGAATTATCATCATAATTGATACTTCTTCTTTGTCCTCCTCCACCTCCTCCTCCTCCTTCTTCTTCTATTTATTATTATTATTATTATTATTATTATTATTATTATTAGCAGTAGTAGTAGTAGTAGTAGTACAAACCTTTTCTGGGTTCTTGTTATGAAATTACTAATATTTACTAATATTTACTCTCAGATAATTTGTGGTGAAAAAACATATTATACAAGCACATGGACCTCAAAAACACTGGACAAGGTGAAGCATCTGATATTTTACTAGTATTGCAATGATTAACACTATCACATGAGTTCGCAAGCATTGCTTCTGAAACTAATTCACCTGAAACATTTCTGAATCTTCCTACAAATCTAAAGAATACGTTCAATGGACATTAATTTCATTTACTTTCACTGGTAGCTTGTAAACTTGATAAATATAAATCAATGTCTATTTCACACAAAACACAGCTGTTTGATCTTATGCTTTGGTTTTCCTCTCCTTTAATGTCTACCTGCTACATCCAGTCAAAAGGGGTCAATGATAACCATGGGAACCATGGGTCCCACAGACCCTTTTGTATAGAAGTCCAAGTCTACATATCTAATGGCAGCTAAAAGTCTGAAAATGACCCTTATATTTAGATAGATTTGATATCTGGTAAATTTGGAGGCAACACCTTCAGCATCATGTTCCTCAAGCCATTCCTAAACAATTGATGCAATGTAGCAGGATGAATTATTCTGCTGAAATAGGCCACAGCCATCAGGAAACACTGTTGCCATGAACGGGTGTACTCAGTCTGCAACAATGTTTAGGTAGGTGGTATGTGTCAAAGTAACAATCACATGAATGCCAAGACCCAAGGTTGCCCGGAGCATCACACTGCCTCCATCGGCTTGCCTTGTTCCCATAGTGCATCCTGGTACCATCTCTTCTCCAGGTTAGCAACACACGTGCACCTGGCTATCCACATGAAGACAATGGTCAGCTTAATGCTCATGTGCCCATTGTAGGCGCTTCCAGTGGTGGACATGACCTGAAGGTTTAGAGATGCTCTGACCCCATCTTCTGGCCATCACAATTTAGCCCTTGTCAGAGTCACTTAGATCCAAGCACTTGACAATTTTCTCCTGTTAGGACAGCTTTGAGAACTGACTGTAAGGATATAATCAATGTTATTTACCTTAGATGTAAGTGGTTTTAATATTGATTAGTTTGCGTGTGTATACAGAGTAAAAGGTATGCTAAAAGGTATGTATAAATTAATTAAATTAGCAAGTAAAAAAACAAACAAACAAACAAACAAACAACAAATAAATAAATAACGTCTCATACACACATATAGACACCAAGAATTAACTTATTTTTCTTATATTTTATTGATTCTTCTCTACTATTTTTTTTCTCAGTCCACATTTTCATATTAATCACTACTATGTTAAACCAGTTTCCCCTTCACTGCAATAGCAGTCAACTACATAAGAGCTCAAACCCAGACCTTCCCTCCAACTCTCCTCTACTGCAGATTCCCCAGGAAACTTCATGCCTGTCTTTAAAAAATGATGTGATTTCTGGATTTTTAGATGACACCAGAGGCATCAGAACATCCATATATTTAAAGGTTGATGACTGACAGATGAATAAGATAGATTAATTATTAGACATGGGTGGAATTTAACATGCCAAGACACTATGCACTGACGGTCATATTGCCCTGAGCTATACTTTAAGTATCCACAGACTATACAGATAAGATTATTAAGAGAGATGTAGAGTCGGCACTGTGGTTGGAGCTCTCGTTAGAAACACATCTCTAACTCTATCTGTACATCAAACACAGTTTTCATTTTTTTTGTAATACTAAAAAACAAATGAACATTAATTATTATAAGAAGAGCATGATCTCATCTCATTGGCAAACAAACATCGCAAAAATTAAAATAACATCTAAAAAAAAGGCCACAATGCTAAACAGTATGTCACCTTCCAGTGGTGTTTGTTGGAAAACAGCAGTTCAGAGCGAACTGGAACTGAATGAATTGAGTACACAGAATTATGCCAAAAAGTCTGATAATGTTGTGTGCTGGCAGAGAGCGAGAGAGAGAGAGAGAGGGCGAGAGAGAGAGAGTGATAAGACTTGAGAAGTGGTAACAATTAGGTAGAAGTTGAAAGAAGATACGGTGTGGGTTACTGTAGGTGCTTTTGGTGAGAATACAAAGTACTTGAGGAAGTGTGCAGGACAGAAGGCACAGTGGCTTGGAGTGTAATCTTTAATGACCACCACGTCAGGGGCTACCAAACTCATAAGGTGCTCTACACACAAAACAACACATGCACATTTATATAGTAAGGCCAGCAGTAACAATCAGTACCCATCTTTATCAGTCAGTGGCACAAGAGGCAGGATAAGGTACAGTTCATTCAATCACACAAATTGTTTTTGGGGTAAGTAGTGTGTGAGAATGCCATAAACATTAATAGTATAGAAAACAGGGAGTCAGTCCCTTATAGTTCAAGTCAGTCAAACTGACAATAAAGTGATATGTCCTTGACACACATTTTTTGCAATAATTAATAAATAAGTTATCAATACATTACGGTGCCAACACTTTAGTGCTGAAGACTAGATTTTTTGATTGTATGCCTGATTAGATCAATAGTCGATAAGTTGATTTCATCAACCTTTTTTTTTTTTTTTTGATTGATTGATTGATTGACCACTTTATAGTATGATTAGGAACATAGATTTGAATCTGCAGCATTACATCAAATGAAAGTGACTCCATATAAACAATAACTCTTAAACAAAAGTTTGGTCTATATTCAAAAGACAAATGAAAATCTACTTTGGGAAAACAATGAACTTTGCACAGTGTTTTTAAGACATTCCAAACCAGTATTCTACCACAACCATTATTATTACTGATATTGATATCACGATTTATTCATTAAGAATTCTTCTTAAAATAAAATAAAATAAAATTGAAAAATTAAAAAGAGCTTTTTTTCTGTTTTTTTTTTCTGTTTTTTTTTTTTTTAATCATTATAAACGCTACACATTTCTATTGGGATGTCTATGAAGGTGTTAGTGACTTTATTAATAATGTTTCTTATTGTTTCTTTAAAAAACTATTGATATTAAAGATGCCACAGTTATTATTATTATTTTTTTTGTTGGATTTGCCCTGATCCTTAGGGACCTATGTCTTTCTTGTCTCTCTCTTGGGTGATTTACAGGTGAGAAAGAAAAGAAAAACTAGGAATGACTGACTGAGACTCAGTCTCCTTGAGTTGGACTCAATGTTGTTGAAATGTTTCATTCCATATATGAAAACCAGACCTCAATCCTTCTTAATGTCTCCTCAGTGATTGTGATCCAATTTCATCCAAAAAAAAGTCATAGTGGTATTTATGATGTAAACACTGCAATTTGTTCTCTGTCAACTGGCCATCTGTTCTCATGCTTCTAGAAAGATCCGCTCTTTCAGGCGCAACAGACAGGTCACAGAAATTGCTGCCACAATGTTCCAGAACTATCTTACCTTACCTAGTTTATACATAAATCGGAATATATTGTATATATGAAATATAATTTCCTTTGTTGTAGAATTCCCCTAAAAATAAATACAGCACCAGGCACTGAGACAAAATGAAGTAGAAGAAATCTTGTTCACTAGAAGACTGCCAGACCTAGCTGACAGCATATGTGGGGAGAATATTATTTGCTCTGTTCTGTATTGTTAACAATGGTCATCATCAGTACCATTTAGTCATCACAGCATACTGTGCATAAAACCTGGTAAATGTATGGCAAGATATTATGTCATCCATTTGGTTTATGGTGCAAGAGTTGCCAAAATGCAAAAAAACATTTTTGTCAGATGGATATTGTAGACTACATCTAGCTTTTATGTTAAGCCAGCCTTTCCTTCGTTTAACACAAGATATTATATTAGTACAAAAAATATCTCATTATTATACAGTTTAATGTTTCTTTTTTTTTGCTTTTCCTGTTCTAATGATTACCATTTCAGATGCTTTTGACATGGGAATGCCTCACAGTAGAAAGAAATATAACTTGGCAATTACCTTAAATGACAAAAATAAAGAAAAATATATATATAAAAAGAAACCAGCAGTCAAGAAGGCCTCTGGACCCCTGAAGGCTAAGACTAGCATAGAATACTGGATATATATCTGTGTGCAAGTCTGTGACTATGTATGAAACTAGGACATGATGTCCTTGTGTTGGAAAGAACATGATCAGCCTCATTTTAGTTTTCTGTGTCTAATTTTGCCAATAGATCCTTGATTCCGGCTCTATGTTCCTCTGGGGAATTTGAAATCGCTTAGTTCTTCACAAGCTTCTCCCCGGCCTTGTGCAACTCCTCCTGCATCATGTCTGATAGATCCTTTGTCATGCCCTGCTGATAGGAGTTAGCTTCAAGGTCGCTGTTTGTTTCCAGGCCATCTTCTATTTCTTTTGTTTCATGATCATCTATATTATCCAGTTTGCCATCTCCTAGTTTAAGCCCTTGCTTTGGAGGTTCCATCTCTAGGTCTCCATCTTCCAGACTGACCCCATTTTTAGACCTTGACCTGTATTTTATCCAGTCATCCATGGCCATGATTTCATCCCCTTCACTGAGGAACTTCCACAGTGCCAAAGGGTCATGGTTCATTCCATACAGGGTTAGCCTGGGAGCGTTATTGTCATTTGTTACAAGGCCACCCCTTTTACGACGGGACTTGCTGGTGTGGTTAACTTGAAGATGCATTGCCATCAGCTCAGAAGAAGATGTTCGAAATGGACAAAACACACATTGATTTAGAATATCTCCATCTCCTTTTGTTCCCCCTGTTGGACTATCAGAGCTGCTTACTACCCCTCCAACTTGCTCCAGCGCACCTACACTAGACACAGGGCGGCGAGAAAGGTCTAGGGGTCCACATTCTTGGGAAGCACTAGAGTTGACGTTGCCTTGATATCCATTAGTTGGCATCATACGACTTGTAACAAGTGGCTTACGTCTAGATATTTTGGGTATTTTTGGAGGAGGTGTCTCACCTCTCCATCCACCTTCTAGTCCTCCTGGGTACAGTTCCTGCATCATCCCAGACAGAAAACGATACTGACTCTCCAAATTTCTTTCCTTTTGAGCATCTCTGGACTTCAGATGACTCTCTTTCTTTTCAGCAGATCCAGGGGCCAAGGTCTGGCTGTGTCTGAATGTAGGAAATGAGCCCTGGTTTGCAGCTGAGGGTCGATGCTGTTTCTCTCGTGGAGAACCAGTCAGTGAGGGAGGATGGCTTGAAGATGAGGAACTAGGAGAGTTTGCCATGGCATTTCTCTCACGATGGTGCCGTTGTAGATGGTATTTAAGGGATCCAGACTGGGTGCCAGCATAGTCACAGTGGGGACATTTATATGGTCTCTCACCTAAAAGAGTACATACATCAAAATACTGATTACAGTTTGCAGTTTTGTTCCATAACAGCAGATGGCACTCTTTGTCATCTTCGACCGTCTGAATTTCTTTGTAAATATTAACTGTTAAGTGATTGCTATGTTAGAAATACTTCAGATGAGAGAGTAAATATATTGCTATAGTTAGTATACTATATGCAATACATGTATCACTTAATTTTTTGTAGCAGACTCACCTGTGTGCACACGTAGGTGTACTTTGAGGTGATGGGAAGAGCGGAAAGATTTACCACAGTAGGGGCAATCCTTCATTCCTGTACCTCGCACCCGCTCCCTTGAAGGTCCAAATGATGATCCTCTGAGACCACTGTCCCCTGGGGTAAAAATAAAAAGATTTAATACTATAATGTAAAAAAGAATTTACCCACTACATTGTTGAATTAGAACATATATTACTTACTTATATTAATTCTATTGTTAGACCAGAAGGGAAAGGAAACATCAGTGACATCAACATAAAACATTTGGGGTCTCATTAAGCTTAAGTATTTGGTTAGAAACAGCATGAAACTGTTTGAATCCCTGAGAAATTATGCAAAAGTCATAACATACAACAAAAACAAAAGCATATTAATAAAATCAATAATTAATAATTAAATATATATTTTATTTAATTATCCTTACCAGAGAGGTGTGCTATAGAAGACTGGAAACCCCCGGGTGTCCCCACTCCAGATTGGAGCTGTTGAGAATCTTGTCTGCCTTCATTTCTGTGCCCTCGTCCTTCTCCTGCTTGGAGTCCAGCAGCTTTTTGTACACCATCCTCTTCTTTTCTCCCAAGCACACTTCGATACTTCTGTGGTCTCTGAGAATGAACACGAGCATGAGCCACTACCTGTTGAAGATTCTGGAAAAGCTTGCCACAGTCAGGACACTCCCAAGGGGCCCTGGAAGAATCCATGTCTTCTTTAAAGCCAAGGCCACCTAAGTAGGCATGCATCTGGTCAGTTTCCCCAACAACAGAGCCTTGTGAGGAAGGGTATTGGTGCTGCACCTGGGACCTCTGCTGCTGCTGACTCTGCTGCACTGCTGCCAGTCTATGTGCAACCAGTTCCCACATAGCTGCCTGATCTCGTCCATCCAATACATCTGTTCCTCCTCTCTCTCCACCATTACCTATCTCTGCCACCTGCGCCACTGCCTGAAGGCGTTCCATGCAACTAGCACCACTGCTGTCATTTGGCAACCTGAGATAACCCCATACTGAAGATCTGCTTGATCCTTCACTGAATTCTGACCTCTCTGTCCGATTACCTGTCTTTGCACTTCCACCTGCCCCACTGTGTGCCAAGAGCACATTAGAATAGAGAGCCCCTAAAGCATGGCTCCTAGCAGGACCTTTGGAATGTTCAGACCCTGAAGGTCCCAAATCTCCTAGACCAGCCTTTAAGCCTAGTTTGTTGAGGTGCACCTTCATATGGTTCTTGAGGAACCAGGGCTCCTTAAAACCACGGCCACAAACCTGACACTTGTGGTCAAGAGAGGCTTTGTGCTTGCGCATATGACCCTTGAGGAACCAGGACTGGGTAAACCTCTGACCACAAGTCTCACAACGGAAGGCTGGAACAGCAGGTGCTTGTGATGAAGGTGTTTGTGGTTGCAATATGATTGGGCTGGAAGGGAAGACAGGATGTGGCAAAGGCTCATCAGGTGGGTGGCTTTCCTGTAGGTGAATAGCTAGGCGTTCCTCCTTATTGGCTGAGAAGGGGCACAGTGTACACTTGTAAGGGTTATGGAGAATCCGAACATGACGAGCTAGCTCAGAGGCTGTACGGAACTTACCCTTACATGCATGACAGCGGAAGGCAAGAGCTGCTACAGGAGGGTTGGGATCTTCCGTGAGGGCAGAAAAGGTTGAAGAGACTGGTGCATCTTCTGTTAGAGGTGGAGTCAGAGGTGTGGTTTCATCCATTTCAAACTGAGGGCTATCGACTGTTTGACAAGAGTCCTCTGGTATGCTCTCTTCTCTCTGATTTAGGTGAAAGGACTTATATATGGAACTGGGATTGAGTTTCCTGTGTTTTTGAATAACAGTGTCACTCAAATGGTTTTTTTCCAGTTTAACATGTGAAGTTTTGTTCAGGGCAGTGGCATGGCGGTCCCTGTCCAAACTATGAGCTCGGGCATGCAGGGACAGAATGCTCTGAAAGCGGAACCTCTTCCCACAAACATGGCAAGGGAACCTGAGGGCTGGACCGCTGGTAGAACCTCCTTGAACAGCCATGCCTTCATTGTTGAAAAGCTGCAGGTCTAGTTCATCATTGCAGGTGGCACCATCCCCTGATGAAAGTACCTGCTCCAGTGCTCCAAACCCAGGCGCTGGTGCAGATGGAGTGGCTGGAGGACTGCTCTCTGAAGAGGGAGTACACAACTGCTCTTCCTCTGGAAACAGTGTAACAGCTGTATTGGGAGATGATGGACCTGACAGCTCCTCATCTTCATCTTCATCTTGCTGGTTGGTATCAGCAAAAGGTGACAGTTGTGTATAGGGGTTAGTTAGAGGGCTAGATTGAGCAGAGTGAGGGCTTTGGGGTAAGGTGTGAGGACTGTCATCTAGTGAGGGCATTGATGGAGGGGACAGGGGAACTTTAGAGGAGAGGGCAATCACACATTCTCTCGGAGAATCCATTCTCTGTGCCAGACAAAGAGTGAAAGGAGTCAAAAACGTCAAAAAGGTGGCATGCCCACATGCCTAAATATGACCATGCTTCTCTTATTTAGAAGAGTGTGTACTCACTAGTAGTGTGTGTATTCCATCATTTGATTCCTTAGATGAGAGAGGGTGCAGTTCTGAAAGGGTTTCTGACACCACCTGCAAAACATAAACAAGTGTGTATGCTTATACACTAGAAACATTTTTTTCCGATTATAAGGAAAATTATTTTACTGCCATTTTGGATAGTATTCTATATAATATGACCATATGAGTGTTTGTTGTGGGTCTTGATTAAACAAATATGCATGCATGAATAATAGTAAAAGCTTAGGGTACAGCAGGACACAACATATCCTAAACAGGATGGGCGCGATATGTTTTGATTTCCCCACACACCCTTCCTGTACGTACACACACACACACACACACATACAGACACATATATATACAGTAGCTGTTTAAATAAGAAAGAAATTATAATCTATTACCCACTCTCACAACCCACAACTGCCACAACCCAATCACAGTTCTTCACTGACACGTACATGCAGACATATACACACCAGGACAAGAAATATGCTCTGTATGAGGACATGTCCAGACATAGCATGAACAAATGCTGAAAGAAAATTGAGCTCATTGATAATTGTGGCAAAAATCTGCTGAATAGATGAACATGTGTGGGTGCATCTGTGTTTCCGTATGTGTGAGTCACAGTTTGTGACAGTTTGTGTTTTTCTGTGTCGATGACAGTATGTTTCTATTTTTGCACAGAGACTGTGCATATGAATATAAGTAATTGTTTAAATGCGATTGTGTGCATATGAGAAACGTGGCCAGTTGACATTTTGGTTCAATCACGTATCTGTCGCTACAATATCAGTAGCACTCTCTCCTGCCCTCCTTCTCTCCTCTTTAATACACCATTATTGCTAATTCTTTTCTTTCCATCTTTTCACCTCGATAGACTCCCATCCCCCTCTCCTTTTCTCTCTCTTTCTCTCCTCCTCCCTCTATTACTCACTAATTTTCTTTCATTCTCTCTCTCTTGCATCGTTGCCAATTGGCACTATGCCAGGGAATGCTGCTATCAGCTGGTAGATTGGGGCCTCATAACATGGCGAAGGGAGAAGAGAAAGAAGGAGCGAGACAGACGGAGAAAGGGAGAGAGGGGGGGTTGGAAAAGAGACTCACATCTGAATGAGCCATATTTGAGTGGTAATTTTCTCATGAAAAAGGGGGCATGAAGCATTCCCAGCATTAGAGTAGAGGATGTTGAACCTCTTTGGTCTGATGGTATTATTTTCATATGAATATTGTTTGTGCCAATGCATTGTTCTGCCATGACAGATTATGTTTGTGTCTGACCAGGCCTGTCATTCTAATAATGGTTTTTTTTTTTTTTTGCCTGAATTTGGATAGAAGGAGTGATAAGGTGCTAGACAGAGGGGGGAGGGGAAAGATGAAGGCAGGAGAGTGATAAAGCAGCACGCACAAATAATATACACGCACACACACAAATACACACAAACACACACATTTGCAATATGGCAGCAAGTCACCAGATGATTCATGCATGCTAAACACCCTTGTCCAAATGGCCACATGGTACATAACACTGGAACAACATAGTTTTTGTCAACTACTACTTACAAAGAAAAACTAAATTAGGACAGTATGTGTTTTCAAATTAAAATATGAGCAAAGATACAGAAGCAGATACCGATACAGACCGTGGAATTGCACTACACCTATGCTTTGGTTTTGCTCTCAGGAGCTGCACTTAATCAACATCCTCCAGACATCAATCTTGCAAGTAAATATCATACAGGACACAGCCCTTCATACAATTCAAAGCTTATACCTATTGAATGTACTTTTCAAAGTACAGACCAAATATTCCTACTTGCGTAACATCTATAATGACTATAATAACAGCTATAATCAATGTAATTATACAATAGTAACATGAGCAGGGTTAATAGCATCTGAATTGCTCACTGTAAGCCTCCCTATATATAACAGAAATGGGCATAAATTGGAAAAAAGCTGACATTTATATTGCTAAAAACCATCCTAACATCATTTCAATCAAGGGATTGCTTAACTCTGAGAAACAGATTTTTATGGCGACTTTACAATCTTGAGTAGGGCTCTTGTTTGTTAATAATATTTTGAAAACTATATACCTCAGTGATCCCTACAGTATTCCTAGTCATATTTGAGGACTTGAAACCAGAAAGTATACATAGGTGATTCAGATACAGGAATGTTAATATAGAAATAGATGCATTCCTAGTTTATTAGATCACACATTTACTGGATTCGCTGTTCTAAATCTGTATACTCTGTAACCATGTAATGTATCTAAAGGATGAACAAGCGGCTATTCATGCAGTGTGTAACAGATGCCCTTGAGAAAATTTATGTGAAAAGGGTGTGTGTGTGTGCTCGTGTGTCTTCGTGGGTGTGTTGATGTGCCTTTATGTGTCTATGTCTCTGCCTGAACCAAAATGTTTGGGTATGGACTATACTATGTTCATTTTTGTTTTTGTATGTGTATATTTGTGTGTATGGACTTTGGGAATTGGCCTAATGTCACAGGGCAAACTTACACTTCATTTCCTTTTTTTAAAATGTATTTATTTATTTATTTTAGCCTGAACTTAAGTCTTTGCTTACCCCTCACTCTCCTGTTTTTCTTTTGCACATCCATAAAATACACCAGTGACTCTGAAATACACTCATCACTTTTCTTTCCCCATCTGTCTCAGGCTGCCAGTGTGTTTACTTTCAGTACTCAGTACTTAGTTTGGTAGTTGGTGGTTTCATTTCATCTAACAACAAGCATTAAAGGAGCACTTACAATGGGCCTCATTTATCATTCAACTTTTAGGCCAGGGCTCAAGGTCAGCTCCAAAGAATATGCCATTATATTATAGAGTCAAAATAAATGTAATTTATTTCAAACTCTAAAAACATTTTTGTTTTACACCATTTCTAACACCTAATTTTGAAAAGACCCGATACCTGTTGCTACTTCACATAGCCTTGCTTTTTGCGGTGAGTAGACAGGCAGCTACTAAGAATGACATGTTTCTATGCTTGTTGGAGTGAATCTGTGTTAACAGCATTTGTGTTACAGTCAATAAATTGCCAGTGTAGCTGGTTTAAATATATATAAACATTAATGGTTCCATAAAATGTATAGAATCTCACGGAGTATGTCTAATAATTCTGAGTTTATTTAAAGCTTAGGAAAGCAGGTGGAACTTTTTCAAGGTTCTTTACTGTCAATACCACCATATGTGCAGACATATAGAGGAATCGAAATACCGTTTCTCTTCTCTCGTCAGTATTTTGAAGTGTGTGGGCTTGTTAAGGTTGATAGGATTGGAAATGCAAATCCACATTAATCACACAACTATGAGTGCTGACGTGGCAAAGCACTACTTTCATTTGTTGAAATGATTAAAGATACTGCATGGCATTAATTTGCAATTTCCAAAAACAGTTTACATCCACGTCACCTTAATACCGACTTACTAGACTTAATATTTGCTGTAATCATCAAGACTGCTCTGTACTCATCCCAGGATGCTCATTCACACTGTGTTCATAGTGAACAAACAGCCTTTTAAACATAGTACTTTTTTCTTTACTCTTCTCCAGGTGTGTACTGTAATGTTTCAAAATCCCAACGTCTGGTCTGTCTGGTGTCACCCAGCTGTTAAGTCTGGTTCCTATTAATGTTTCTACTTTATTTAATCTCAGTGAGTATCTTTTTGCCATGTTTGCCTCTCCTTAACATATTAGGCACCTAAATTCATCTAGGATTCTGTGAAGCTGCTTTGTGAACATGTGTATTATTAAAAACACTATACAAATAAAACAGATGTTAGTACTAAACCCCTGAACTCCAAGGGACATTGGAGGGTTCCACGCCTTCACTCCTGAGACTTGCATCATAATATTAAGTGTTTTTTCATCCAGATACTGTGTCAGGGACTTGGATAAAGCACCTAAAAGATTCATTCTGAGTAAGTAAAGTAAAATGCTGAGCCCCAACACCTGCCCTTAAAAGGTATAAATGAGAAGCAACAATCTTGAATACCTATGTAAACTGAAGAAATTAAGGCATTGATTTGTATATCTATGTCAGGGTGTATAAATATACACAGAGCAAGCCATATAAGTCCTTCCACTGACCCTCCCTCTTTAATTCTTTATGCGTTGTTAACTAAAGATAGCCCTTGCTCATTTACTACTCTGAAAAAATAACTCAGCTCAAACTGCAAGCCTGTGGCATTTTTTGCAATATGTGCAAAGTGCTTTCCACAGACCCAGGAGGGATGTAAGAGAAGTAGCGCTTCCTCTGTGGGGGAGAACGAGCAGATCTACTTCCAGCTGAGTGTTAATTGCCCAATTAAACCAATCAGAACTTTCATTAGTAAAGTCGACTTTATGGTTCCAACAGATGCAACCCTGAAATGCATCTGGCTACTGTTTTAAAAAAGAAACGCTGAAATGAAGCTGTAGTCACATTTCCGCTCTAGGGCGACGATCTTGCTGTAAGTTCTCACTTATCCCAGGGGTTCTTAAACATTTTGCAGCCAAACACACCTTTAATGTTACACAGACCCCCTCCAACTATTCAAATATTAGACTTATTATTTAAATCTGTACAGAAACTTTTGGCCATTTATTATAACCATAGAGCTTTTTATTTCTGAAATATCCACCAGTAGAACAGGTTTGCTTGAAACTGACTTTATTTAAAGGCCTAGTTTTACTCTCAGATTAAAGGGTACTAAACTGTATTTTTCCTTATTAATGGGATGGTACCATTAATGATACTTCTTTAGTACCTTTATTATGTATGTTGTATGTACTGTTTCTTTAAACCTTTACTCTGAAAAATGAGCCATGATCCACATTTGCACCATAAATCATTTTGAAATGTAGACACTATATCCATGTTTCCAGGTCCTGAAAGATTACTGTGACTAGGTACAGTTCAGCACTACATTTTTTCTCAGATCTCAGATTGTGCTTTTGAGTTACTAAAGTTTTGGCTAAGTGACCAGTCCAACAGGCTAACGAGTATAAGATTTCAATAATAAATACCTTAACTTGGATAATAATGGGTTATGATTTCAAGCCCTAACAGATTAAAAAAAAAATTAGGCTATGAATCCCCAGGCTTCATGGACCCAATTTTAAGAATCATTGACCTACACTCTCAGAAAAATTACTAAATTGCACCATCAAGGATGCATCTTTCGTTCAAGTGCAATATAGTGAAAACATGGATATAGTGTGCCACAAAGTACCTACATGGACTGTAATTAGTTTGTAGAGTAAAGCTTAAAAGATACACTGAATGCATCTTTCTAGGACACTGTAAATATTAAAGGTACAAAAGGTACCCTCCTCTTGAGGGTAGCAACCTAGCCAAGGGGCAAGGATAGGTACAGTTTATTACGCTTTCTTTCTGAATTATTATTTATAAACCTGTGAGTTTTCCAGCTGACGTCAGCTCAGTTAACTTTAAGAACTCAATAAAGAAATAATAACTTTGATAAAAATGGGCTGTGATTTCCAGCCCTTATGAAGTGAGGAGGGGAAAAAAAAGGAGAAATTTATGGATCCCCTGGCTAGGAGCCCACTTTGAGAACTTACCTATACTATATATTTACTACACTATAAAAACACAATATTTCTGGAGGTTTTTTAGCTTTCTTCCTTGAAGGTGTCTCGAGGAGTGCGAATATTTCTGAAACATGAAAGGCTCGTGAAAGAAACCTTTATTTGAATAACAAGTGGCTTTTAGTCTTACGTTTTCAAGCTTATTTGTCACCTCACTTTTTTTTAAAAGGTTAGCTGGAAGCCTCAAGGGGGAAAAATAATACCCCCTGATGACTGCCTAGATTGTGTCACCTTCGAAAGTTAATAAGAAAAAAGAGCTACGTTTTAGAGGAAAAGCTGTAAATGCGGCTTTGGGACTGTATCCTACTTTAAGGAGCGGAGGGCGACATTTGATGACACGTCCGCTTTGCTTATCTCGAGAGGAATTTCCACCACGGCCTTTGGGCGTCAATAACGCGCAACCATTTTCAGTGGCTTTTTTGCCCTTCCCTCTCGCGGCCATCTCAATTTTTTAAGAAAAGAGAGAGAGAGAGAGGGAGAGAGAGAGGGAGAGAGAGAGATCTCATTAATAATATAAATAATGGCTCGCGAACAAACGAGTGCGCGCGCGAGCATCGGCTTTAACCAAATCACAAAACAACATAATGGTGTGTAGTGATTTTGGGTCTGATGCTCGTTGCACGCGATTCAAGTGATGTTTTTTGTTTTCTTTCTTTCTTTCTTTTCCCCCACATTTTTCCTTCCTGATTTTCTTTCGACAAAAGATAATGGGAGGAGGGGAGGAGGAGGGGGGGGGAAAGGGACACGAAGAAGGAGCAGCTGAAAAGTGCCATCACGGGTTTCATCTTGAATTTCGCTGCCAATATCGGTTCCAAGCATAACTCCGTGCTTCGTAGACCAACAGGCACTTTAAGAACTTTTGTTAGATTTCTGCCTTTAGGAAAAGGAATGTCGTTGCACGCATCCGTGCCATTTTTTCCCCCCTTCTTTACCTTAAATAGTAGCATGATGCATTTCGAAATAGCACTTACGGCTACTTATTTAGCAGCGCGCAGCGGGGGCATGCAGCAGCCGGAGCTCGTAGCCTTGTGTACGCTACTATAAAGAGGTGAGAATAGCCTAGGACAGACAAGTGGTCCTGCGTGCAATCGCAAGCTGTTATAACACTTTCCACTTCAGTTCGAAATTGCATCGCGTAAAACACCAACAGTTATGTTTTGGCTCACTATGGAATCATGCAGGTCAGCCATTTAGCGACATTACAGACTATAGGATGGATGATCATGCGACCTCGGTGCACTTCCATGACTCGGTTTCAACGCACAAATGGAAGAAACTGGTGCTAAAGATAAACTGCCCCATCACTTATCTGATGCATGCTTTTTTCCCCAACACAAGTAAGCGACACACATCGAAATCAACGACATAATGACTTACAATAATGTTTGTTTAACCGAGCAAGTTGGACGATGGTGTACAGGCTATAACTTGAGAAAAGTTCTTGCTTATTTTCAAGACATCAAGTTCAACATTACTTCAGGACACTTTTATTCCACGCCTAAGTTCCTCTTTGGGACATGCAAAAAATAAAAAAAAATAAAAAAAAAAATAAATAAAATCGCTCTCTCATTCTCGTTATTGCATGCAACACGCGCTCGAGACATTAAATTAAAGTTGTTGTTGTTTTTTTGTTTTTTTTTAAATCACCGATTCTATGATCATTTGTAACCCGAGCCCTCGTGCATAGCTTAACCCAGACCAGAGACTAAAAAGACAAGCACCCCATTCTGGTGGCAAGGGCAAGGCGCACATACATGACACACTCATTGACTGCTGAATTGTGCCTTGTGTGCGCTTACATGTATGATGTGCCCTGTAGGGATGCGCGAGCCGCCAATCACCCAGAGACGCCACATATCAAACCTTTTTTAAAAAAGCGCCAAGTGTATGTAGCACGAGAGCTGGGTGTTTTTTTCTCCATTATAGCCCGGATCAGCATCCCCCCCCAAAAAAAGTCGTCGTCGGTTATTTGTTGTTTATGAAGCCCACAGCAATCGCTACGTATCCGGGGAAAAAAATAATTACATGCGGAACATTGACAAACACATGATCATATAATCATTTATAAGTGCGCGCGCAGTGCAAATTAGCGAATAGTTTTAAATTTATAAGATATTTTGTGATGAAAGTGAGACTCAATGTACTTACGGGAGAGGCGGCGAGGAGATTAATGACAAGACACGTCATGATTACGTTTCGCTTGAATTAAATACATTACGAGTTGGGGGGGAAATGGAAATCGAGGTAGTTGTATACAAGCTTACGCCGTTCTTCCCCCTCCCTCTCTTTCTCTTTCTCTCTCTCTCTCTCTTCTCCTCCTCCCCTCTTCTTTTCTCACACGTCTCTCTCTCTCTCTCTCTTTTGCATTTTTTTTAAAGATCCATTTATTGTGCAGTCGTGAGTGAGTGAGTGAATGAGTGAATGAGACAGTGTGAGCGCCGATGAAGGACAGAAGTGGCTGAAGGTTGCAAACGCAATTATAAATGGACAGGTTTCCATTTTAAAAGCGTTCTCACGTGCAGGGCGCCCGAGCTCTCGTGCACACCCAAGCAAGTGCAGCTTACTGACAGCTCGATCGTTGCGATCACTGCGTTTGTCGTCCCGTGCACGTTCTATCAATTGCGATGGCAAACTTGTGCCAGATCTCCTCTTGCACATTGCAAGATCTGTTCTGAACTTTAACGCAAAGTGGGCAACTGTATAATCACAGTTTGTTTCAAAAAAAAAAAGCATGGTTATAATCGACACAACTTATATCACTCTAAAAGTAGCCGGTAGTCCACATGGAGTTGTTTCATGTGGGAAGTTTGGTGACAGAGAAAGTTTTTCTTTTTTTTCTTTTTCTGGGAAGCGTCCTTTCAGGCAGGAGGTTTTTAAGAGTCTCGCGTCACGTGAGTCCGCGCAGGTGCAGTAGCTTCTCTGTCCGGTCCGCTCCAACCTGTGTCCACTTCTTAAAGAGCGTTTTTTTTTTTTTGTTTTTTTTTTTATAAGCATGCCTTTATTATTTTCGTTTCATTATTTATGCACGTAATTATTTCAAGACTCTTGCGCAGAAGTATGAAACTTTAAGCAGTAAATTTAAATGCACTCACTTCAGACAGAGAAACAAACAAACAAACAAAACATTTTTCTTTAAATTGTGGACAGTCTGTTACCAAATCCAAGAGTAAAAACATTCGTTTGTTTTCTCCATTAATGCATTGCTTTTCATGGCACTTTTAAAGCTTTAAAACATTAGCAGTAAAACTAAATGTCTTAACAATCTTATTTTTTTTTATGAAAACATGCATAACTACATTTAGGCATTTTATTAAAATTTTAAATATTGTTTTATTTCTATACAGTATAGGTTTGTAAAATATAGATTCAGCTTTGTAAGTCTGTGGTAAGAAACTTGGTTGCTACACCACTGTTTGTCATTCTCAGACAGTTTCCTCTGTGCCATTTTACTCAGCCCACCTCGCAACACTTGACATGACGTTCCAAAATGGCCACCTGATTAATAAGCCCAATTCCAAATAGGACAAATAGGAAAACTGGCATCTCATGTAGGGGGCACATACTCATTGTCATTTATTTCAGTTTAGGAGCTAGGAGTTGCCATCCGCCTAATATTATATTAATATGTGCATGAACAGAGTTTATGTATATTGTTGATTGTCTATTGTGTGTGTGATACAGTAGCATGGCCACCCGCCCCTGACAGCTTTGATTGTTTTTTTTTTTTCTTTTTTTTTTTTGCTCCGCAGCAAAAATGCACCAATTAATATGCAGAGAGTGAGTGAGACAGAGACAAACAGAAAAAAAAAATACACGCAGGGGAGGAGGGAGGGAGGAGGGAGGGCATGAGGAGAAAGAAGAGGGACGATGGTAAGGGAAGATGAAATGAGAGATGATGAAGAACAAGGCGTAAAATAGAAAGAGTGATGGAGTGAGGTATGGAAATGGTGAGAGTTGGTGTATGGGAAAGATGTAGAAAAGAGAAAGGGATGGAAGGAGAGAAGGATGGGGTAATGTGAGGGGAATCAATATGTACATATTTAGTGGGAGATGGAGGGATCGATAGGGAAGGGGGAGAGGATGGGGCGAGGAGGGAGAGAAAGAGAGAGATGAGCGGATGGTGAAGGGGTGGAGTGATGTGGCAGTGGGCTGCTGTCTCTTTGTCGCAGTGTCAGGGGTATTGATACTGTAGTATTGCCATGACAATAGCACCACGGCGACGGCCATGACGACTCCGGGGAGCACAATGTGGCCACAAAAACTGAGGGCACTGAGGCATCACATATAGCTGAGAGACAGTGAGAGAGATGTGTGTGTGTGTGTGTGTTTGGGGGGGGGGGGGGGTCGGTAGCAGGTGCATGTCTAGAATTTTAGGGACAGATACATAATACTTGTCAGAAACAGTCATACTCTAGGCACACATTCCTTCAACATATATGATTGAATCCAAACTCCCCAATTTCAGTTTTATTGCTGAAGGGCATGAAATCTGATTGGACTACACTAAGGCATACATTCTCAGAAAAATACTACTAACCGGTACCTTTCCATGTTGCAAGAGTGGTACCCACATTCAAGCTACATCTTTTGTACTTTTAATGTACATATTTTACTTAGAATCCTGGATATAATGATTTAAGGTGCATAAAGGGGACTGTAATCATTTAATAGCTACATTGCACGAACCTTTTGAGGCAAAAGATACCTAGTCATAATACAAAATGTGTCAAGTGACAAGAAATGGTACAGTTTAGTACCATATTTTCTGTGAATGTACTTGCTATATCCCCTTGCAGTTTCAGTGATCACGTTTATTATATACATAGTTCATAGTTTTCAGCACTGTGCATGCTCTCGAAGATACAAACGGTCGCTTGTCAGCCTGGAAGTCAGTGTGAGTGGCCACCCCTTTCTCCCAGTATGATCTATAGTACCCTCCCCGCGCCCCTTCCCTCCTTAATATGATGTAAAAAGCTAATCGCATGCAAATGCCTGTTGTCCCGGTAACGGGGGACGAAAAATCCCTTTGATGTTTCACCCAGCTCATTCTCTCCACGTTCCCCTTTGTTCTGCCGAGTCTCGCTGCTTTGTCAACATAGCCCGTCTATCCCTCACTCTCCATTCCTTTCCCTCTCTATCTTCACCAATCTTTGGATATCTCTTCTCTATAACATTATCTCTCTCTCTCTCTCTCTCTCTCTCTCTCTAACCCCACAAACTCTCCTTTTTTCTCTTATCCTCTTTCTCTCCCAAACTTCTTTGTCCATAACCTTTGCTCTCTACAACATTCAGTCCCTCTCTTGCCCACTCTTCAGATTTCTAGTGAGACAAAAAAACTTCCCTGCTCTCAACCATTCCTCCATGTACAGCATCCCCCCCTCTCTCATTCTTTCACTCTTGTTCTCCGTCTCCCCTCTCTGTGCCTCTCTGTCTGAGCCCTCTCACCCTGTCATTACCCATCATCCCATCTACTGTCTTTTGCCCCGTCCTCTCTAAACCCCTTCCTGTTCTCACTGTGCTCTCCCTCCCTACATTCCTCCCCTCCCATTCGCTCTCTATCTCTTTCTCCATTAAATATCTGATCCCCTCTATTGACCACTCGGCCGCTGCCATTTTCACTGTGCCACTAATGTTTTCCAATATATATGTCCCATAATGCCTGGTGCCTTCATACCACAATGTGTGTTAAATGACAGTACACAACACACTAAAATGGCTGCAACAGACACTCGTTCGTGTCCAGTTTAATTCTTGGAGAAGAAAAAAATCACACTTATCAAGTGCAAAATACATAGCAACATAGCATGCAATTATTAAATCATTAAAAATAATAAGAGGTTTTGCATTACCAAAAAAATGTAAACATCAATATAATAAGAGTTATACTGAGAAGCTTACAAAAGGCACCTTGTTTCTTTGGTTAATGCTTGTATTTACAGTGAGGAACGATGAATCATGCCAAGGTATTTATAGTTATGAAGAGACCTGCTTTAAAAGCGCTGAATTGAACACATTTCCCACTGTGCAAAGTATATTTGGATTAAGTCTGGCTGTGGGTTTAGCTTCATTCCTCATGTAGCTTGCATGCACACTCATACCACCTCTTATATAAAACAACTTAATAATTCTCTAGATCAAGGGTTTTTTTTAGGAGCTTGACTGTTCCAAAATGGATTATGAGTGCTTGGTTAATGTCAGCTCTAACAAAGCAGGATTCAAACTCTTTATGGAGAGTCCTGGAATCCAGTGACTATACAAGATTAAGACTGTGTAAGGTTGAGTAGAATATAATAGAATATAGGAGGGTGGGGTGCACCAATTACATAACTCAAAGATTAAAGCAGAAACTCATAGCATTTCCTCTTATGCAAGCAATCTTTGGATTTGGCTGGTGGAGCTGCCATGACAATCAAAGCCAGCTGGATCATAATGCAACTCATAAACAGACAAAGGAAAAATCGACTCTTTTCACACAGTGGGAGAAACTGAGTGAGAGGTGGTGGGTATGTAAATTCATATGGGAGCTATGTGAATTCATATGGCGCTAAATATGGAACTAGTAACAATAACAATCAGAGCTGTGTGGAGAAAGCTGTTCAGCTCTCGAGAGTTTACTCAACTCTAACATACTCCTTTATTTATTTGAAGTGCTGGGGAAAAAAGGCCAACGTGGCAATTTCATCAACATTTACATCATGTTGTTTAGCGCAATATGTGAATGCTGCCTAGCACAGTTTTTTTTTTTTTACTGTTAATGAAGATAGTGCACACAATCGATTCACAATGTGCACAGCATCACCACAAATGAGCAACTATTCATTGTCCTGCAAATAGCCTTTCGGCCTTAAAAAAATAGGAGACACATTGTTTCCAAGTTGCAGTTGCTCATTAACACCACCTATTGGACAAAACCTGATTAAAAAAAGCACCTAGTATTCATTTAAGAATCTTTTGGCATTTCTGAAAGATTGCTTGAAATGTGGACGAATGGACAAATGTTCATCTCCTTTCTATGACCAGAATGATACAGAGCAGAAAGTCAGTTTGTCCCATTCAAATGTAGTCATGTCACTTGCATTATAAATAAAAAGCCAGTTCTTCCCAACATTTTTCACCCAGCGACATCTTTAAATGTAAATTATAGACCCCCTATTAGACATAATACATAATCCATCTAATCCAGTATTAGGTTAATTATTTAAATATGTACCGTAAGAATCAGGCTATTTATTATTAGAGTCAAGAATGTTTGTTCCTTAACTTTCTGTGAATAGGCTGACATATTTTTAACAAGTCAAAGAGGTTAAGATTTAACTCATTCAATTCAAGCAACCAGTTAAAGAGTCCAATAATTAAAGGAATGCAATAATGATAAGACTGGGTGGTTATCCCCCCCCCCCCGTATAAAAAAAATAAAAAAAATAAAAAATAAATAAATAAATGACCGCTTGGATATGCCTCAAAGACCACACTTCAAGAACCATGGTCCTAGATTACAGTCATTATGCGCTGCTGATCTGTTTTTAATTGTGCTTTGATTAGGTAATGGAAGGAAAAGTTGCATAGGGATTGAGGCCATAACCTTACACTTATTCAATTATTGTTCCCTTGAAATAAGACTTAACAGTTATATACATAACAGGATATGCACTAGAGAAAGAAAGTAAGTCTTCCTTAGTGAAACTGAAACAGGAAAATTGATTGATTTTTCTACAGAGAAAATAGGGGCTTTGCTCAACAGCATTTAATGTGACACGCTTTCTTTTTCTTGTTGCTATGGCACATGGCTACAGAAAATGTGATTAGATAATGCAATCTGTAAATTGTTTTTAGAATTTACAGCCTGTGGATTTGCATTATCTTTGAGCTTGTACCAATATAGCTATTGTCCCACTGAATAATAGGTAATTGACATTTAACATCAAATCTATACATTACACGGTAAAAAATAGGCCCATACAAAAGGGTTAAAACTGATAACACTCTTTGGTTAAAATGGGAAAAATAAAGCAAGTATTGAAGGAGCAAGAAAGGCAAAAATACACAGTAACTTATGGTATAATACTGAAGTCGTTCTTGGCAAGCAGCAAATCAGTTGGAGGCAGCAGTGCATGAAAGCCTGAAACACATTACCCTGCTACACGCTCCAGTACCTGGCGATTAGTTGCATACAGAGCAACTGCGAGAAGCAGAGCCAAGATGGCCTTGTGAATTGTAGCATGGCTTATAAAACACTAAAGCATTCAGTATACTGTGTCATGCTGTAATGTTGCTGAGACATCTTCCAGTCTGTGTTAAACATTTGTCCAGTTGAATCCAGGGAATTTCCCCCAAAGTGTTTCTGTTTAGAAGGAAGAGAAAAAGAAAAAAAAAATGGCTTAATTGTTTCACATATATCTATCTTATAACAAATTTCAGATTTCAAAAAAAACGTTTAGGAGGAAAAGGACTAACATTTGTAGTTCAGATGATATTCAAACAGATGTTGATGGTGATGAGCTCTAAACAAAAATAACAAAAGAAATCAGTTAGTAATTTAAATTACTTATAGTTATTTATTGACTGTATGACTCTGCACTGTCAGCAATGCTATACGGCTGTGAAACATCTCATGTAACAGTCTACAGAAACTAGACAGATCTACATATGCCTCTTGTTACATTCTCTTTGGACACTTTATTAGAAACACCTGCTCATGCATGAAAGTATACAATCAGCAAATCAACTGGCAACAGTGCACTGAATACAGATGTGTTAATGTTCAGTTACTGTTCACAGCAAACGTCAAAAAAAAGGGGGGGGGGTGATCTCACTGACTTTGACAATGCTATGGCATTGTTGGTACCAGACTGCTGATCTTGTATAATTACACACAGTAGTCTTCAGAGTTTAGGCAATTGTAACTCATAACCACGTTGTACAGCTGTGGTGAGCAGAAAAGCATTTCAGAATGTACAATGCATCAAATTTTCGGGCAGTGGTGGCTCAAGTGGTTAAGGCTCTGGGTCGTTGACTGGAAGATCAGGGGGTCAAGGCCCAGCACTGCCAAGTTGCCACTGTTGGGCCCTTGAGCAAGGCCCTTAACCCTCTCTGCTCCAGGGGTGCTGAATCATGGCTGACCCTGCGCTCTGACCCTAACCTCCAAGATCATGGCTGAATCATGGCTGACCCTAACCTCCAAGATCATGGCTGAATCATGGCTGACCCTAACCTCCAAGATCATGGCTGAATCATGGCTGACCCTAACCTCCAAGATCATGGCTGAATCATGGCTGACCCTGCACTCTGACCCTAACCTCCAAGGATGGGATATGCAAAGAAAGAATTTCACTGTGCTGTAATGTATATGTGACAAATAAAGGCTATAAAAAACCCTGAGAAGGATGGGTTGAACAGTAAAAGACCACATCAGGTTGCACTCCTGTTATCAAAACACACAAATCTGTGGCTACAAATTGGGAAAAAAATGTTACCTAGGCATGTCCAGGTGGTAAAGTTAGAATTTGGAAACAAAGCATGACCCATTATGCCCTGTGCATGGTTCAGGCTGGTGTTGGTTGTGTAACGGTGTGGGGAATTTTTTTCTTGGCACACACAGTACATAAGAATACCAGTTGAGCATTATTTGAATGCCACATCCTATCTGAGTATCGTTGGTGACCATGTGTGTCCCTTTATAGCTACAAATTTCACTAATTCAGGATGATATTGCACCATGCCACAGAACACAACTGGTCTCAAACTGGATCCATAAACGTGACATTGTACTTCAGTGGTCTCCTCAGTCAACAGATATGAATACAATAGATGATGAGTATCTGACAAATCTGCAGCATTTCTGTGACACAATCATATCAGCCTGAACAAAAGAACATTTTCAAAACTTTATGGAATTCAGGCCACAGAGCTGAGGCTGAGAGAGCAAATTGTTATCCTACCCAGTATTATTAGGGTGTCCCTAATGAAGAGGCCAGTGTATCTTTTAGCAATGTTTAAATGTAAAAATAAATCTATCATCATTAAATGTGTCTGTATGTGTATTGGTTGAAGTTCTTACTTGTGTATGGCCAGTTTGTCCTGAATCGTTCTTTGGTTCTCTTGTGATGGAGGGAGAACCCCCTTCCTTTTGACTTCCCACTGAGGAAGAGTCTGAACAGCTACTCTGAACTGGGAAAGAGAGAAAATAAGGTTAAAAACAGCTGCTTGTAGTTTGGTAGCAGTTTTATACTGTTTATATGGAAAATAAGCATTATACAATATCAATGGAGACACCCTGTGGACATAATGGTATTTTTCCAGTGGTACTCTTCCGATATAATAGATTCTGAAACCTTGAATATTTCTATTAACCAGGCAATGTTTTTTTTTAAAACTACCAACCTTTAAAATAAGCTGTTTTTACAGTACTTAAGATGGCCATTTAAAATGAATAATACTTCTCCACAGGAAGAAAGAGTCATAAAATTCTCATTAAAAAATTCTTCATTCATCATTCACAACTTCTTTATAACATATAGTTAAGTATGTATTTAAAGAAGTGTTTATAAAGTATTTATGCCAATACAATGAAAAGTGATGTCAAAAAAATAAAAATAAAAAATAGTAGTAAAAAAAAAAGAAAGAAAACATTCTAAACCTGCTAAAATAAATAGCATTTTATAAAAATATTTTAGCTTAAGTCAGGCAGGATCATCTGATATCTGATCCAGCATTTTCTGCTGATATGGATATTGGATTTTGTCCATCTTTATTACTTCATCTAATATAATGACTGGTATAATGTACATGTAAGTCTATTTTACAAATTTACAAAAAGAATTAGATGTTAAACATGTTAGAGTAATTGATTTATTTACTTGTTTTGTCATACGTTTATTTAAAATTAACAGTGTGAATGTCTAAGAATAAGCATTTGTGTGGGTGTATATTATACCCCTGTCATTTAGGCAGAAACTTGAGTCTAGCTCGGATGTTTGAGCTCCCGTCACATCTAGTAGCAACTTGCTGGAAACTCCCATGCACAGAGATTCCTTCAGACACAATTCTTTGAAAACACAAAGACAAAATATTTATTTACACTTTGATCCAGACTTTCCTGAATCATCCTGATGCTGTTGTGGATAATTCCACAGGGATACCCTAAAACCAGGTTTTGCCCAGGTTTTCAACAACCTTTGCATGCACAAGTTTACAGAAGCCCAGACTGCCTCATGTCACTCTTAAGGTTTCTTTCCTTAATGAATAGGAATTCTCAGGAACATGGTATGTTCTACTCTTGTGTGTGGCTTGTTTAGGGATCTAAACATACATCCAGATAAATTGTTATTTTTTAAATTGTAAATTGTTAAAAGCACTACACAAAATATAAATAAAATTGCATTGAATTGTAATATACCAAATTTTCATTATATAATTGTGGATAATTCTACTTTCATAGCTGTAAGAACAAACATTCCCTCTTCAGTCAGTATGCATCAATATTCTGTCAAATAATTTTGGCCCCTTTTAACAATATTTTTAAATAAGTTTTGATGTCGAGTCTCGGCACCTGGGCTTGTATTTGGTGGCTACTGTCATCTTTATACCGTTTTTATAGCCCTTTAGTCTGTCCAGCTCTTTCACCTCCTCATCTGTATACTCTCCTAAAACAGATCAGGTTCCACATTTTCAACTTTTATTCTAATACTGACATCAGTGACATTGCATTCATTATTTGACACATCGCTAGCTAGCTGAGCTACGAAACCTGCCAGTGAAACCCGCCAGTTTTCTCTTAGGCTTCAAAAAAAGTATGTTACAAATATGTCACTTTAAACATATTTTTTTAATCTGTTTTACGGTGGTATTTTTCACCAATTTTTGAACATGGTGGTCTCCTCCTAAGAGGCTACACAGAGAGTTAATATAATTAAACTGCCTTATATTGATCTCTTAATTACACATAAAACTGGGTCATTAATGACATCTCCTAATGATTTAAGTACGCCTTAATTAAGGGAGGTGTGCTCAATTAATTAAATAAATCTTTGCATGGTTAACAAATAAATATACCTGATTTTATGAATAATTATAGCTCAAATATTCATATTCTTCTAAACAAAAAAATCATAGAAACCGGTAAAAATATTTTCATTAAAGTAAACTTTTTTATGCTTGTGCCATAAACTGTGTCTAATTGTGACTATTTGCATTCATGAAGTGAAACATTCTTCATACATACACAGACTGTATAACATACTGTACATAACTGTTAAGAAATTCATACATTTGGTACAAAAGGAATGACAACATTAATGTACTAATTTCAGGACCAAATATGACAAATATTTAAAGAAACATAAGGATTCAAGTTCAGAGCCTTCAAACTCACCTGTGTTATGGATGGCATGTGTCCACAGGAGCTGGGCAATGTCATGTGTCCAGGCTTCTCTGTCCTCTGGAGATGAGGCCTGGAGCGTGAGACAGTATTTCGTACGTGATGTCTGTCTCACCCAAACCTCAAACTTCAGACCCTCCTCTCCAACGCACTGGGTCAAACCCATTTCTCCTGTCTGAAGCAAAGAGACGTGATTAGTGCATGTGCTGAAAGACATGAAAAGTCTGTATGCTGCAGTGTAGTCTTTAAGGTGTAGTGCATTTTGCCATCCACTGAGGTCTGTTTTTCTTTTTATAGCAGTGGAAGGCCCAGCATCTACAGTAGCTTTTAGCAGTATTTATGATTTTTTTTGTTCCTTTACTAGATTGATAAAGGAGATAGTGAAAAACTATGCCTTTATACTAGTTCCGAAAAGTCAGTGTAGAGAAAAGACAAATCCACACCTGTCAAATCCAATGACAAATTATGTGCAGTTAAAGGGGAAAGCAGTGAAAATGCAATAAAACATCATGCAGAATATGTACAAATCGCTTGACTAGTAGTCCAGTAGAAACAGTGAAACACCTTAACAAGGATGAAAATCTCACTCTTTATGTGCTGCTGTGATTAAGCCTTAACAACCAGTGCTTTTTTATTACTTTATTCTCACTTTGTTTGAAAAAAAATGTTGACACTATCTTAGGCTAACTTCTGTTAACTTTTCTAAGTAAAAAAATTTATATCATACTAAAAAACTCAATAGATTCTCCATTTACAATGACAAGCAAGGGTGCTGCATCAGTGCACCTTTCAAACAGGACAATCTGAGTCGAGACAAGAGTACTGGCTTAAAATTATTAAGTAGCACCCCAACACAATTTTACATTTTTTTTTTTTTTTTCACTTTGACTGTGGTCCTCTGTCATGAACTGGGGTTTTTGTGGTTTTACTCTCTGCCTGCTTGTTAGCAATACTGACACCACTGTAATAGTTTTCTTATATGATAAATTCCCAAAATAATTTTATAGCTTTAAACATATTATTTCACTTTTAGCTTTCAAACTACTAGCTAAAATTAAATACACCCCCACTCTCTCTCTCTCTCTCTCTCTCTCTCTCTCTGTGCGTGTGTGTGTGTGTGTGTGAGTACCTTTACGCTGTTTTTATAAGTGTATGCACTGCATCCTTGGCTAGGAGTTTTGTGTTTGGTGAGAATAATGTAATGCTGGTAGAGGAACACAGTCCTGATGCCTGTCTTCTTTCTCCGTCCACCTGGACAGACGTAAAGCTCGCCCTGCCGTACCAATTCCCCACGCTCTCCAACAGGTACCTGAGACACACATAAAAATGGAGAATATTCTATATTTCTGTATAAAATATTATACCAGTATTCTAATATTCTATTGTTTTGGGAATTTTTAAAAACAGAGTAATTGACAGAATAAGTTTATTGGGAATATACAAAAACTGTTAGCAGTAACAATGACCACATGTCAAATCCGTACACTGGAGTTGTTACAGTATGAGCTGAATACACAATAACAGTATTTATTCATTTTAATTCTGCTCTATACCAAAGCACTGCTGTTTTTTTCACTGCAGTCTACAATGTCAGTGCTTTGTAACAGTAAGAGATAAAGCTGTAATGTTATCTTTTCTACCATGGGAAAGTCTTCAGGACAGAACTGTGTTCTTTATTGTTTGTCTGTTTTTTTCTGGCATTGAGAGAAGAAAAAAGAGGGACTGGTAAAGTGTTTATAGCTGGTGTAAATAAGTGATAACAGCAACTAGCTTATTTAGAAAAGAATTGAAAAAGGATAAAATGGACAAAATGTCCTTCTATATTAAATAACATTTGCAAGAACTGGCAAATTGCTGTAGTATAAAAAGAATAAAATGCTCCCAGATGTGCTGTTTTTTTGGAAACTTTGGTGTGGCAAAGACCCCACTGTTTATTACTCCTTATGTAAGTTGTAATTAAAAAAGGATTGGATATCGTATTAGGGATTGTTCATTTTGATTCTGGACTATTACACTTGCTTTATGTATGTTTTTTTATGTCTTCCAAAATGCAAACAGTTTAACACTATGACATTACTGCTCAAGTAACCTCCACTTTAAAGCACAAAGGCTATAATCAAACATTCATACTCTGCACTTTAAGTCTCACCGGACAGCCAGTGATGAGGTCGCTTATCCTCAGGTCCTCCCCATGGCGCTGTGCATGTCTAATAATGGAGAGGGCAGAGTCAGGGCTGGGGTTTACCCCACCTAGTTCCACAAGTATCTCGCAGTAATGCTGTAGCCGTTGAGTAGGAGCAGCAAGGCACTGAGGAAAGGAGATAGTGGCTGGCACAGGAGAGCTGGACAGCTTTGCCTAGAAATAGAAAAAAAGAAGCAAATGCTATTGAAGAAGGAGAAAATGGCTGTTTAGTAGGAGGTTATATAAAAGCTAGAACATGCTAAAATTCATGTTTGTATGACATATTCTTGGGAATTAACATATATTCTTAAAAGTAACACCCAGAGTTGTATCTGCAGCTTTAGAATTTGCAGTTATGTGAAATAATAGACTGAGCATCAACATTTAAAAAAAAAAAAATTAATTTAACCTTTATTTGACCAGGAAAAAAAGCTCTTTTGCAAGAGCGTCCAGTCTATAACTGAATCAGGCAAAGCATCTACAGCCAGATGTTTCTAATTTATATAAAATCACTTTAAAAGCATTTAATGAGATCAACTCCTTAAGTTTCATTTTTTTTGCAAGTTATACCAGGTAGTGGGAGCAGCAAATTTAAAAGGCTTTTATAATGTCATGGGTAAACAAAAAATGACTAGTTGACACCTTTGCATTCTATCTCCCTGTTCAAGAATTTCATGCGCCACCTAGTGGATACAAATTGTAATGCAACAGCAACTGGTAAAATGCACCATTTAACAGTCCACTCCATTGGATCCATTAGCAGACACATGATGGCAGCTTAATTCACAATTACACATGAAAACAGAATCACCAGTTCCTCTAGTTGAGTTCAGGAACCTACCTTGAAGAAGTCTGCAGCTTGGCTGACCAGTGGGGAGTCTGGCTCTGGCTTCATACGGATGTAGTGGGCATATTGCAGTAATTGATCCCTCTGGGCAAGTGTTAGTGAGACAAGTGAGACAAGTTTAATTTTCAATTTCAATTAAAGAGATAAAGTGTAAAGGTTACATATTCATTACTCATATTACCTAGATACTGTTGAAATAATGAGATCCAGATTAACTCCCGTAATATCACACACAGATATTACTAACATTTATAACACAAATCTTTTTCGTGTACCACTCACTTTATCTTGTGTACAATGAACTATATCAATCACACCCTGGGATGCACTGACTTATTAGATCTGATACTGAGTATTGGTATCAGTGAAGATACTGAAAATGAAAATGGTGGCTGTATATTTGTGAATTTATTTTAAAAAAATATGCAGCACTCTTGTTTTGAAGCCCTGAAATGACCATTTCTCATGCAACTGGTTGCTTCAGATGCAAACATAATTAGTTGAATATCCACATATGTGCAATTTAAGTGCCATATGATATCAATATAAATATTCCTTTTCCTGGAAAGCTGCAGCATTTCAAGCATCTTGAACATCAAAGCACGATCAAAATAGATCAAGGTAAGACCTAAGTTTGGAAAAGTATAAAACAATTGGTTACGAAATTATATCCCAAATTTTGTAAATCTTGCAGACGACCATTAAATGTCTAGAGGAGGATATCCACCAATGTCTGTGATGAGGTACCTAATTAATTTATAATGGTTACTGGTGCCACTCCTGAGTCCAAACCCGGGTCCAAAAAGTTTAAGAGGGTTGAATACTTATACAAGCAACCATATTTTATGCCATGAACACAAATCTTGCACATGTCTTAAAAGCAGGCCACCAACATGCCCCTAATGATGTGCATAACCTTGCAACAGATGCTTGCTGAGTCAGCTCACTTGCTTAACAGGAGTGGTCAGTATTAGATCGCTATCATGGGTCATTGTCTGAGCTGTAATATAAAAATTGAAAGGGAAAAAATAGAAGTGCGTTACTAGTTCTGGGACTACCTTTAACAGAGCCTCATTGACCCGTCGCCCCTTGCTAGCTGCTCATAAATGAGATGCACTGTAGAGTCAACTGGGAAAACATTAAAATGCAGAGAGTGTGTGCAAATGCAGGCACAAAATCTCACATATTTGCTGAAGCAGTCGGTTTGCTGTAGCGTTTGAGAGAGGGCACCCTCGATGGCTGGGAGGAGTAGCTGTGAATGAAAATTGGCAATGCTGCTCCAGTTGGAGAAGATTGAGTCAGCCTTTCCTCTCAAACAGACTGGTGTATCAGAACTATCCAGCAGAGGGAAGTAAGTCTCTTCCACGGCCTTCAGTAGAGCTACATACTGCCTCTCTGAATTGACCAGCCTACACCACTGCAGATACAACTTACTAAAAAAGAGAGAGAAAAGAGAGAAAGAGACTGTAAAAGTTTTGCTTATATATAAGTGACAGGTAGGAGTAGTTGACTAACCAAGTAGTTGAGTGCAAATTTTCTCAGATTCATAATAAAACTATAAATAATAAACTCTTTGACTCTATGGTTTTCATACTGGGCATGTTTGCTGCAGTCTGAATCCAGTTGTTCCTGGTGCCCCCAGCAGCACTGTCTGTTTTCAGACTCTCTTGAATCTATCAAACCCTGGTGCTCTTCCCCTGCCACTCTTGGTACAGGTATGTTGTGGTAACTAATGATGACATAATTGGGCTAAAACACACGCAGGTTACTTTCTGAAAAAGTACGATCTGTATTCACATTTACGGGAATCACAGCACAGTTCCAGTGTAACCAAACTCACACCACCTCCTACAGGTTTGGTGCCATGGTGCACTTCCTGGTCCACTTTCACATTAACAATTTTTCCATTTCAGTCTAAACTGCCAGCCCCCTTACATGTCTGCTTTCTCAGTTTGAGCTTGTGTTCTGTTTTTGTTCACTCTAAACCTGCAAACCATTAAATGGAATAGCATATAGGTGAACAGAGGGAGAAGGATGATAAACATTCAGTCCTTTCACAAATCATTTTTCTAAGATAGAAGATTAAGTGTGCATATATACAAGGTTTTACTGTAGTCATCGGGAACATGAGGAAAATCCGATGCTTTTCTGTTCTAGTTAAGTAATGTTGACACTAGAAAGTTACATGCAGTTCAGTGCAACTGTTTACTTTCCACCTAATATGGAAAAAAGACGTTTCATACAACTTTTAGCTGGGATTATCCACCGTGTTTGAACACTTGTTTTCAAGATTTTTAATCATGTACCGACTGCAGAGAAGACAGCTGTGTGCTGTTACTCACCATCTGTTACTGCACACAACCTTGGGGTGGTCCTGGACAGCAAACTACCTTCCTTGTCTCACATCACAAATCTGTCTTGGTCATGCAGGATTCTTCTTTTCAAGAGAATATGTACATTTCTATCCACTGAGGGTGTTTAGGTGCTTTTTCAGTCTTTGCCATTTCAAGACTAGATTTCTAGAAGGCTAGTAGGTGCTTTTTCAGTCTTTGTACTAGATTTCTACAGCTCGCTGATCTACACCTGAGTCGCATTCAACCTGTGTTGAGCTGCAAAACTTGTTTTCAACCTTCATAAGTTCTCTGTTGCTATGTTTCCAGCCTTCCTGTAGCTGTTCACATCAGATTTAAAACTAATGCATGGAAAAAAACTAATGAAAACCACTTGGGATGAGCACAAACAAAGGAGAAAATTACTGTGCCTGAATTATTGTAGTATCAAGAAGAACATCAAAGAATCAGTGTCTACACACCAGATTAAAAGTTATCCTTAAAACCACATACAATCTCTAAAGCACATGCATACCTCTGTGCAGTAGTTCCAGGCCTCTCAACTCCTGCCTCTCTATCGGTCCGACCAAGCAGCACATGCTGTCTTGTAAGCCCTGTATGATCTGCCACCTCTTTACTGCTGACCTCTACACCACGGATCAACACACCACTTCCTCCTACCCCTCCTCCAACTTTCTCATCCTTCCATCCTGGTACAGCTGTGGCAATCCCTGCCATGAGGATAGGTTCAGCTACAGCTTTCCTTCCCAACCAGGACAGAGGTGATGAGCGGCTGCTCACAGCAAGTGGAGCCTCTGCAGTCTTTGGTGCAGCTGCAGCTGAACGACGGGGTGCCAGCAGGGCTTGGAGGTCAAAGCTTGGGTGACGCCTTCGAGGTGGTTTAGGAGGCAGAGGAGCTTCAGTGGGCTAAGCGAGTGAAGGGAAAGCAATTATACAACTTGCAGACAGAAAAACTCCTCAGTTTCATGCATTAAAACCTTATGCAAAAACCTAAGAAAACTAACACGATTTTGTCATACTCTATTGACAAATTGGAAATATATTGAATAAATTATAAATTTATGTTTAATCATAAATTATATGTATTTTGCATTTAAAAAAGCAAATGGAGTTAGGATTTGATAAATGATTGCCACATGACACAGTTATGCTATCTACCCTGAATACTGCTCCTGTTCATTGCAAAGTTCATTTATAGTTTAACCCCCAGGTTTCATTACCGTCAAATTTCCAGCCCAACTTGAAATCTGATAGGAACTGGATATATGGTACTGTCCTTAGTGGTCCACTCTCTGTCACCACTCTTAAACTCTCAGCTTCTGCTATTCACCAATCCCTACTGGGACTCCAGCACCTTGATCTAGATCTACATCTACCCTGGATTGAGAAACTTCATGTGACTGGAGGAATTGCCTTTGCTTCAACCCCTACTGCTCTCACAATCTTTTTTTTCATTAAGAGCCTTTGTAAACTCTTAAATTTCTAACTGCTTTCTGAGCTTACTTTCCTTCTTTGGCGCTTTCTATTCTGACTTTTTGCCAGTGTTTCTGTTTTTTATTTATTTTTATGTTCCTGTTATGTTTTGATTGGTAAAATCGATTGATATACAGTATAACTGTGATGCATTCATTTAACAATGCAACCGCTCTCACAGACATGTAGAAACTACCACTCACACTTTTTTTGCTTGGGTTTAGCAAGTTCTGCAGGAACTTCCCACCACCTGCAGCCCCTGCAGCTCCGTCCTTCTTCTTCTCTTCTCCTAACTTCAGTGTAGAGCAGTTCTGTGGACGGAACAATGAGGCCAGTGAGCCCCAAGACTGCAGCCCTCCTTCTCCTCCTCCTCCACACCACTCTCCATCTCCCTCTCCCTCTATCTCCCACAAACTAGAGGCACTGGAGACAGGTGTTTTTGGTGCCTGTGCCACAGCCACACTGGGATCATGACCCTGGGTAATGGGCATGCCTCGCTCAGCTTGAAGCATGCGGGTCTTGAATTGTGCGAGTGTGCGTTGGTAACGCTCCAGAGTCTGGGCCCACAGGTCTAACAGAGCACCGCCACCAAGCTCAAGGGCCAAAGCTCGTGCATCTTGGAAACGGGATGGTGGAATGGGAGGGAGAGAGGACAGAGGAGAGGAAGGCGGGGAGTTGGGTGAGGAGGAAGAGACCACATCGCACCACTGGGAGGCCTGTAGATAGAAGGGGTATTAGTATTGAATAAATGCTTGTGTGGTGGTGGAGGTGTGTGATTACACATTGTATGTGCATGTTGTACCTCAGTAAGAGTGGACAGTAGTCTCTGTGTGTTGTCCAGTTGGGTCCAGCAGTCAGACAGGCAGTGAGACATTCCTCTCACTTTCTCCCTGATCAGTGGAAGTCGTTTAAGGACTGCCGTCAGGCCTCCCCATTCCAGCTCGGACCAGCCCTCGACTTCACCCAGCAGCACTAGTGTCTCGCTGTGGAGTTCCTACACACGCACAATGTTGTCAGTGACAGAACTGCTATAATTTTGTTGTATAATGCAAACACACTTACCATAGCAGAATCTCTGAAGCTTTTGAACTTCTGCTGTTTGAGTGAGAGGCGGCTTAGTGAGAGAGGAGGATCCTTATATTCCTCCAGTTGCTCCTGCACACGATCTATTTCTGTCTCACACTAAGGATGGGAAAAAATAGTTGTCTATAGAAGATTTATCTACTGGTGTATATAAATCAGTTCCACAAAATTAGAAATATCTTAAGCACCTTATCCAGCTTGTCCACTAGATTTGACAGTCTACTGAGTGCTTCCAGGTCATGACTTCTCTGATTAGAAACACGGACCAGGCGATGGAGAGAATCATCAACACTGTCATAGAGACTGGAGGTTGCAGCCAAGGCAGCTCTTAAAATATGAAACATCAGAAATAGAACCAGAATGACAAAATTACAAAAAGTATCCAGTATGCAAGAGAGTTGGGTCAGAACACTAATTTGTTCTAGGGTACATGATTCATCATAAATACAGACGGAAAACAAATTAGTCACATACTGTTTTCATTCATTTAATTCAGTCTCTATGGCTACCTGCAGTCTGGTGACCTATGAGCCAATCTGGACGTTCCATTAGCCAGTCCAGCCAGCCAAGCTCCACCTCGTCTTTGCAGCTCTGTCAACCGTTGGTCAGACAGAACACCAGTCATCAGCTGCTTGTGCTTTTCAACACTTAGTGGTACAGACTGGAGTAGAAACAAAAGAAGCAACGGACTCATTTGACAGATCATGATTTGTGTATACAGAAACTGCTGTTTGCAGAGCTGCATTTTTCACATGCTTGCCTGCATATGTTATGACAGTATGTACATCTGGAAAATTAAAAGCAACATCCACTAGATGGCATGTATGAGCCAAAACATCCCTGTCTGCTGGGTTCTTCCTGTCATCCCTGTCTGCTAAGTCAGACTGTAAAATGTTCAGTGACTTCTTGCACAGCGATGTAAAACTTTCCACTGTCATTGAGGTACATGAGCTGCATCTCAAATTGAAAATGATGACCTTAGGTTCAACAGTATTTACTGATAAAAAAAAAATCCAGAAGATGGGTACACCAAACCATTTTGAAGACTACATGAGAGGTTTTGAAAATTCAGTAATAGAACAAAAACTGTTGGTAAAACAGGTCATAAGTGTGCAGTTTGAGACACAACACTAGTTTGCTTAGTTAGTTATTTTCACCCTACCACATAATGCAATACTGTCCCTACAATTTTACCTTTAATTCCTGAGGACATGCACAAGCATTGCTCCAAACGGCCACCCATCTTCCATATGCATACACATTATTAAACTGTTTACTGTAATTATGTCCAACCAGCCTCACTTGGTCATAATCAATTCTCATTAGTGTCTGACAGAAAATATTTTTAACTAATATAATACTAAAATACCAGTACAATACACGTCTGTATTGCAAGGTATGTTAATATATTACCTTAATACAGTCAGGCAGTGGTTCTGCACCCATAGTCTTTAGTGCAACTTCCAATAGAGAGAGAACACTCTCACAGCGTTCATTCAGCTGTTCCAGGCTCTACACATACAGAGAAGTAACCAAGAACAGTTTATAAGGTATTGATGCTGTTGGATTATATATCATGGGTTAAGATATATGTAATTTTAAGAGTGTTTTTAACTGATGACACTAAATTCAGTCTTTTAAGTGCAACAACTCCCACAAAAATGTTAAATAAATATCTCACAGAAAAATTACAGTATATCAACAACCTTATGAACAATGACACACATTATTTTATCACCATGTGAATTAGCTTAGGTTACCATGTAAATATTCGATTAGCATCGTTACGCTCATATAAACCTGTGATCTGACAACTACCTTCTGACCAATCAGATTTAAGAATTCATCAGCACTGTGGTGAAACTGGTGTTCAATTTGTGGTGAAATTGGTTGTACAAATTTCATATGTACAGTATTTTGAATGAGATTACAGTTTAGAATTGTAACTTAGAAATTAGCTCACAAATTAGCAGTTACAAATCTGGTAAATTGTTTTAAATTAAGTTATAAAACATTACTTCTTATTTTCATACAAGGTAATCCCGTAAACATGTCTAAACAGCTTTATTATGCTTTCTTTTAACAATTAATATGTACAAATAGAGAAACTCTCACCAGTCTGAATGTTAACCAGTCATTATGTGAGTGCTCAAAGTCTCCATCCATCTCTTTAGTGAGCTGCTGTCTATCCACATACTGCTGAAGGACTCCAGTTCCTTTTACTGTGTGTACCTGTATCAGTTACAGAGAGAGGCTAATTTAAAATTGCATGGTTCCATTGTGTGTCTGAATGATCTTAGATTAGGATTACATTTTAATTTGTTAGTTCATATTTATTTTTTTACTATTATCGTGCTTTACATATATCAAGTACAGTTTTGTGGCGCACCTCTATTCCATCCAGGCTGTATGGGCCTGATTCTTGCTCTTCCTCTGTAAGAATGAGGACACAGCCAAGGCCTGCTGGTACCTGAGCCTGAGCACACACATACAAACAAGTGTATAGACACATAGTCTTGTACATACAAATAATAATAACTGTGTCATAATAATACAATGTCTCACCTTGAATGACCTCAAGGCAGAGAAGCAAAGCTCTGAAGGAGAAGTCTGCCTACTGTCCACCAGCACCGTCAAACCCTTTTCTCTGGCAGCCGGTCTGATATTTAAAAATAAAAGTAAAAAATAACTCCAAATTAGGAATGTCAGATCAGTTTAGGCAAGGGTCCTGGACTAATGCCCACATATGGACAAATGTGGGGTCAGCAGGAAACTATCCTGAAGAATACAGGGATTTTGTGAAATATGGTTATACTGAGTAAAATGCATTTGTCTTTAAAGAGCATGAGAAAATAATCATGTTCTTGTGGTCTTGGTCTTGCAATCTCTAGAGGCCTCATAAGTCTCGGTCACAATCCTGGATGAGTTCGCAGTCTTGTGTTATGGTCTCACAAGACCACAGTATATTGAATAATAAGATTCTGGATAGTGTACTGAATATCCTCTTCCTCCCACTACTAGGCTGTGCTGTATCTTCTCCAAAGAAATGAATAACTTTTAAGGGACTGGTACAGACAAAAAATCATTTAAAGCATTTTCCACTAATCCCAAATTTAGTCATTCACACAAGATGTCATCGTTGCTATTTTGTAATGCAAGTCATAAAAATCTACCTCATGCTAAAAATATCAGGGGTAGTGCACATTTATGGATCTAAGTAAATTTGAGTGAAGACAGGTGGACTGACTATGCTAAACATCCCCTAGGTGTGAATGTGTATGTATATGGTGCTCTGCAATGGACTGGGCCCAGGATTAGACTCCAGATCCAACAAGTCAAATGAGTGAGTAAATGATTTTGTAAAACTATTACCATCTGCATCACATCCTTTGGAGGTTAGGGAGAAGCTGATGTGTGGGGGTCAGAATTATTCTAAACAACACCAAAAACAAAAGTAACTGTCCAAAATGGCTTCAGAATTCAGCAACAGTACATCGTGAGCTTTTATTCTTTTCTATACATTACCATAAGTCAGTGTTCTAATTCACCACTGCAGGTCTGCAAGACATTACTGAAGGACTGCATACTGTATATTAAAATTTCTTTTAGAATTTTTTATGGGTTTACACCAAACTGGAGTCCCATGGTATCTAACCGAAGAATACAGTGAAGATGTCAATATAAAGCAGAGTATGTTCAGTATCTTCACTGGTCTTCACTCATCATCTGCAATATTAGTATTTTTGGATATATTATTATTTAACATGTATGTGCTTAATATGTTGTAAGTTACCTGGTAATGGAGTGATAACAGGATAACAGCTGCACAATGTCATTGAGCTGATGACTGTCCTCAGGAATGTGTGTTCCTGTAATAACCAAACCACGTCCGAGTCTATCCACAGTTCCTTCAAAAAGATGAGAAACACAGAAGTTAAAGATGAAAGACAGCAAATTAGAAACTAGATCATATTCTGTGAATGCTATCCAGTTTACCTGTGATTATGAACTTTCCTGACTGGAGCAGATCTTCATTCAAATTTCTAAGCAGATAAGAGGCATTTGGAGATGGTGCATTTAACAGGTCAGATGGTGCTGATGGTACAGTTGCTTCTGGTGAATGATCAGGTGAAACTTCGTCTGGTTGAGTTTCACCATCTAGGAAGATTTCTGTTTGGCCCTTTGGTTGCTTGTCTGTCAATTAACAAACAAAATGTTATGTACTGCAAGCACAATTTTATGATAACAGCCCTGTGAGTTCTTAGATTTCAACATACCTCCAGCCCCATCATCAGATTTAGGGTCCGCTTCATGACCATTTACGAGCTTCTTTAATGTATTTTTACCCTCATCTGAATGGCTGTCTTTGCAGAGAGCTGATTTAGCCGGTGAATTAGATGCTTCCGCTAGGGCGCTTGCTTTCTTCTGACCCTTTGAGGAACTGGGATCTTCCTTGTTTTTAGGGTTTCCACGGCCACCAGATTTACCCTTCCCTTTCCCCCCCTTAGCTTTTCTTCTTCTCCTATAACCAAATAAAAAAAGCATTAAATAATTACACAATTCCATATGGTTATATGCTACTACCACTACTCTACATGATATGACCAAAAGTTTGTAGACAGCTGACCATCACACCCTAATGTGGGTCTTCCCCAAACTGTCACCACAAGTTGGAAGCACACATTTGTATAGGATATATTTATGCCGCAGTATTTAAATTTTCTCTCATCATAACTTAGAGACCCAAACACGATGGAATGGTTTGCCATGTCAGAGTGGAAGAACTCAAGAGGCCTGCATAGAACTCTGAACACCTTTGAGAGGAACTGAAAGGCTTACTGCACTCCTGGCCTCTTAGCCCACCATCTTAACGGTGGAATAAAATAAAAAGTCACATTATTCACAAATACAGTTTGAAAACAGAATAAGTAGGGGTATACACTGTTTGTACATGACTATAAATATTCTTCATTGAAAAATCTAAAATTAAAATAAAATAATAACAGTAAAAATGTGATGAATAAAACAGGTTGCAGGGTAATTGACACATGCTTGTTGAATATTCAGAGGTGGGTAGTAACAAACCTTTCATGTTTTGGCTGATCATGTTTTGCTGCATTTTTTATATATGTTATATGTTTATAGGTTTTTTTTTACTGTTTCTTTGTATTTCCTACTTCTAGAAATATTTTACATTATATTTTATATATTACATATAATGTTCTATAAAAATATTCTTATCATTTTGCCATCATACTTTACTTTTTGACAAATTTTAAAGTAGATCATTAGTTTTTCAAAAAGAATAAAATGGAATTATTGATTATCAATTCATTGTGTATAACCTGTGATGTAAAATGGCAACTTAATTAAATTAAATAATTAAAAAAACATTTTTTATTAAATAATATTTTTTGATACTTTTTCTTATACTCAGGTTGGTTGCGGTGGATATATCTTTTTTCATATTTTGCCTACTCTACCCACCTCTACTGATGTTATACCTGGGTGCTCGAAATCCTCCCACTTTGACATCCTTTCCCTTGGGGCACACACGTTCCTCCAACTTCCCAACTTGCCTTTCACCAGCAATGTTGTCAGTACCTGTTTGAGAAAGATTTTTTTCCAGTTTCCTATGTTCATTACATTTTCCTTTTTGTCCTTTAGAGTTTCCTGAGATTTTGGTTGTGTTTTGAACATTGTGAGAAGAGTTTAACTCCCTCTTCTGAGATGAATCTGGTTGTGTGTTAAGCTTTGTTTTTGATCTGTTTGTCAAATGTCTGCTGAAGTCAGACACATTATTTATGCCTGCTGTTGCATTAGCCAACGTTTCACCTTCAGTCAGTGACTTATCATCCTCAAAAACACAGTCTGAGTGGAATCCTTGATCCTGATCCGATTGGTCTGCCCCTACATTTCCTGCACCATGAGTGTCTATTTCAGTGATATATTTACATCTAGAGCTCAGCTCACTACTGCTGGCCCTTCCTCTGTGTTGCTCTTCCCAGGGTAGTGTGTTTCCAGCTCCCTTTCTCTCCTCACCCACACCAGGCCTCCTCTCCTTGGGTCCTTCTAAATAAAGGTCCCGGTTATCCAAGACTACTGCATCTCCACCACCTCCATCTAAGTCCGGAATGCACTGGGAGGATGGCTGTCTTTCTCGAACCAAATCAATGACTCGAGGTGGGGGTCTAGAGTTTACCAAATCCTTCCGAGCACCTCCAATATTCTTCCCACTGCTGTTGCTGTCCCTCCTACGTAAGCTCCCCGTCCTTCCACTGATCTCGGTCTTTGCGTACCCCCAGGCCCTTCCCCGACGAATTCGAATGGCCTTGCTTCGCCTGCATAGAGGCAAAGTTTTAGTCTTGCAGATCCCATGCATCTCCAAGTAGCGTTGCTTCGAATCAGTGCCCCCATCTGGACCTCCTCGAGGTTCCAGGAGCTCCACATAATCCCCGCATCCATCACTGGCCTGTCTGAGGCGCCGCAGAGTGGAGTCAATATCAGCCTCATCGCCATCTGGAGGAAGATCATCCTCTTCATCCCAGGACCAGGTGTCAGGATCTGCAGAGGAAGAGCACCATCCCAGACTCCCAGTGTTTGAAGTAAGGTAGTCAAGGGCAGGGGGATTTGTGGAAGGAAGCTCCAGGTCAGTGGGGTTGTGTAGCAGTTTTGGGTAAACAACCTCATCCCATGGAATACGTACCACACCATCAGAAGTACTAACCAGACAAGTATCTAACCCACCTCCACCTGAACAAAAAAACAAAACAAAAGAAAAAGAAGTGAATGACGTTGGCAGTCAATCTGTGGTTAGGAAGACCTGTTTTAAGCAATTACAATATGAACATTAACTTCAAAAAATTTTTACAGCTTTAATGTGGACAGAGTATAGAAATCAGTTCAAGTAATTATATTATTAATTCGGGATAAAAACAGGTGCTTAATTGGTAACAGAGATGAGTTAGAGAAGAATTAATTAATATGAAGAAATTTCATAAAAGCAAATGTTTTGCCCTATATATGACGTAACCTTATGTAACTATACAAATATTAAGCTAGCAAGCTCACCTTCTCGCTTACATCCACGTTCCTTATTGATGCAGTGTAACCACTCTGCTGTAAAAACCAGAGGGTGCTGGGATTCAGGAACCAGGACCTCCTGGACATTGCGGCCACCAAGAGCTAGACACTTGAGGGCCAGGCGGGGACAGCGTGTGGAGAATGGTACCACCTGAAGGTAGAAGTCATTGCTTCGCAAGAGCCTCCAGTCAAGAGTAGAAAGCTGAACTACCACCTTCTCACCCAAACACAGGGGCCAACCCGAGTGCAGGAACAAACAGCCCAAATACTGTGACTGAAAAAGAAAGAGATTTGCAACCAAACTGGATTCTAATGCTTGATTACATCAACAATTTTTTTTTTTAAATCATGAATTAAAAAAAGTGCACTCCCTCTATGTATGCTCACCTTTGTTGTTGTTTTTTTTTCTACTATTACTATACAAGTTATACTACATTTACTATACTATTTCAAAAAGGAAACCTTTTGAAACTGGAGAAAAAAATTTAATCGTGTTTGAGAAATGTGGTTCTGGACCCATCAGAAACATCAGCACATGTTTAAGGAACACAATGAGAGATTTAAACACCTTTCGTGCTTTCTCAGTGTTTTCTTCCCGTTGCTACATCTTTCCATCTTTCAGTAAATTTGCATTAAACCAGTTTACCAGGAGAAACGTTTTCAAAAGTGAGAAGCCAGTACTAAAAAAATAACAGCAAATCTCACAAGAGTCTCAACCTGCAAGCCAAATTCATCATTTACCTTCTCCCCCCCTTCTTGTTTTTGATTAAAGATCTGTCTCTTCACTCATTATAAACAACCAAAGTTCTTCTGGATTCTCAGTTTACTTCATGTTTAATTATCCAGTCACATTCTCCCTGTTTGAAAACTCATAATTTGTTAGGTAAGAACATATTCAGTGGAAACTTTCCACGTCTCTAGTCATTTCATTTGAATCCATTTATTAAGTTTCTTCCACTACACTCACTATCTGCCTCAGTGCCTCAGTCTGCCTTTCTCAATGTGTGCCTTAGTATTCAGTTACTTTAGCCCTCCCCCTATTCCTCAATAAATCCTCTATAACCCCAGACTCCTCTCTCTCTCTCTCTCTCTCTCTTGCATGTTCTCGTTTTGCTCCCTTTTTCCCTTTCTTAACTTCTTTCTCACACAAGTAGCAGCCAAACCCCCTTTCCTTCACCCCCCCGTTCTCTGGTAGACACACATATGGTAAGAATTATAGTCATGACTCATAGCTCTCGTCCCAGTCAGTTCCTCATAGCGACAATGAAAACAGAGCCAGCAGAAAGTGTGAGTGGGAGAATTCTGGTGTATGAATGAATAAGATAAACCCCTTAAGTAATCATAAAGTGTTGTGTGCATATGTATCTGTGTGAAAGCATGAATATTTGTATGTGTGTTTGAGTAAGACACACTGTTTCAAACATTAAAATGAATAATAGAAGAATTCTATTATTAAAGAATGAATAATAGAATGAATGCCTGAATAGCAAAGCAAAGTGATATTCAGGTGTTCATTATTTTAATGAAAATACAGAGAGAACAATATGCCGCATACAGCAAAAGCGCATCAGGATTCGCTGAGTGATCTACGGTATCTGTATTTAATAAAACAGGATAGTTGTTTATTATATTCTTATAACAGTACATACCAAGGTTGTTCATTCTACTAATTTGCCAATGATTATATTTGTATATTTATTAACCAATGACTTGTTCTACTTTTTGTTTCCTGTTTATAGTTAAATTTAATTATGTGGCAAGTCCACAAGACAAATTAGTTCCTGTTATCACTTATGTCATGCACCTATAAACAGATGATCTTTCTCAAGACTAAATTCTTTTTCCTGTTGTTTTAGACAAAAATGTAGCTTGTCATTATACTGAGCATCCGGAAAGTCCTGGAAACTCTCCTGTGCCGGAATACATACAGTGCTGATGTGGAGACTCCTTCCACTATAACCGAATTTGAACACCCATGTGTTAGATGAAACAATTTACTACTGTTGGGTGAGTGTGCATACTTACACAAGCATGCTGCTGGAGTCTGTGTAGAAGATGTTTGGCCGGGATAAAGAAATCCAACAGATACCTTAAACTGTCATGTTGATAGGTGGACTCCAAGACAGAAAAAACCTAAAGCCACACACAGACAACTGATATCGTAAAAATGGCACTATGAAGGAAAAGAAAAGATGGAGGACATAACAGACTGCATGATTTATAACAGAGGTATTGAAGGATTCTTTCCTTCAATTCCGATCTCACACATTTGTACTATTAACCTTACTTTAAATCTTACACATTTGTAAGTCATGCACAACCAACTATTAATGTCATACCAGATCTAACTACTTTAAAGTGTGTTGAAAATATTGGGGCTAATGAAAAAAAAATCCATGATTTTTTTTTTTTTTAAATTTCCAATACATTTTCAGGTATGGAAAATTAAATATAATTTACTGTGACATTTCCAGGATTTCCACAACCATGGAATATCTGAGACAACCACTAACCTGGGATAGAAGAGGGGGTGCAGTGCTCTCAAATGGGGGATAGAGAGAGGAGAGCGCCCCCTGCACACAGTCCTCCACCGCCTCCGATCCCTGGGATAATGCAAACACGAAAAAAAGATTAAAAAATATCATGTATATGAACAAAATGGTGCATGGCAGCTTGTTCGTCTCACATACAGATGCAATTTCCTGTTGTGTGTTCCAGAGGCTGTCAAAAACTTCCTGTCCTGGAGCCCAAATGGTTTTTGTGTACTTGCAAACTTGTGTACTTTTACACTGACCTTTAATCCCTCTCATGAAAACATAAACACACACACACACACACACACACAGTGTCCATATACAAACTGTAGAAGAGACCTGCAAACTCTAGCCATCGTGCAATGTGTGGCTTTTCTCTTAGTTCATGACAGCCCAGTTGTCACAGCAACTCAAAATGTTTTCTCCCTTTTTCCAACGTTCTTCCTCTTTTATTATTTTTACTTCTCCCCACTTCCCTAAGCTCTAAACTTTCCTCTGCTCTACTCTTCTCTTCCTCTCACTTAAAAATCATCTGACAATAATTAAAGTGAGACATTTTCTGAAAAAGTACGGAGGTCTAGTGGAGTCTTGGCGGGCAGGTCAAAAAACGAGCAACGGGAAAAGAGGGGGTGGAAAAAAGTGAGGGATGACTAGGGAAAACCGGCCAGGAAAAGAGTGTTTTATGCAAGGCCAAGAACGAGTGGGAAGAGAGGAAAAGAAAAACAAATGCTAAGGGGAAAGTGGTAGGAAAGAAAGTAAAAGGAGAAGGACAACATGATGAAGGCAGTATGGCGGATAAAATGTGGCCTAAACAGTGAGGCACAGCACATTGTAAGCATAGTTGTTTCATGTTTTGGTCTGAAATGATCAGATTACTAGCTACACATCTCAGGACAGTAAGAACAGAACCACATGCTATGTGACCATGTAGAACTCTAGTTGAATGCTAGAACGCTTACTGTAGAGGTAAGTAAAGAGCCTGCAGGTTTTCCCATCGTTTAATTAGCAAAATAAATCTGAAACTGAACATAAGAAGCGTCCAAACATCTGTGTCCACTAGGGAGTACTTTTTGTAATACAACTCAATAAAAAGTTACATTTTAATGTCTGATTACCTCCAAAAGTGAAAAAAAACAAAACGCAAACAAACAAACAAACAAAAAACTTTAAAAATTTCATTCCAATTCCACTGAAAGATACTTGGCCTACTTAATTTATAACCTAAACTACTTTTGAACAAAAGTTGAATAATCAGCATCATTCATCTCAGTCTCTGTCTCCTCAATTAAATCTCTCTCAACTGCATTTATGATTAACTCTAACTGTTGTGGTATAGAGCACAGCAAAAATCGAACATCATCACATACAGCACACTCAGCTAGCAAGGATAGAAAATAGATTAAATGAAAAATGTTTCCACATTGTTTGTTAAATATACTTAAGCTTTCTTAAAATAAAAGATATGAAAGTATTACTGGCACTAAAACTGAAACCTGTTACAAGAACTGATCCACAATGACATTCAAAGGGTTTTCACAGACCCCCGCAGATCTTTCTTGAACAAGATGACATCATTATTTTCAAATACAGTATGTTAGCATGCTGAAAGAATGAAAGTGTGATGTAGCCTGACATGAAGCATGGCTGATGTTATCACTACAATGCTACTTTCTCCTTGTGACACGTCTTATTCAATTTACTAATTGCGACTAATGTGACTTTGACTAATTTTACTAATTTTCTATTTATTAAAATAAGAGACATCATACTGTCACGGCCGGGATCCTCGCCCGTCCGTGGTGCGCGTGCCCACGCTAGCACGTGGCTGAACGCAGACCCAGACACAGGATTCGGCGAAGCGCTGCTTTTATTGAAACATGAAGACACGACATGGGGAAACAGACGAAAGACGAGACATGGCGTGGTTAACTGGGAAAATAATAAAGACGGAACCGAGATACAAACTGGATCATAGACGGACAGGAAACACGGAACATGCAACAGTTAACACGCAGGTTAAACAATCACAGGCAAAGACAGGCACAAAAGGATCCCAATTTATAGGGCTAGACATTAGGATAAACTGGGTACAGGTGAGACAATCAGGGGAGAGAACAATAGGACAGGTAATCACAAGACACACGAACAAGCAGGCTTCTCTGGAACAGTCCAAGAGTTCCTGACACATACATTCTTTTTGGTTATAGTTACATTTCATTTTGTGAAATGAAACAAGTCCAGGTCCTAGTTCCTTTTATTACTTATTAGCTTATTTTTTGTTTCTCTCTTTAAAGTAATAAGATTTTTTTAATGCAGTGCTGTTCCTGAGAAACTGCAAATCCCTCTGTCCTAGACCTTCCCATGTCAGAAATTTGAATCTTTTTCCTATGAAATACATTTTTACTTTTACAAAACACTGGCACTGGAGACTCCTTACATAAATGCTGAAAAATGTCTCTACACACAAAGAATTATACACATCTTGAATCTGTTAGAATAATTACCTGCCACGTTCATCATACAAGTGAAAATCCCTATGTAGTGTAAAATCGATAATGTAGTAGACAGCTTCATCAGAATCAGAAACTGAACATATAAAAGCCAGTAGTAAGGTTAAGTCTATTTGGTAATGCATATGTTTTTGCACTGAAACGGGATTTCAAGAATGACAGCAAACTGTTAATTGTACATTACACCAATGCTGAAATGCTTCTCGAAATTTGTTGGGATGTGCATACAGATAGGAATCTGCAGTGTGAGGCTTGCTCTGTGTTCATTCATTTCACTTTGCTTGATTACTCAAAGTCTACACAAAGGCCTTCTTTATGTTGGCACACAACTACCAGCACTGTGGCAGACAAAACAAGCACATCAAACTATGTGCTGGACTCAACAGCTTAAAGACGCACCACCATATATCTGGAGTTTCCTTGGATTGTCTTTGGATCACATTGTGTTTTGGTGGAATCACACTGTACAGTTTACTGTTTGACTCTAAAGGAAGAGAAAGAGGAAAGCCTTGAGATAACTAGGGCATGAGACACAGCTGCACAATTTTGTCGGATTTGATGAATCTAGTGTTAAGAAACTGTGAATGATAAAATTGTCTGATATCTTAAGTAAGTCTTAAAAAAAGTCTTAAAATTCACTTTTATTATTAATATATTATGTTTATTTATTATTTCTACGCTAAATGTTTTTTTAAATTAGATCATAATTTCATCAGCATGAAAATACTTTTTCCTACTACATTTTATTTTATTTTATTTTATTTATAAAACTAAATATTATATTATATTATATTATATTATATTATATTATATTATATTATATTATATTATATTATATTATATTATATTATATTATATTATATTATATTATATAAAACAATGTTTTCATGGTCTTATTTATTATTTTAATATTTAATTTATAACATGTTAAATTAATTACACTCTTGGGGTACTGAGCATTTAATATGCTTAAACTTTCCTTTTTTCATACATGAAATAAGAAAAAACATAGTGTCATAATCTGCCATAATCTGATTGTGTACCCAGGCCACCACCATGTATTTTATCTACTTCAGCTTTGTTTTTTCTCTGCTTTTCTTTGAGAGAGAAAGCAAAAGAAGAAAAAATATTCTAGAGAGTTATTGCCTTTTTCCTGCAACATGCGTTGTCTTTTGCTCGAGCTTTCTGATTGAATTGGCTCCTCTGTTTCACTTGTCAGTTTTACTGACACTGCTTTTTTCAAGATAAGCGATAAACAATCAGGTCAGCAAGGAGCTTGGCCAATAATTTGTCATGTGGCCTATCTGACACAAAAGTGGCTTTTAAAAGCTCATAACATATTATCCTATAGGTTGAAAGTGCAGAGAGTAGATATTCACAAAGCTATTATGTTAACTCTGCCACAATCAGTTGTAGTTGAAATTAAGTAACTAATTAAGCTTCAAAGTACAGTCTCAGGTTTCATTTGAGGGCACTTAGAAATTTGAACTTTTTCAATATGAAGTCCAACATGCTGTCGCTACCAATAGAGTAAGCCAACAAACCCATCAGAGAGATAAGAAAAACACAACTAATATAATAACTTGACATAAATATTTTTTGTGGGAGCTGATCAATCACACATTGTTCTGGGGAAATTTTGGAGAAATGTACTCCTCTGTTCAGCATAGCTTCAGTTCACTGATGTTTGAGGGCATTCTTTTACGATCCTACCATAGCCTAACAACATGGGGTTGAGGTCTGGACTTTGACTTGGCCATTCCAACACCTTAATTTTCTTCTTTAGCCATTCAGATGATGCTGGTGTGCTTGGCACCATTTTCCTCCTGCCTCACCCAATTTTAGCCCAGCTTAAGGACATATGGCTTCAGACTTGTCTTGAGAATGTTCTTCTATAAAGTGGAGTTCATCACTGTGTCAATGACTACAAGTTTTCCAGGTCATGTGGCTGCAAAACAAGCCCAAACCATCACCCCTTCACCACCATATCTGAACATTAAATGGTCTGACCTTGGACTGAATTACCAACTGACTCTCCATTTGTAAATAATCCTTCTCACTAGATAATGATGAATTTTTAATTTTTGGAGCTGGCCATATAACCCTTTCTAAATTGATAAGTAGCAACAATTGCTTCTGTGGGGTTAATGCATTGTTTTCTTGGCATGATGTAGACAAACACTTGAGTACCAGTATGGAGTTCCAGAACACCATATGATTTTACAGAACATCTGCTATTATAGAGGTAGTCATGCTTATTGATCATTAAAGAAAGTTGTGCATTTCATAACATCTGGCTGCTAATTATGCAGTTAATGGTTGTGGAAGTAGGAAGGGTGTACTTAAATTTCCCCAGCTGGTTAATGTTGATTTACTTTCTGACTTTTAATTTGCTGGGAAAAGAATATGAC